>NW_026712299.1:13645304-14201045 GCF_030504385.1 Musca domestica
TGGTACCTCCCAATATTTGGTATTTTGCTGATTTTAGCGACATTATTCACCAGAATTGTTTCACATTTGGTATTTGAAGTTCATAATAGATACTACAGCCTATGATTGTCTGTGCCGGTTCACGTCTTCGATGAGCCCGCTTATAACGGTACCTCCCGATATTCGGTATTTTGATCGTTTTAGCTTCATAGCTTTACCAGGTCACGTCGTTGTATAGACCCTAATATAAAGGCTAAATTTGGTATTTTAAGATTTTAACAGAATTTTTAAAGATTTTTTTGAAAATTGCCAATTTTTTGCAAATGGTGGAGGATATTCAAAGTTCGACTCGGTCTAATTATATACCATACATATTACAGGTATGGTCGACCCCGCACGTATTTGAAGGCCGTTAGTACGAAATATGGCAATATCGCCAAGTTTTGCATAGTCTCGTGGCTCCGGTCAAAAATCAATATTTAAATAATGAAATGGATTTGATTAGCGTTTTAGCTATGATATAACCAAAAAAATGTCGGTCTTTGATCGAAGCTTGGATCAACCTAAGCATATCTATGAAATTTCCAACAAAGTCAGCGGTTCTGAGAGAGTCGTGTAATTTGCTTGCTTCCCTATATAGTCTGAATCCTACATTTCAAGAGCTCCAGCTCCTAACCAGTACTGCTCGCATAACCATCTTCATAATTGGAGCTTGTTGCTCCTTACATGTTTTTAGCTCAGTGCAAGATTCTGCCACGTAGTCGGCTCAACGGTCTTAACCAGCTCATCGCTCATAGCCAGCTTCAGCTCGTAACTTATTCAAATTTGTAGAAGCTACCAAAGCCTATCGGGGCTGACTTTGCTGGTTTCCACTCTTTGCTAACTCAATGCTCGTATTTTTCGCCATACTAAACTGTATCTTCAATTCTCCTTCCCGCTCGTTATCAATTATTGACTCGTAGCCAGCTCAACTACATAGTGTACCTCTTCAAATAGAAAGCACTGCGATTCTATATCCGAATTTATTCAGTTACATCTTTTTGTCAGCTTCCCGCTAGGATTGCAGCTTTCTCAATATTCGTACATTTTCACTGTCAAAGTCAGTTGTGGCTAGCTAGCTCTCTGCCCGCAACAACTTCGACTACTGTAATTTCAAAGCCACTCGCGACAGCTGTAAAAATATTCAGTTACGTGATGGAATTCACGTGATAGTGTGATTGCTTAGATTTGGAGGGAAGCTACAAGGCTATCGTTAGAGCACTCCAGATTTTAATGTGAATAAATCTGTTGTCTCGTACCAACCGCTCGTTACCGTGATATTGGTAGCGTTGCCGACTCAAGGAAGTGGCGGAGGAAAACAGCAACATCAGCAGAAATGATTCGAAAAGAAAAAAGATGCGACTTGATCGAAACCCGCGTCGCAGTGGCCGAAAAATTGCTCTGAGCTGAACGTATAGCAATATTCCATTCGCCAAATATGAAAATGAGTTCGGGGGTAAAGCCATTGAAATTCCAAAAAGTGCATGAACGTACACCGCAACAGAAAGAAAATAGACCCAAAAAAGGTAAAGAGTTGCTTCGTTTGGCCGTATACGGTGAACTGCCGAATTGGGTTTTCTCCGATGAGAAAACATTCGTTGTCGAGCAGTTGTAAACAAACAAAATTATCGTGTTTACTTGCCAAAGATGTCAGCTGAAAATGTGCACCTTCGGTTGGCTACCGGCCATGGCATCAGAAAAAAAGTATTATGGTGAAAATATTCTGAAGAATGTATTAAAGCCTTGGACACGCAAACATTTAGTCCGCAGACCTTTGACATTCCAACAGGACTCAGCACCAAGAGTGGTTCCTCGCTTCATTTCCAGCGCACAATGGCCACCAAAATTTCCGGATACCAATCTGTGCAAGGTTGGCACTAAAAATACCAAAGTGTCGACACCTCAAGCAAGCGCTTCGCCGGGAATTGGCCAAAATACTGCAGAGCAACATTCGGGCAGCGTGTGATGGTTTCATTTGCCGTCCGAAGCTCTAATTCGTGCCAAAGGTGACCAATTCGGGCAAATCTAAACTTGTGCTAAAATTTGATGCTATTTCCGACATTTTTTCTAAAAATGATGGCACTTGACTTTGTTGCAGTTTTTTTCTCAACCTGTATTCGTCCAGTCAGATTTGGTATAATTCAAAAACTGGGATATAATAAAACGCGCCGCTTCTGTATGAAGAATTGGAAATCAGTCTTTGTTTTATAACAGACTTATATGATAATACCGTGCAATTACAATAATTGGTTATAATTGGTACTCAGGTTTTTAATTGACTATTAAAATTTGGCCCTCTGAATCATATTTTTATGCTATCTCTATGTAAAGTCCCCGGTTGTCTAGGCATACTGTCTAAATTTCCAACCCCTTTAGATAAAAGTTGAATATCCACATTGATCATAAATGATTTATCAAAGGACTATAATGTGGTAGCAATGAATACGGTTCAATCCTTGATACTGAGTCTTTTTCTTGAAAATAAGAAAGGTCCTTTCATTAAATCCATGTACAAACATTTACGGTATAAAACATACAATGTTACAAATAAATGGCACAACCTAACAATGCCTCCTACTACTGTCGTAATTCGTTCCCAAAATATAAAGCCACTCATGGTCAGTACTCCCGCCCAGGGCTTTCATTGGATAGCACAGGATGGACAAACTTATGTTTCACTTGTTCGTAGCACAATATCCCCATGGCAAATAAATATTACCTCACGCAAAATAATCATAAAATACATTTCACTGAACTGAAATTAACGAAAATGAATGTAGTAGCATTGATGCCCCCCAGAAGTAGTTGGTAGAGTAGAGATGAGGAGGGGGTGGTGGTGTTGTTGATGTTGGTAAACCATAGTCAGTCAGTAAATAGTCCGCTCAGCTCAGTATGTTCCAGATTGTAGCTATGTTGCTGCTGCTGCTGATGAACAACAAAACATGAGAAAACCATCTAGAACATGCAAACACTTGAACTAAAAAAAAGTAGAAGAGAGAGGGGGAGAGAGAGAGAAACAACGACTGTTGTATCTGGCATATTGGTATCAATGGTAACCATGGCAGGGTGCATAGCAATTTGATCCAGGTCAAATCATTGAAATGTGAAGTAGAGATATACTCGGGATTGAAATTAGTACTCCAAGTGCACTGCAGTACACGAAAATGAAAATCAATTTCTTTTCTTTGGCGAAAAATTCAATATATCAAGGCAATATCATATAACAGGAAGTTATGCTATATTTTTTAAAAATTCATTGCGTTTATATTGATATAACAAACAGTAAAGAAAGCCTTAAAGTCGGGCGTGGCCGACTTTATGATACCCTACACCACTTTGCTAATTAAGTAGAGCTCCGCATAACAATTCAACGTTTTAATGGGACAGTTCAATCATACACCCTATGATTATAATTATAATTTAAAATACAAAGGACTAAATATGCCGAAGCATTTGTATCTTTTAAATTCGGATTTGTATTGTCCATTTGGTGCACAATTAATTTGAAATCGGGATAAAAATATATATGGGAGCTATATCGAAATCGGAACCGATCTCGATAAATTTGGCAAAGATATTTGTGAGCTGTATTTGATATATTTCCCCAAATATTGTAGTTAAAGAGTGCATATTACGGCTGTGGGGAACAAATATAACAAATCGGATGAAAGTATATATGGGAGCTATAGCTATATCTGAACCGATCTTCACCAAATTGGTCCCATTTGGGCAAATATTAGACGTTTGGTGCACAATCAAATGTAAATCGGAAGAAGAATATACGGGAGCTATATGCAAATCTCAACCGATCTCGATAAAATTTAGCAAATGTATTTCTGAGCTGTATTTGATATATTTCCCTAAATATTGTTGTTACAGAATGCATATTACGGCTGTGGAGGACAAAAATAACAAATCGGGATGAACAATATATGGGAGCTATATCTGAACCGATTTCGATCAAATTTGCATACTTATTTTCAGGTTCAATCTGATCGTACGTACAAAATTTCATACTATTCGGAATGATATTATACGTGTGGTGCACAATAAAAGCAAATCGGACGAAGATATATATGGGAGCTATATCTAAATTTTGACCGATTATCTCCAATTTCAATAGGGTTCGTCCTTGGCCCAAATAAATGATTTGTACAAAATTTCACCTGGATAGGGCAATAAATGCGAACTGTACTTTGTTTACAAAAATACATGGACAGACGGACGACGGACATGTATAAATCGACTCAGAATGTGATTCTATGTGATCATCAAAAGGAACTGTGGGTCCATCCATCTCGTTTTTACCTGTTACAAACAAATGCACAAATACATAATACCCTGACCACCTTGTGGTGTAGGGTACAAAAAAACATTGAATACGTAGCCGGAATCGGCAGCTAATATTGTTAGCATTTGGATCAGTCAAATCATGGTTGAGAAAATTCTCCAGAATACCTTGGGGTTCATCTTACATGGAACTTCCCCCTCTTCACTAGCCACAATGGTTTCAGACAGACGAAATTCTTGCAACAGCGACCAAACTCAGATATTAAATTGAAAATGTAATTTGTATACCCTCCACCATACATCGTATGAAGGGTATATTAAACATGTCATTCCGCTTGTAACTAATCGAAAAATTTTTTTTAAAACCCATCAAAGGACATATATTCTTGATCTTGGTAAAATTCTGATATCATTTAAAGGTGACCGTCTGCGGAGGGATCAACTTAGACAGCTAAAAATGTTGGCCATACGCATGTTATGCAATATACGAAGGAGAGGTCGATATGATTCTTTTTTGACATTTTATGAGCGTTTGGGTTATTCAATATTTTAAATTTTGTGGGGGAGGTACCAGATGTATCCTGCTTACATATCACATTTTGTGTTTATAAAACTATTGAGATGTGTGAAAATTGATAAGAATCGCATTTTTTGGGAGACAAATTTTTAAAATTTGACCCGTTTCCATGGGAGGTACCAGAAGGAGTTGTGATACATTCCATCTTTACACCAGATCTTCTGCCGATTGAAATATTAAGATCTACCAAATTTGAAAGGTATTGGAAGATAATTTAGCGTTTTACGAGCTCCATGGTTATTCCAAAATGTTGACCACTAGTGGGGGAGGTACCGAAGGAGTGGATCGATATAATCCATGTCCACATGTCCATGTCACAATAATAATGAAGTTATTCCAAATTTTGACCCTCTGTGGGGGAGTGGACCGATATTGTCTATTTTCGCACCTGACTTAGCACTGAAAACATTTGCAAGGTTTGCACAAATACAATGATCCTCTATCCTTCTTAGATAATTTATTGTTTTTAAAAAATTGAGACTATTGTGGGTGAGCACCCAGAAGGAGTGGATCAGTATTGCCCATCACAGAACTATATCTAACTTGATAATAAAATTGTGATAAAGCAATTTATTGCAAAATTGTATACATGCTGTTACTGTAGCGTTATCGCGACCATGATGACCAATTTTGTGATGCCAATTATTCGTCGAAAAGCATATGAGGCAGTTCTGGTTTCAACAAGACGGCGCTCCACCGCACACAAGTCGCATAACAATCGATTTTATGAAGAATTTGTTTCCGGGCCGTTTGATGTCGAAAAGTAGTGATTGGGACTGGGCCACCGCGTTCGCCCGATTTGACGCCACCTGACTCCTTCTTGTGGGGATATTTGAAGTCAAAGGTTTACATTAACAAGCCAAGAGCTCAAGGACAACATTAACAAGCCAAGAGCTCAAGGACAACATTCGTGAAGAAATAGCCACTATTCCGACCGAAATGTGGCAAAAAAACGATGGGAAATGCAGCAAAAAGGGCACAATACGTCATCGTCACGAGGTGGCCATTTGAGAGATATCATATTCAAACATTGTATGTAAACAAATCTAATTGGAACAAAATTAAATGATTAACATTGCCAACCGCCAAATTTTTATTTTTTTCTTTGATTAAAAAAAACATGGGTCCGTCGAATATGGGCAACCCTGTAGTACTATTTAGAACTTTTTGTGCACTTGTAATACCGATTTCCAAACGCACCTCTTTATAACAACCACCAATAGAGACCCTAATAAAAATTTTCAAAATTCCAGCTTCATATGTTCACCCTCTATCAACTGTTCCACATTTAGTACCATTTAATACAGTTCACACACTTTGTACACATTTCCAAAACAACTGCTGATGGTACCATTTTAGAAGTTTAGTACCATTTTAGTACTTTTCGTAGTTTTTTAGTATGAATTTCGAAAAAGCCAGCCTAAAGACGAAAACACTAAAATATCCCCCTCCGCCACAGTCCCATGTCTGTGAACATAAAATTAAATTTTATCCAATGTGAACTTTAAAATGGAAAAAGTTCTTTTTTTTTTTGTTTGATAATTTTGCCCACCTTCCTTACCAAGACGACGACTGCGATATCTTCTCAACAATTGATACGGCAAAATTGACAGAGAGCAAAAAAAAAAACACATTCGAATGCCACAAGAAAATAAAAGTAAAACATCAGCAAAAAGAAAAGAAAAAGAAATCAACATACAGCAATAGTATTTGAATATGTTTACCACCCATTGTTGTTAAGCTCATCATCGTTCACACAATTGTCGGGCATCCCATCCATGCTCCATGGCATACACTGCCAGGCTGGCTGGTTGGTTACGCCTCTCACACTCATTCGCTCAAACCACCGCCACACTCGACAGAGACCAATTCATCTCAATTCAAGACGAACAAAGGTAAACAATGACAAATGAATACAAAAAAGAAACGAAGAATTGGAAAAAGTTGGAACAAGACGTTTCCCTCCATCTCCTACCCCAATGCCAATCAAATGTCGTTGTCACCGTTGTCAGATGACAAATATGCCAATACAGAAATACTTTCTTTTATCATCGATGTTCCAAGTTTCCAGGCAGTGGAAGTGTGTCGTGGCTATGGTTTGCCTGGAGGGAAACATAATTGAATTAAACAATCCTGCAAGCAAATTTAAAGTTTATATGTTTCTTTTTTTTTTCTGTTGTTGCATGATTTTTCGCTTTGAAAGTTTCCTTCCTTTTGGCGCTTAATTGAGAACAAATTTAAGCCATGGCATACAAACTGAAAAAAAAAAAAAATTCTTTATTTCAGAGTGACGTCAATAACGGTCTTTGTATGTGTATTGGCTCATGAGTTACACATATTTTAGTTAAAGTGGCATTCCTTTAAAAACAAATTCTTTTCTGAAATTAAAATAAAGGTCTCTGATGTGGTGTAGAATATATGTACCGAAGACAAATTAAAAATTAAGTGCACTAAAAAACAATAAATTTGGTAACATTTGATATCATGTGAACAGATTGAGCTGAATTCTTGATATTTAGTATAAATAAAATCTGGTGAATATTGACTGTGTACGGGTATGGATTTTTTACCCTTCACCTTGGAAAGGAGGGTATATTAACTTTGTCATTCCGTTTGTAACATCGCTAAATATAAAGTATATATATTCATAATCAGCTAAAAAAAAATAAGCAGAATAACTTGTATTGTGTCTAGGATGGTTGGTATTGAAAATAGGATATATCGGTCCACGTTTTGGTATAGCCCCCATATAACGGTAACTCCAAATATTCGGCATTTTGGTAATTATTGCCACATTTTTTCACAGATTTGTCCGAAAATAAGTATTTGTAGGTCATAATGGGTCCTAATTTGTGAGGCAAAATATTGTGGGTATAGGTCCACGCATTGGTATTACCGCCAAATAATGGTACCTTGCGATATTCGGTAATTTGATGATTTTTGCAACACTTTTCACGGATTTGTCTAAAAATTGGTATTTGTTGGTCACAATAGGTTCTAGCTCCGGTGGCGAAACATTGTATGTATAGAGCCTATGCGTGTTTTGTAGAGTTGATATTGCCAATTTATGTGAAGTAGATCATACCAACTATGAACAAAATTACATAACTGTATAATGCATGCATGAGGATTATATTAAAAATATATTTATTGAAGCAATTGATGTTCCAGACAGAGTTTCACCAAATGGAAAAATTGGGTTGAATATGAAAAAGTCTATTCAATTTGCGATGATATTGCATATATGGTGAGCGACAACCGTAAAATCTGATGAAGATGTATATCAAAGCCACATAAAAATCAGAACCGATCTCGAAAAAAATTGGCAGATGTATTTACGAGCAGTACCTGATGTCCGGTATCAAATATTATTGTTGTGGATTGCATATTGCTCATATGAGAACTTTAAAACCAAATCGGATAAAATGTACATATGGGAGCTATAAGCTTTATCTGAACCGACTTTAACCAAAATTTGGAGCACTTAATTTTAGAAAAATTAAGTTGGAAGTGCCAAAATTCAGTCCATTTTGGGTGATATTAGCCATTTGGTTGATAATAGAGCTGAAATCGGATAAAGATTTATATGGGAGCTATATCGAAATATGAACCGATCTTGACAACATTTTAAACATTTTTTTCTGGGCTGTATCTGATATCTGGTAGCAAATATAATTGTTTTGGAGTACATATTACAAGTATATCATCCCATATCGGATGAAACACATATATGGGAACAATAGGTATGTCGGACCGATTTTCTCCAAATTCCGTGTTTTGTTTCTAGACTGAATTCGGTCACATGTGTCAATATCCATTTAATTTGGATTTATATTGGCCATTTCGTGCACAATTAACTCGAAATCGATTGAAGATATATATGGGAGCTATATGTAAATTTGAACCGATTGTCACCAGTCTCAATATGGTTCCTCCTTGCAAATACTGTTTGGAAAATTTCATCTCAATCGGATAATAAATGCGACCTACATTTTGTTCACAAAAATACAAGGACAGATGAACGGATAGAGGGACTGTCATGTATAAATCGACTCTGAAAGTAATTCTAAAAGGCTTCTAAAAGTAACTATGGGTCTAAATCGCTTTCTACTCCATGTTACAAACAAGTGCACAAAGACATAATACCCTTACCACCATGTGGTGTAGTTTATAAAACAAAATGCGTTGAAAACTCCGTTAAAATTTGAAAATAGTACCCATTACGAACTGGAAATACAGAATTTGAAACAATTCCGGTGAATAATGTCGTTGAAATCATCTGAATACCGAATATAGGGAGGTATATGGTTTCAATACTAAAAGTCCTGCCTTAAAAACGTCAAAAGTGAGGAGTAAAATTTTATCAATCTACTTCTATTCGTTCGGAAGTTAGAGTGATTTCCACAGAGGGACGGACGGCCGGACATCACTAAAGCGAAATAGAATTTTATACTGATCAAGAATATATATGCTTTGAGGTTCCAACTCAATATACCATGACATGGTGGAGTGTACAAAAGTATCATAAATTTCGGTGTTTATTATCGATAAAGCAAGCTAAAGCCATGGTCGTTCGGGACGACCCTGCAACACTATAATATATTCCAGGCCCCCTTTGATTCAACCCATGTTGGTTGATTTTTTGAAATAATAATTTGAAATAACAATATCATGCAAATCT
Organism: Musca domestica; assembly: GCF_030504385.1. NCBI lineage: Eukaryota > Metazoa > Arthropoda > Insecta > Diptera > Muscidae > Musca > Musca domestica. Next base: position 13,654,871 of record NW_026712299.1, read on the forward strand.
TTGCAAATATTTACGCCTTCTGTCACGTTAAAGGTCCATTTTATCCCAAATGCTAGATTTTGGCCCTTTACTAAACTTTAATCTCATACGAAATTCCGTGTCGGTTAATTAATTGTGACCTGAAGAGCGACTGCGAAATCAGATTTTTATACCCTACACCACATAGTGGTAAGGGTATTATGTCTTTGTGCATTTGTTTGTAACATGGAGAAGGAAACGAGATAGACCCATAGTTACTTTTGAGAACCTTCATAGAATCACTTTCTGAGTCGATTTTTGCATGTCAGTCCGTCTGTCCGTCCGTCCGTCCGTCTGTCCATGTATTCTTGTGAACAAAATGCAGGTCGCATTTATTATCCGATTGAGATGAAATTTTCCAAACAATATTTCTTTGGCCCAAGGACGAACCCTATTGAAATTGGTGAGAATCGGTTCAGATATAGCTATAGCTCCCATATATATCTTTCATCCGATTTGATCTTTAAGTCCCTCACATTCCTACTATGCACTCCACAACCGTCATATTTGGTACCAGATATTAGATGGAGAACAGAAATAGCTGTTTTAAATTTTATCGAAATCGGTTCAGATTTGGATATAGCTCCCATATATATCTTCATCCGATTTCGGGTTAATTGACCACCAAATGGCCAATATCAGCCCAAATGGCCCGAATTTTGGCACATGTGACCGAGATTAGCCTTAAAGCAAATACAACAAATTTGGAGAAAATCGGTTCAGAAACAGCTATAGCTCCCATATATATCTTCATCCGATTTCGGGTTAAATGTGCACCAAATGTCCACTATCAGTCCAACCGAGTTCGGCCTAGAAGCAAGTATTTAAAATTTGGAGAAAATCGGTTCAGATATAGCTATAGCTCCCATATATATCTTTCATCCGATTTGGTGTTTAAGCCTCTCACATTCGTAATATCCACTCCACAAGAATGATATTTGGTACCAGATATAAGATACAGCCCAGAAATAGCTGCTTGTAATTTTATCGAATCGGTTCAGATTTGGATATAGCTCCCATATATATCTTCATCCGATTTCGTGTTAATTGTGCACCAAATGGCCGATATAAGTCCAAATGGACTGAATTTTAGTACATCGGACCAAATTCAGCCTAGAAGCAAGTATATCAAATTTAGTGAAAATCGGTTCAGATATAGATATAGCAACCATATATATGTTTCATCCGATTTAGAGTTTAAGTCCCATACATTCGCAATATTCACTCCACAACCGTGATATTTGGTACCAGGTATTAGATGGAGCACAGGAATAGCTGTTTTAAATTTTATCGAAATCGGTTCAGATTTGGATATAGCTCTTATATATATATTCATACGATTTCGGGTTAAATGTGCACTAAATGGTCAATATCAGCCCAAATCACCAGTCTAGAAGCTAATACGTAAAATTTGGAGAAACCCGGTTCAGAGATAGCTATAGTTCGTAAAATGCACGATAGAATTAGATAGATTTTGATTTTGTACCAAATATCTCATAGAGCTCTGAAATGCCCTGTATAAACCTTTTTACGAGAGCTCTACTAAATATACATAGTGGTGTAGGGTATCATATAGTCGGCCCCGCCCGACTTTTGAGCTTTCCTTACTGGTTTTTTTTTTTTGTTTTTGTTTTTGGTCCATTTCACCTGCTTAATCTTTTGCGATCATCTCCAAAAGCAATGTGACAGGCACATATAGCTATCGTACCATTATGTCCAGGTATTGCAAACTTTTGACCCAACCCATGGTGTTGTAGGGTATACAATTTAAGTTCACTGTTCTATAGGAAACTTTACTCAAATTATTGTTCAACAGTAATACATTTAGAGTAGATAAATAATTCTACAAAAGTGATTGAATTTAATTTTGTAATACCAGATGGAATCCTATTGAGATACACTCACACGTGCTGATAGTTTTATTGCCTATTATACCAAATCTTTTTTGTATCGCTATGTAATTACAATCTTACATATCTGTTTAAATAAAAATTTATAAATTGTTTCCACTTGTGGTAGAAACTCTTTTTTGCTCCGGCTCTTGTGTGGAGCTCCAACATGACCAACAGATTTCGTTTTTTTTTCCTGCAGCCAAGGATTACAAAGACTTAAAATTTAATTGCCTTGCCAGGATATGAGGGTTAACACACCTTAAATGGCAAATGTTGGCAGCTCATTGACCCCACTTTTGAATTACAAGCAGGGTTTATTACTGTTGCTGTTGTTTTTGGTCGGTTTCGGTGAATTTATTTTAAAACCATTTTTATGTTTTGTTTGTAGAGAATTATAGTACTTTTTCGGTTTTTGCTGTGCAGTTGTAGTTTTATGATGCTGTTGTTGTAGTTGTTGTTTTTGCTAGCATGCAACAACAAAAATATCGCATAGAAAATAAAACCCGTGCCACATGCATCCTTTGGCATGCAATGCAAATGTAATGTGAAAAGCTTTCAGACTTTTTAATGACTATTATTTAAGTTCAAATATGCAAAAGGACTCGCATAAACACATGCACACAAACACACACGCACACATACTTAATGGCGAAATATAAACATGCGGGTATTTTTTTGTGTGTTACGTTTCGTCCTGCTAATGGAAAAGTGACTAAATTCATCAAAATACATATGTATGCTGATGGAACAGCCAAAACATCATCATCATCACAAAAACATTATAGTTTTGAATTAAAATTCTGATATGAATAAATATGAATAACGACGAGAAAATAGACCAGAGTCGGTAGGACTGAAATTCTGAAAAGCCACTACAAATGGAAATAGTTGGCAATAGAAGAGTGAATGAATGGATTGACCTAACAAGGGGTCTATAGACCTACGCTTTGAATTTGATTTTCTCTGTGGCGAACGTACACAATGGGTAATTAAAGACTAAACTTTGCATATTTCAAAAACATGATGCGTTATATCTAACCATTTATCTTGGCCGACAAATTAATTGACTACAAGTTGCCTAGCTATTAATATCCACAAATTTCAAATTCCTGCCAGGTTTAAAGATCTAGAAATAAGAAATTTTTACGGACACATATTGGCTTTAAAACCAGTTAAAAGTATTTGCCGATTCTGCCGACAGATGAACAGGGTGAGATAAAAATAACTGCAACAAAGTCAAACGCCCTGATTTTTACATTTTTTTAAATTTTATTTAATGAAAGCAAAAAAGTCGGAAACAGTATCAAATTTTAGAATAAGTTTAGATTTGTTCGAATTGGTCACCTTTGGCACGAGTTATGGCCTTCAAACGGCCAATGAAACCGTCACACGCTGCCCGAATTTTGCTCTGCGATATTTTGGCCCATTCCCAGCGAAGCGCTTGCTTGAGGTGATCGACACTTTGGTATTTTTTATTGCTTTATTGCTTGCTTTCCAAAATACTCCAGACACAATAGTCCAATGGATTGGTGGCCATTGTGTGCTGGAAATGAAGCGAGGAACCTAATTTTGGTGGCGCGTGCTGAGTGCGATGGAGCTGTGTCCTGTTGGAATATCCAAAGTCTGCGGCCAAAATGTTTGCGTGCCCAAGGCTTTAGTACACCCTCCAGAATATTTTCGCGATAATATTAGGCAATTTATTCTGATGCCACGGTCGATTATTACGAGAGAGAGCGACCATCGACTGTTATGGCGGCCCACACCATCGCCATGGCCGGCGCTTGATTTCTGATGCCCAACCGAAGGTGCACATTTGCAGCTGACTTCTTTGGCAAGTAAGCACGATAATTTTGTTTGATTACAGACTGCTGGACAACGAATGTTTTTTCATCGGAGAAAACCAAACTCGGCAGTTCACCACTTTCGGCCTTACGGGGAAGCAACTCTTTAGCTCTTTTGAGTTTTTTTTTCTGTTGCGGTGAAAGTTCTTGCACTTTTTGGAATTTCAAGGGCTTTACCCCGAGCTCTTTTTTCAATATTTGCCGAAGGGAATATTGCGATATGTTCAGCTCACGAGCAATTTTGTGCCATTGTGGGCCGATATCTATCTACCAGATTTTGCATTAATAGGTAATATTGGGATGTGTACAATTTTAAGGGAATCGGATGCTTAGTTCGCATTTGTAAGCGTTTTGGTTATTCAAAATGTTGATCCATATATTCCATCCTCACACCAGGTCTTGTGTTCGTAAAGATATTGGGATGTGCAAAGCTTGAAAATATTCGGATGCTCATTTCGCGTTTTATGAGCTGCACAGTTATTCAAAATTTTGACATCATTGTGGGGGAGGTACCAGAAGAAGTGGACCAATATATTTATACCAGTTTTTGTGTTACTAAGAATATTGCGATGTGTAAAATTTGAAGAAAATTGGATCTGTTAATGTGATAGTAGAAATATTAAGATGTGTAAAATTTGAAGAGAATGGGATGCTCATTTCGGATTTTATAGAATAATAATTATTCAAAATTTTAATCCGTTGTGGGGAGATACTGGAAGCAGTGGGAAGATAATTTTCTTCTTCACATCTGATTATGTGCAGAAATATTGGGATGTGTGAAATTTGAAGGGAATCTAATGGTTATTGCGCAAACAGATATATAATTAATTATAATTTTAACCCTTTGATATATAATACAGAACAGATATATAATTAATTATAATTTTAACAAGAAGGAGTGGGTCGACTTTTGCACCTCGCATAGCACTGATACAAGTATTGGGTTTTGCAAAATTTGAACAAAATTGGATGATCCGTTCTTATTATATACGGAAAATTATTTTCTGTAATTATTTTGACATTTTATGGGCAAGGTTCCTGATGGAGTGGAGCAATATTCCCCATCTCCGAACTCGCTTTAAGTTTGACAAAAATATTAATATTAAAATATTACCATTTAGACAATTTTTATCTACTTTTTTTTCGATGCAAAATGGTCAGGCTTATCCCTTTATTGTTGTTTTTATAAAAACAACGTTTGTTTATTAGTGGAGAACGATGGTAATGTTTACCAGGGGGTAAGGCAGGGAATACCTAGGTTTCGGAAAGAGCCACCAATCCTCATCAGTTCCCTTGTTTTTGTCTGGCATATTCTCTCCAGAAGTTATTTTAAAAATAACTTCTATGACAAAAAACATTTTTTACCCAAGTGACGAGATCGTAAGCTCAATAGAAGAGGAACCAAAGAATTTTTTTTTTTGGATGTGTACTGGAGATTGTGTTTGAAAATAACAATCCGTTATATGTGTATATTACTTCAACAGCCCAGGATTGTGTACACTTACCTAACTTTGACAAAGATACATACTTAAATATACGAATTACAGCATGATTCTAATGACTACAATTAGGCAAGCATTTAAACTAATAGTTATTTAAAAGTTTACTTTGCGGCATAACATCAATTCGTACTAAACCACAAACTATAGCAATTAATTTAGAAACTGCAGTTAAAAAGTTAAAGAAAAGAAAAAAATAATAAAGCAAACAAAACAAGTTAGAAAGTAACAACATTGAAGGTATAAGTCTGTGTTTTCCAAAGTGGCATATATTGAGCATAGGGCATGTAACATGCAAACAAATCGATAACAAATTTTGTAAGAGTTATAGAGGCTGAATTTTTAGCTAATATTTTTTTGTAAACACATTTGCGCTTAATATTTGCATGAAATGATTTTCCATCATTAAATCACATGGACCGTATTATCAGTCAAATAAAGATTTAATCCATTTTTATTTCTCTTATGCTATTTTTTCATAGGCTTTCCTATAGCCCTTATAGCCCAGCACTTGTTTATAAGATGTAATGATGCAAACTTTTTGTTCCTTTTGGTGCTTTGTCTGAATAGAATCGTATTATGGGCGGTTTTATTATCATAAAAGTGTAATTTTATTTATTTTCTCGATTGAGATAAGAACTTGCCCAGTTCATTGGCTTTTTCAAGGGATGAACCCTATTGAAACTGGTGGTAATAGGTCCAGTTTTGAATATATCTCCCATACATATCTTCATACGATTTAACTTTTATTGCAAACCAAATGCACAATATATATATATCTATATATATATATACATATATATATATATTATATATATATATATATATATATATATATATATATATATATATATATATATATATATATATATATACATATATATATATATATATATATATATATATATATATATACACATATATATATATATATATATATATAATATATATATATATATATATATATATATATATATATATATATATATATATATATATATATATATATATATATATATATATATATATATACATATATTTCTTCCGATTTGACTTTAAAGCCCCCTCCATGCCGACACTTCCAGTCTAACACTTATGGCTTCTGAGGGTATATACAGGGTGAGATGAAAAACTGCAACCAACTTCAGACTGCTGTCATTTCTAAGCCTCTCGTCCGACAGCGGTTAAAATTATTCCAGTGGCCGCTCATTATATTGTTTACAAGCGTACAAAAGCATTTTGGTGAAAATTTTCCAGAAAAAAAGGTATACGAGATGGAATTCAAGCGTGATAGTGTGATTTCGTTACATTTGACTGGGAAACCACAAATGGCTATCGTTAGAGCACTACAGCATTTAAATGTGAATAAATCTATTGTGTCTCGTACCATCGCTCGTTATCGTGATACTGGTAGTGTGGCCCGACGTCTAGGAAGTGTACGGAAGAAAACAGCAACATCAGCAGAAATGGTTCGAAAAGTAAAGAAGCGACTTGATCGAAACCCGCGTCGCAGTGGTCAAAAATGTCTCGTGAGCTGAACATATCGCTATATTTCATTTGGCAAATATTGAAAAATAAGCTCGGGGTAAAGCCATTGAAATTCCAAAAGGTGGAGGAATTTAAACCGCAACAGAAAGAAAATAGACTCAAAAGAGAAATACTTTGGCCTATTGTGTTTGGAGTATTTTGGAAAGCAAGCGCTTCGCCGGGAATGTGCCAAAATACCGCAGAGCAAAATTCGGGCAGCGTGTGATGGTTTCATTGGCCGTTTGAAAGCCTAAGGTGACCAATTCGAACAATTCTACACTTATTTTAAAATTTGATGCTATTTCCGACATATTTTGCTTTCATTCAATAAAATTAAAAAATTATGGCGTTTGACTGTGTTGCAATTTTTTTATCTCACCCTGTTTTGTTTATGTATTCCTGATATCTGAGCTCAATGCTATATTATTAGTATCTGTTATAAAAATATGACATATATCCACGATATATGTATAAATAAACAATTTAAGTCAACGCAATAAATTTTTGTTAACAAAAAAACTAAAAAAAATTGTATTTCACTTGATTTTCAAATGTAGTTAAACTGCTAAATAATTTCAAATACTTTAATTTGAAATTTATTCTTCATATTAAAAACTTTTTCTCAATTTCCCTTTCTAGAAACATCGCAAGGAGCACGCCCAACATACTTGCATGCATCCTAATCATGTTAGAGTTTTATTAGATTGTGTTGTTTCTACCGTTTTCATTTCTTTTCGAATAATTATGTTTTGTTTAAGATCGTGTAATGAAAATGTTCCCAGTCTTGGAGCTATTTCCACGTTCCTTCGCATGTATATATGCTTTGCTATGTATGTGAATTTGCATTTACATCCTGTACAGGAACATAGCTGTAGGTGTAGTTGGAGGCGTGTTTATGTTCCTCCATTCAACATTCAAAGAAGTTTCTCTTGCAGAGAGGAATTTGCGACGGCAGTTATTCTTTCTTTCACTTTTCCTTTAATTTCGCTGCAGAACGAGAACGAGCCTTCATTGCTACAATGAGTAGCGTTGACAAGAAAGGTTATGCATCAATTACATTTCCCCGAACTTGTTTAATTTAAAACTTAGGTAATATAATTTTTTGTCGTGTTATCGATATAAAACATCAAGAAGGCGATGCGTGCATGAACATGGTTTAGGTTTTACCACAATATTTACTTGCCGAAGGTAGGAAGTTAGCACACACATACATCTTTATATTCTTGAATTTTAATGTATAGAATTTTTCATGTGGGAAAATAATAAATATTTTGTGGCAGAAAATAATGTTTTCAAAATTGGAAAAGTATTTAATTAATTGTATTTTTTTATCATGGTATATTCTTATTAAAAGCTAGTCTCCTTTTGACACCAAAGAAAATCAGGTCAGCACATTAGAATATATTCGTTTGTAATAGAGAATTTTTGACGTATCTGTAGGAATCGAATAAACTTAATTAATATGAAAAGTCTTCTAAGTTATTGTATACTGACCTCCTAACCTTAAACTTTAAAATTTTGACAAACATCAAACTTATCAAGAGCTAAAATTTCTAGCATTTTTGAGGAATAATTTCAGCGTACTTGGTCTTAATATTGATGGTATGGTTATCAATGACCTGGAACTTGTTAAAGTCTTTATTAATGTATAAGGAAACTAATTGGTATAACGTTGACTTCTCTTCACCGACTCAGATAAATATAAGTTTCGAGAATATTATCAATTATTAAACATTATATACTTTTGGCCCTGTTGCGAAGTATCTTATAATCTCACGATGATGTCAATGGGATGTCAATCCCCACCCCTACAAAGGGTCACAACTTATAACTCTCATAACGGCCGGTATCTTATAAATAAATGCTTCAATGTTGCGGGCTCGTCTGTATAGACATAAGCTTTAACATAGCCCCACAAAAAATAATATGAAGGCGTTAAATCCCACGATCTAGACGTCTAATTGACCGGTCCCGAACGTGAAATAAAACTTTCGCCGAAACCTCAATAAATCCTAAATTGCTCATCTTTGATATCAAATACAGCTCAGAAATAAGTCTTTAAAATTTTGTCATGATCGGCTGAGATTTGGATATAGCTCCCACATATATTGTTATCCGATTTCAGATTTTTTATTCACATAATGGCTAATATCAGTCCAAATGGACTGAATTTTTGCATTTCCGGAGGAATTCAGCTTAAAAACCCGAGCTTAAATTGTTGGTGAAAATCGGTTTAGATTTAGCTTTAGCTCCCATGTATATGTTTCATCCGATTTGGTGTTAAAGTACCTCATATGCGTAATATGCACACCACAACAATAATCTTTAGTACCAGATATCAGATATAAGTGTTTAAAATTTTATCGAGATCGGTTCAGTTTTTTGTAAAGCCTCGATATACATCTTCATTCGATTTTACGGATATTGCTCATCATATATGCAATATCAGCCCAAATCGAATAGATTTTTTTTTTTCAAATTCAACCGAATTTTACCATTCGGTGAAACTCGGTCCGATACATCATCTACTTGGCCCCGCCCGACTTTTGTCTTTTCCTTACTAGTTCGTCCTTCCTTTGCTGATTAAATCTGTATCCTCATGTTCATCGATTATGTATCTCTCCTTCATAAATATGGTGCAAGGGCCATTGCCGGAAATTTACTGCGTAAATGAGCCGAATACTTGCATCCTTATCACCTTCACTCGGAGAAACTAGAAACTCTGTAAAATTGAAACTGGAGGGACTAGAAATTTGTCAGGATATATTTTGTTCCTGGTCATTTGGTCTTGGGGTTAAGACTGTTGGCCTTGGTGTATACATATTTCCCTTTGCCCATATTAAGTTTTCACATCATCCGAACATTGAAAGCTTTCACAGCCTTACTGCCTCTGGGTGTAGTTCGTTAATGGACTATAATTTCATTGTATTTGCGCGGGGTACCAATATCTACCGACCTAAATTTTCTTTCTCTCTTTGAAGGCGAAAAGATTTTTAAGAAGGCCTTTTACCAAGAACTGAAGTGTTTCTCACCCTGTCCGAAATTTATTTCTCATTGAAGGAGTATTCCTTGGTACTGTAAGAGTTAAAAATAATGACATATCTACGAATGTGATGGGAGGTTCTTATCAAATCTTCAAATAGCTTTCAAGTTCACCTTTATTAGAAAGCACTTGGTATTCCAAAAGCGTATAAAATTTAGGCGCTCTATCTGCCCAATCGGCACGGATAAAGGAAACTAATGGACAGGGTTGTTCTGCATAGCATAAACATGTCTTTTTTATATTTGTCTGCATTGCATTGATTTTAGAAAAATTTTTACACCCTCCACCATAGATGGTGAGATGACAAAACTGCAACCAAATTCAGGCTGCTGTCATTTCTAAGCCACTCGTCCGACAATTAAAATTAAAAAAATTAAAATTATTCCAGTGACTGCTCATTATATTGTCTACAAGCGTACAAAAGTATTTTAGTGAGAATTTTCCAGAAAAAAAGTTATTTGTGATGGAATTCAAGCGTGATAGTGTGATTTCTTTATATTTGGGTGGAAAACCACAAGTGGCTTATCGTTAGAGCACTCCAGCATTTAAATGTGAATAAGACTTTCGTGTCTCTTACAATCGCTCGTTGTCGTGATACTGGTAGCGTAACCCGACGTCAAGGAAGTGGACGGAAGAAAACAGCAATATAGCAGAAATGGTTCGAAAAGTAAAGAAGCGACTTGATCGAAAACCTGGAAATTATTATTAAAGCCTTTATTAATGAATAAGAAAACTAGTCTAGTGTATTTTGGTTTTACAATTTGGGAATATAAGTAACGTTGACTTCTCTCCACTGATTCAGATAAACATAAGCTTCGAGAATACTAACTATAGTAGGAATCACAACTTATTAAAGGGTAAATGTTAAATATTTATGCAGTTTAGAAGGAATGTAGGAAAAGCTTTCTTTTTTGGTCCCGTTGCGCAGTCTTCTTTTTTCTCTCACTCAATTTGGCTAAGCTTATGCTCACATTACTCAAAGAGCTAGACAGAATAGTATCCATTCAGCGCTGAAGTGCAGTCTTTCACCGTATATATGCTGTCATCCCCATAAACTCATTGTACATCAACAGATCGTTGGATATCAGGCGACCAGACGTCAGTTGTCGCTTAGAATATTGAAGTTTCTATACCCTCCCGCACAGTATGAAGGGTATATTAAGTTTGTAACACCTCAAAATATACATTTTAGACCCCACAAAGTATATATATTTTTGGTTAGCATAAAATTTAGCGATTGTTCGTCCGTTAGTGGAAATCACTCTAGCTTCCGAACGAAATGAAGTAGGTTGATAAAATTATACTCAAATGTATATCATGTCTCAAATGTATATCATGTCTGGCTATACCAAATATAGGCTATACCCCATATTTGGTATAGCCCCCATATAACTGTACACCCCGATATTCTGTACTTTGATGATTTAAGCGACATTATTCACCGGAATTGTTTCAAAATTGGTATTGGAAGTTCGTAATGGATACCACAGCCAAAGCCAGAAACTTAATGCGTAGGTCCACGTCTTCATATAGCCCCCATATATACGGTACTTCTCTATATTCGGTATTTTGATGATTTTAGTGACATTATTCAGCGGAATCGTTTGACACGATATATTTTAAGTTCGCAATGGATACTACAGCCTAAGAGAGAAAATTATCTGTGTAGGTCCACGATATCGTGTAGGCCACATACAACGGTATCCCCCATATTCGATATTTTGACGATTTTAAGGACATTATTCACAGGAGTTGTTTCAAATTTCGTATTTAGAATTCATAATGGGTACTACAGCCTATGCCAGAAAATTGTCTATGCCAGGTCTCCGTATAGGCCCCATATATCAGCACCTCCCTATATTCGGTATTTTGACGATTTTACGGTCAATATGCACCGAAATTGATTTGTATTTGAAGTTCCTGATATTTGCTACAGCCTGTGATGAAAAATTGTATATGCAGATCCAGGTCTTCGTACAGACCCGATATAGCGGTACCTCCCTATATTCGGTATTTTGATAATTTAAGCTTCATTATTTACCGATTTTTTTTCAAGTTTCGTGTTTGAATATTGTAATAGCTTATGACAAAAGTTGCCTATGCAGTTCCACGATTTCGTATCGACCCCAATTTAGAGGCTATATTCGGCATTTTATAGATTTTAACAGAATTTTTAAGGGATTTTATTTTTTTGAAATTTTCCAAATTCATTCCAAATGGTGGAGGGTATTCAAAGATCGGCCCGTTTGTAACAGTAGATATTAATACGCATTGTGGTGTAGGTTATTATAAAGTCGGCCCGTCCGACTTTTGGCCTTTCCTTACTTGTTTGAATTCTTTTTATATCCTCATCCATATGGGTACAGAGGGTATATATCACTTTATATGGTCAAAACGTGCCTAGTTAGTTTGGACCAAATCTGTTTCAGAACATTTGGAGTCGATGTAGCGATGTCCGTCCGTCCGTCTGTCTGGCCGGCTGGCTGGTGCGCTTGGTACCACTCCTTCTGGTACAACACACACAAATGGTCGAAATTTTCAAAAAAAAAAAAAAAAAACAATTTTTCCACAGATAGAGAAAGGATGATCCTATTTTGTTCCAACTTTGCAAATCCTAAGATTTACGTCAGTGCTAGGTCAGGTGTGAAAAAGGACACTCCATTAAGTACCACACCCCCTCCCCCCAAACGATCAAATTTTTGAATAATTACAACTCTCATAAGATGTGATGTACGAATCCGATTATCTTAAAGTGTCACACATCCCAATATTTTTATAAACCCAAGATCTGGTGTTAAGATGCAAGATTTCGGTCCACTCCTGGTACATCCAACACAAAAGGTCGAAATGTTGAATATCCACGCGAAATTAGCATTGAATTCCATTTAGACTTGGTACATTTGAATATATCTATCAACACAGCATCTATTAAAAAAAAACAGTAGAGATTGGACCATTCCTCTTGGTACCTCCCCCACAAAAGGTCAAAGTTTTAAATAACAAAAACGTTTATAAAATCCGAAACAAGCATCAGGTTTTCTTTATATTTCAAACATTCTATTATTTTCACTAACAAAAGATCCGTTGTGAAGATTGGATATATCGGTGCACTCCTTCTGGCATCCGATTCTATTCAAGACTTGGTACATCTCAAAATTTCCATTAACACAATACAGTCCAAACCTAGCACGTCGCAATATTTATATCATATTTATTTAAGTCCGATACGAAATGGCCAATATTGACCCATTCCTTCGGAACCTACTGCATGTGAATAATCACAACAGAAGTGAAAATATTTGTAAACAATCGAACATTGGCTGATGGTATACATTTGTCGGCAGAAATGGCCGATACTATTTTAATTGTTCTAATTAAATCTGCAAACTATCCTCATGTTCATCGATTATGTATCTCCTTCTTCATTATTGTGTAAGGGTCATTGCCGGAAATTTCCTGCGTAAATGAGCAGAATACTTGCATCCATATCACCTTAACTCGGAGAAACTAAAAACTCGGAAAAATACAAACTGGAGGAACTAGACATTTGTCAGGAAATATTTTTTTCCTGCTCTGTTGGTCTTGGGGTTAAGATTGTTGGTCTTGGTTTGTATTTCCACTTGCCAATATTGAAAGATTTCTTGATCACAGACTAACTGCTGAAAGTGGGGTAAGAGTAGACTAGTGGCTTAGAAGATCGATTATGAATGTGTGTTTCTTTGCCTCTGGATGTAGTTCGTTAGTTGACGTTAACTTTATTGTATTTGCGCGGGTATAAATATCGACTGAGCTAAGTGTAATTTCTCTCTTTGAAAGGGGCTAGAAGTTGTGGTAGTGCAAGTATTAGCCAGAACGGGAGTGTTTCACCATGTCCAAAATTGCTTTCTGAATGAAATAGTATTCCTCGGTACTGGGAGTGTTGAAAATCATGAGATGTCTACGGATGTGACGGAAGATTCTTATCAAATCTTTAAACAGCTTTCTAGTTCACCTTAATCAGTAAACTCTGGATTTTCCCTTGTTGGTCTAAAGTTAATCGACACTCAGGAATTTAGGTATAACACTCTCAGCCCTTAGCGATTGAAATCTCATTATAGAAGCGATTAAGTTGCTAAATACCGTTTGGAAAATATATAGGCTTGCATTGATTTTAAAATCTAAATTTTTTTAATTAAGAAAGCGATGCAGCGCTTACCAAATTTATTTATTCCTGAACATGAATGTTTTTATAAATTGTGAAGAATGAAGAAGAATAATTGTTATATGCCAAAATGTATCCAATTTACAATTACAAAGATTGTTGCCTCAGTCTATTCGAGCTTGAGATGTGATAAATTTTCTATAATGATTGGAAAATTTTCCATCCACTCAATACTCCATCAACAAATTCAAACTAATTTTATAATTTCTAATTTATTTTCTCCCTCAAAATCCTGGTGTTATTTTAGCACATTTTCAATTATAATTCCATAGGTGTAAGCACTTAATCAAAAGGAATTCAGTTACAGCAGCTTGAACAGTTCTTTCTTTTGTAAGATTGTTGTTGTTGTTTTTTTTTTTAATTCAATATAATTGTTGATTTAATTAAATGTGTCTGGAAAGTTTTCATTTATTGGATTCTCTTTTATTGGCATGTCACAAATCCAATCGAAGTTACTCGCCATTGGTATTTCATTGGCATCAAATGACGGCGGGACACCAATGACTTTACGATTGCTACTGCTGCTGCTGTTGTTGTTGTTGTTATTGTTGTTGGTTGGTTGGTTTGATGGCTTACTGGCTGGCTGGTAATATTATAACGGTAAATAAGTGTAAAGATTCCGATATGCGATGCTGGGAGTATTTTACAAAAATGTCATTTCACTGCATGTGGTCTGCTGTATCCGCAGCAGAACTTGTTGTATTTATTGGTCATAAAAACTTGAAACTATTGAAGATTTCGTATCGTATCACATCGCATCGCATTCTACCGAATGGTAGTTGGATGTGAATGGTTGTTTTATATGGCCAATTAACTTTTAACGTTAATTGGTTGGGTTATTTTGCTGTTTTGTCAAAAGATTGCAAAACCGATAAATTGTTTTGCTTATCTCTTAATATTTAAGAAGAGTCCAATTTTCAATGATAATTTAATATTTACAAGTTGGAGTTTTATCTGTCCAGTTGTAAATTGTTTATTATGTCGTGATAGTAAGGGATAGGGGACAGTGCGTCCCATTGAGAAAAAACATTTTCTGAAATTTATATTCTTGGAAAATTCCTCTAATGGAGAAACACTTCAGACAGATTATGAAATAAGCTGGAGCTTCCAGTAAAGAAGTAAAAAAGTTGTAAGTTTGGTCGGGCCGAACTTTGAATACCCTCCACCATTTGTTACAAATTTGGCAATTTTCAAAATAAATAAAATCCGTTAAAAAATCTGTTAAAATCTTAAAAATATAATGAATGTAGCCATATACTAGGGTCTATACGACGACGTGGACCTGCATAGGTAACATTTGTCATAAGCTATTATAATATTCAATTGCTAAACTTGAAAAAAATATGTTTGTAATGTAGCTAAAATAAATAAAATACCAAATATAGGGTATATAGGGAGGTACCATACGTGGACCTGCGAAGACAATTTTCTGAAATAGGCTGTAGTATCCATTACGAACTTCAAATACAAAATTTGAAATAATACAGGTAAATAATGTCGCCGAAATCATCAAAATACCGAATATCGGGGGTATCGGGCTATACGAAGACTTGAACCTGGACAGACAATCTCTTGTCATATACTGTAATATCCATTACGAACTTCAAATACCAAATTTAAAACAATTTCGGTAAATAATGCCGCTGAAATCATCAAAATACCGAATATCGGGGGTACCGTTATATGGGGGCTATACGAAGACGTGGACCTACATGGCTAATTTTCTGTCTAAAGCTGTGGAAGCCATAACGAACTTCAAATACCAAATTTGAAACAATTTCGGTAAATAATGCCGCTGAAATCATCAAAATACCGAATATCGGGGGTACCGTTATATGGGGGCTATACGAAAACGTGGACCCACATGGCTCATTTTCAATACAAAAAGTCCTGCAGATATAATGCACATTTGAGTAAATTTATATCAATGAAAATATTGAATAGAAGATATCACACGATAATTCAGGGTGAGATGAATGAACTTTAAACAATTTCAGACTGCTGTTATTTCTAAGTCACTCGTCCGACAGCTGTTAAAATTGTTCCAGTGACAGCTCATTATATTGTTTACAAGCGTACAAAAGCATTTTGCACGAACTTACACCGCAACAGAAAGAAAATACACTCAAAAGAGCTAAACAGTTGCTTCGCTTGGCCGAAAGTGTTGAACTGCCGAATTTGGGTTTCTCCTAAAAAAAACCTACGTTATCCAGCAGTTTGTAAACAAACAAAATTATCGTGTTTACTTTCCGAAGAGGTTAGTTTAAAATGTTCACCTACGGTTGGCCACCAGAATTCAAGCGCCACCATGGCCGGTGATGGTGTGGAAGCCATAACAGCCGATGGTCGCTCTCCGCTCGTATTAATGGACATCGGATAAATGCTTAATATTATCGCAAAAATATGCTGGAGGGCGAACTCAGCACGCGCTACCCAAGAATGGTTACAAAATAAAGTTCCTCGCTTCATTTCAAGCGCACAATGCCACCAAAATTTCCGGATACCAATCCGTTGGACTATTGTGTCTGGAGTATTTGGGAAATCAAAGTTGGCACTAAAAAATAACAAAGTGTCAATCACCTCAAGCAAGCGCTTCGGCGGGAATGGGCCAAAATACCGCAGAGCAACATTCAGGCGGCGTGTGACGGTTTCATTGGCCTTTGAAGGCCGTAATTCGTACCAAAGGTGACCAATTTGAAGAAATCTAAACTCATTCTAAAATTTGATGCAATTTCCAACATTTTTCGCTTTCATTTAACAAAATTTAAAAAAAATTTAAAAATTATGGGAGTTGACTTTGGCGTTGAAGTCATCTCACCCAGTATCTCTAGCCTGTAGCAAGAATCTTGAAAGGTAATTCGGATTAATCCGAAAAAATTTCTGCGGAATTGTCAATTCAGAACCATTTCTCTCCATTTTTTTTTTTTTTTTTTTTTTTTTTTTAACGAAATGGCTTTTCGAGAAATCCTTTTTTAAAGAATTTTATATTCTTCATACTTGTCGTAATATATTTTTTTTCTGAGTTCAACCGGAAAATATACAATTCCAAAAGCCAAAGCGAACATTGCATTGTTTTACTCATTTTTTTCTGGTCATTCATAGGAATTCTTTTAAATGTTTTTTTTTTTTTAATTCTTTTTTATTTACCATTTAACATTAGTCAAACATCAGTAAACGCTTCAAATTGAATAAATTTAATTTTATTCAAAATTTATGGTTTTCGTATTTCTTTGCCAACAAAATATGAATTTATTTTTTTTTTTTTCTTTATTCTGAATATTCTTAGTCGTTACCATCTTTTGATGTTGATAAAAGGAGACAAATGTTACAAACGCTCAAACATGGAAAACATTTTTTAAGATGTGTCGTTTTTTTTTTTTTTTTGGGTCTTTTTTGTGAAAGCAAAAAGTCAAGAATTTTGTTACAAATGTCATTTGTAAATGCATATTTTTATGTTCATCTTTTTCGATACCCTTCAAATGACGATGGAATAGAAAATTAAAAATGGTCACAGGGTTTGCAACAATACGAAATTTCAGAAACTAATTTTTAGGAAATAATGAAAATTTGATATTTAAATATGAAGAGCTCATGGGACTTTTCCATCCATAGAAGAGTTCATGGGGCTCTTCTATTCATAGAAAATTTTGTGGGGCCCTTCTATCCATAGAAGAGTTCTTGGGGCTCTCCTATCTATGGAAGAGCTCAAGAACTCTTCAAACGCTATAGGCCCGTCTAGCCAAAGAAGAGCTCTTCTATCCATTCGAAGAGTTCTAGGGGCTCTTTTAGCCATAGAAGAGTTCATGGGGCTTTTCTAGCCATAGAAGAGCTCATGAGGTTCTTCTAGCCATATGAAAGGTCATGCCACTTTTCTAGCCATAGAAGAGCTCATGGAGCTTTTCTAGCCCCAGAAGAGCTCATGAGGCTCTTCTAGCCATAGAAGAGCTCATGGGGCTCTTGAAGAGTTTATAGCGGTCCTCCAGATATAGAGCAGCTCATGGGCGACTTCTACCCATAGAAGAGCTCATGGGCGACTTCTAACCATAGAAGAGCTCATGGGCGACTTCTACCCATAGAAGAGCTCATGGGCGACTTCTACCCATAGAAGAGCTCATGGGCGACTTCTACCCATAGAAGAGCTCATGGGCGACTTCTATCCATAGAAGAGCTCATGGGCGACTTCTATCCATAGAAGAGCTCATGGGCGACTTCTACCCATAGAAGAGCTCATGGGCGACTTCTAGTCATAGAAGAGCGCATGGGCGACTTCAAGCCATAGAAGAGCGCATGGGCGACTTCTAGCCATAGAAGTGCTCATGGGCGACTTCTAGCCATAGAAGAGCGCATGGGACTCTCATATGCATAAAATAGGTCATGAATCTCTTCTATCTATAGAAGAGCTCAAGGTGCTCTAGCCATAGAAGAGCTCATGGTGCTCTTCTAGCTTGTGGTCTTCTAGCTATAGAAGAGCAACATTTTGTCTTATAGCCATAGAAGAGCAGCATTTGGTCTTCTAGTCGTAGAAGAGCACCATTTAGTCTTCTAGAAGAGCACCATTTGGCCTTCTAGACATAGAAAAGCACCATTTGGTCTTCTAGTCATAGAAGAACATCATTTGGTCTTTTAGCCATGGAAGAGCATCATTTGGTCTTCTGGCCATAAAAGACCAGCACTTGGCCTTCTAGCCATAGAAGACCAGCACTTGGCCTCCTAGCCATAAAAGAGCTGCACTTGGTCTTCTAGCCGTAGAAGAGCAGGACTTGGCCTTCTTGCCATAAAAGAGCAGCACGTAGTCTTCTAGCCATAGAAGTGCAGTATTTGGTCTTCTAGCCATAAAAGAGGAACTTGGCCTTCTAGCCATGGAAAAGCAGCACTTGGTCTTCTGGCCATAAAAGATCAGCATTTGGTCTTCTAGTCAGAAGAGCACCACTTGGTCTTCTGGCCATAGCACACCAGCATTTGGTCTTCCGGCCATAAAAGACCAGCATTTGGTCTTCTAGCCATAGAAGACCAGCACTTGGTCTTTTGGCCCCAGGAGACCGGCAGGTGTTTCTCAGCTCTTGTTTCTAATAAATATTCAAATGGATGTAATTTCTCGTTGACCTATTGTAGTGAATCTAATATTCGACCTAGCTTGATTTAACAACTTGATTTCCTCTCCTTTGCCCATTCCTCATGACTGGGGATTCTTCTCACATCTTCTTCATTTTTTTTCTTCCAGTTGGCTTTCTTGAAATATTTGCATTATTTATGAGTCTGTGCATATTTGTCTTCTTATTGCATTTTTATCTCGGAAAAACGGAGCAAAAATGACACCGTCACAATTGTCAACATTTGTGGTTTGTTGGCAGATATTACTTAATATCATTTGGCAAAGAGTAGAGAAACCGAAATATGAAATAAAAAAGCAAAACTGAAGCTATGACAAGACAAATTTTAAAAAGCTATGCTAGAGACTTTGAAGTAATGAACTTTTGATGTGAACTTAAGTGAACTTTACATTTTATTCAGAGAGAAGTGTCTATGTGTTTGTGCCAACGGTTGGAACAAATCTAGAAGTTATGGTATATTATTTAAAAATCACTTAGAGCTAAAATTTGACAAAGGAACTACTAATGTTTGTAAGGTGGTTGCAAATTTAAGTGACTATTATTTGAGATGATAGTGGTTTGCATTGTCATGTAGCAGTAAGAGGAGATGCAAATGTATTTATTTTAAAGTGGAATATTACCCTTATATCTAAAAGGGATTGAAAGTTTAAAAACCTAATCATAGACAAAAAACGTCGATTTTTTTAAAATAAATTTTATTTCCCGAATTGTAGCGATTACCATAAATATAATTTAGTCTTTTTCGATTTTTTATTTCATAACAAGGATTTTTTTTTCAAATATTCTCATTTTTTGAAAATATCTAAAAATATCATGGAAATGACTTGATTTCTTTCTCTTCTTAATTTTGCATTTTGCCATTTTAATCTTAAATCGAAACCAGAAATATATGATCAAAAAGATTACAATTACATCTAAAACTTCCAAAATATTATGCGGTCCTTTCAATCCTTAGTAATAAATTTCACCGAAAAAAGGCTATGTGTGTATTTGTTTTTGTCAAATATACACACAATTAAAAATGAACTTAAAAAAATGTAAATGTCTCCGACATGTAATGATGAAGAAATTGTTATTCTGTATTTTGTGAAAATTGTATCTCTTTTGTGTTTTAGTTCCTTTTTCAATTTACATGTATTCATGCATGGCTGTGTATAATGTTTGTTTAATAGAGATCAAATGAGATGGCCACTATGTGGTACGTGGACATTTGTAGCACTATCGATGGGCATTTTTGCTGTAAAAAAAAAACAAGTCAAAAAGTATCGATTGGCAGGTTTGCCGACAAATGTGTACCTTTAGTTAATTTTACTGTATTTGGCGGTTGACTCTTTATGTGGGAGGTTTCACGGACTTCATTTCTGTCCTTAACTCGCATACAAATCTCCGTTTTTGGTTCATTTGAACCCCTAAATATTTTGCGATCATATCCAAAAGCAAGAGGCCCCTCTGTATCTCCAAATTTAGTTTCATCTATATGATTTGCTTGTCTACGATATTTGGCTATATTCGTCAACGAAATCAAAATAAAACAGTAAGGAAAGCTCAAAAGTCGGGCGGGGCCGACTATATGATACCCTACACCACTATGCATATTTAGTAGAGCTCTCGTAAAAAGGCTTATACAGGGCATTTCAGAGCTCTATGAGATATTTGGTACAAAATCAAAATCTATCTAATTCTATCGTGCATTTTACGAACTATAACTATCTGTGAACCGGGTTTCTTCAAATTTGACGTATTAGCTTCTAGACTGAATTCGGTCTTATGTACGAAAATTCAGGTGATTTGGGCTGATATTGGCCATTTGGTGCTCAATTAACCCGAAATCGGATGAAGATATATATGGGAGCTATATCCAAATCTGAACCGATTTCGATAAAATTTAAAACAGCCATTTCTGTGCTCCATCTAATACCTGATACCAAATATCACGGTTGTGGAGTGCATAGTAGGAATGTGAGGGACTTCAAGATCAAATCGGATGAAAGATATATATGGGAGCTATAGCTATATCTGAACCGATTTTCTCCAAATTTGATATACTTGCTTCTAGGCCGAACTCGGTTGGGTGTGCCAAAATTCAGGTAATTTGGACTGATAGTGGACATTTGGTGCACATTTAACCCGAAATCGGATGAAGATATATATGGGAGCTATATCTAAATTTGATCCGATTCTCACCAAATTCAATAGGGTTCGTCCTTGGGCCAAAAAAATATTGTTTGGAAAATTTCATCTCAATCGGATAATAAATGCGACCTGCATTTTGTTCACAAGAATACATGGACAGACGGACGGACGGACGGACGGACAGACGGACTGACATGCATAAATCGACTCAGAAAGTGATTCTATGAAGGATCTCAAAAGTAACTATGGGTCTATCTCGTTTCCTTCTCTATGTTACAAACAAATGCACAAAGACATAATACCCTTACCACTATGTGGTGTAGGGTATAAAAAGCCAGAAGCTCGCTTTTTGTGTGTTTCGAATATCGCCTGTAAGTAACGTTGGTATTTTTGCACACAAAAATAGTGGTACATTCTCTTTGTTGTCCTAAACTCTAACTTTATGCGAAATTTTGTGTCTTTTGGTTTCCATTCCTGACCTTTATAATAGCTTCAGAATCAGGCACATGTTTAGTTGACCCATTTCAATAGGCCTAGCCCCTCCGTGAAAATTTTCGTGAGGATCGGACGATAATTGCAATATGTATATAGTAACCCCAACCTGTGTTGTAAGGTGAAAAAATATTATAAAATATATACTTCAATATTATAAGTCACATTAAAAAAATCGCATGCGATAAAATATATGAAAAAAAAATATATATCACAAATACTACGAAATCTATATTTACTTCATTACTCCCATATTTTTGTGCGATTTTTTTTAGATTTTATCCTTTTATGCCAAGAGTGCATTCGGAATTGACAAAATTTGTCAAAATCGGTCCAGACATTCTTGAGATATAAGCATTCTAGCTAATATCCCCTTCCATTATATATACACATTTTATATATTTCGCTATATATATCCGATATATTTACTATTAGAATCTACGAAACGATAAGAATTGACCTTTTCGTCTATTTTTGATTTCACCGGGATTAAACATATTCGCGGTTTAATGGAAAATTTGACTTTTATTTACGACAAATGTTTGGTCAACAATTACCCGATGAGCATCAAGATTGGAAAACGTGTGCCCAGCCCTAAGCTCTAGCTCCATGCTAACTCGATTGGTATATAATTGCGACCTGTAGAGCAACTGCAAAATCAGGAAATTTTTCTGGTCCATATCAACCACTAAATATTATGCGATAAAAGCAATAGGGTTCTATTCTGGCCTTAGCCCCACCTCCATTCTAAATTTCGTGAAGATCGGGCCATAATTACGACCTGTACAGTGATTACAAATTAACACGGACAGATGGAGACACGGACGGACGGACATACATAGCTAGATTGACTCAGCTCGGCGAGATAGGAAGATCCACGTATACTTTCCTATGTGGGAAACCAATATTTCGTGGTGTTATATTTTTTTGTCCGAATCAAACTTATAATACCCCCAACACCTAGTGTTGTAGGGTATAAAAACGGGCATATTTGCATATTGGGAATCCTATATATCGGGAAGTAAAAAACATGTTGTTGTAGTCAAGTTCAAAGGGCTAACTCCGGCATAAATTTCACAAATTTTCGCCAGATTGTTCCCTTTTCAATTCCACAGAAAAGTAGAGGATCATATTGATAAGGATAGTCTTCCTCTTTGTTATCGCGTATGTATGCCTATTAACAACTTTCTTTCAATGTAGCGGCATTCGGTACCCTGATCACAAACATTTGGCATTTCCCTGGTCATGCCTTTTAACGGATATTAATGTTAATGTGGTAAGCCAATACCGAGTATTGGTATTTTGGAGTGCCTGGTCAATATAGTCATATATATTTGACTCGGAATTTCCATAGGGATCACAGCGTCCTAATGTACCTATTGTACGTACAGCTGCTGGAATTACTAAATATCCGGGTACACTAAAACACCGGTGAAATAAAATAACTCACATACATATTCGCTACTACGTGGCTGACTTACATAAATCCACAAGGTGCCAAAGTTTCGCCTTCCCTCCAATATCCTTCAATATAACTCTCATGTAATCTCTGACGTTTTTTTTTTTTTGCTATAATTTTTTGTACTTCAATTTACTGTCGGTACTCAACAATATTTGTCTTGATGTACTCTGACTGATACAATTGCAAATAGTGTTTAGTTACAATATTTCTTGGGATATCATCTTCCGTTCTTCGTTTTCTAGTGGGAGGGGCTGTCAGAAGGAGGGGAAGGGGTAATAATGTTGTTACTGATGGTAATTGTTATGTCGATTTACAGAACATTCTTAATTATTTCCTCTATGACATTGTCGTGTTGTTTTGTAACACAACAAATAAGAAGAAATACAACTTTACATTCATTTAAATACATTTACGAGTGATGTCGATGCACAAGTGTGGGTGTGTGCGAGTGTATTGGTTGTTTCGGATGGTATTGTTCTGGCATTTATTGCCTTGGAATTACACATGGAAATTTTCTAATTGACTCTTCAAAGTTGTCAGCTTCAGATGTCATCAGCAAAGAATTTATTCTTCGAATTGGAAAACTTCAAGCGATTACTTTTTTTGTAATGGAAAATGTTTTATAATTTGTAAGTAATTTTTAATTTTTGACATTTTCTGCTTTCTCTGGGCTGAGCAACATAATTGTTCTCTGTCCTTGAAATTTTTAAGATATAATTATATTAGCTTCCTTGGGAAGGTTTTTTTCAATACCAATATTAATAACATGATATGATTGTTTACTATTTTGAACAGATTAAAACTGTAGAAAACAATTTTATAATATCTCCTCGAAATTATATTTTTCATTCCGACCGATTCGTTTTAAAGTTCAATGGTCTGAATGAATACTTCAATATTAGCCTTCCACTCACCAAAAAATACTCAGACATATATTTATGTACACATACATACATATTTGTTTCCAACACATTATGCACTAAAGTTGTGTAGGCGTCTCTGACAAAAGTTTTGCATGTTGAGCAGACACACGACTTAACACACACACATACACACCCAAATCGTACCGAAAAAAGTGAAAGCAATAACACAAAACGTGTCTAACTGCAACATAAAATTTTATTTTGGCTGTGTTTGAGGTTTCGCCCAGCTACAACACCAATAATGCAGGACAAACTTTTCAACACATTCGACTGCAGTACCATAATGTCAGTGTTCAGTCAACACTATTTGGTCAAGTTTTAGAAAACTGGATAAATTTCACAAAGTTTAGGCAGAGAGATAACTGCCGAGAAAACCTATGAAAAAAACGCACATTTTATAGTTACTAAAGTTTAGGCAACTTTGAAATATTTGCATGTGTTACGAGACATGTATGTATATAGACAACAACAAAAAAAAAGAATTATTTCAAATATAAATCATGTTATTAAATGCTTTTTGGATTTCACAATTTATATTTTCGTTGGAATAGTTGAAGTATTTTTTTGTGACAAATCCTGACTGTTTTGTGGTTTTTAGTCACAATATATGTTTGCATTTATTTTCTTTCTACAAATATCACAGAAAAATTGTGGTAAAATAAAGAACTCTGGTCTCGAAATATTTTGAAAATGGAAATAAAAAGAAGAAGACAAGCATTTTTAAATATACTTTTTTAAATAAACTGTAATTTCTTATCTGTCAAAATTATGTCTCAATCATGGTCGAATTAAAAAGGTAAAACATGCAATGATATGTTTCCATTTTTTTGTTAATTTCATTTTTATACCCTACAACACTATGCATTAGGGGTAAGTTTGGTTGGGTCAAAAATTATGTAAGACCTCGAAATATTGGTTTCCCACATAGGGAAGTGGGAGCCGAGCTGAGTCGATCTAGCTATGTATGTCCGCCCGTCTGTCCATGTTAATTTGTAATCACTCTACAGGTCGCGATTATGGCCCGATCTTCACGAAATTTAGAATGGAGATGGGGCTAGGGTCAGAATAGAATCCTATTGTTTTTGGAGAAGATCGCATAATATTTACTGGACCAAAAACTGAAAATTTTCCTGATTTTGCAGTTGCTCTACAGGTCGCAACTATAGACCAATCGACGCGGCTAGAGCTTAGGGCTGAGCAGAAGCCTTCCAATTTGAATGGTCATCGGGTAATATATAGTGGGTGGAATATACCATAACATTTGGGTTAAATAAAAGTAAAAATTTGCATTAAGCCGCGAATATTTTTAATCCCGGTGAAATCACAAATAGACAAGTAGGTCAATTCTGACCGTTACGTAGTTGCCGATAGTAAATATATCAGATATATAGCGAAATATATACAATGTGTATATACAAAGGAAAGGGATGTTAGCTAGAATGCTTATATCTCAAGAATGGCTGAACCGATTTTGACAAATTTTGTCAATTCAGAATGCCATCTAGGAAAAAAGGATAAAATCTTGAAAAATCGCATTAACATATGCCAATAATGATGTTAATATGGACTTTTTTTATTTTTTCCTATTTTTTATCGCATGCGATTTTTTCAATTTGTCTCATAATATTGAAGTGTACATTTTGTAATATTTTTTCACTTTACAACACAGGTTGGGGTTATTATATACAGATTGCAATTATCGTCCGATCTTCACGAAGGTAGGGTTAGGCTCAGAAGGGATAGGCCTATTGTTTTCAAAGATGTCCGCAATATACATATTTAGGGGTTGAAATGGACCAACAAATAAAAATTTTCCTAATTGGAGCCGTTTTAAAGGTCACTAATGGAAACCAAAGGACACGAAATCTCGCATGAAGTTTGAGTTTAGGAAAGCGAGTAGAGTGGACCACTACTTTTGTGTGAAAGAATACCAGCAATGCTTACAGGCGATATCCGAAATACACAAAGGGCGAACTTCTGGCTTTTTATGCTGATTTCGTTGATGAATATAGCCAAATATCCTAGACAACAAATTATATAGATGAGTCTAAATTTGGAGATACAGAGGGGCCTCTTGCTCTTGAAGACGATAACAAAATATTTATAGGGTTTAAAATTAACCAAAAACAAAAAATTCCGATTGAAGCCAATCGACACGTCTGAGAAGAGAATTAAGGATAGTGATGAATTCTAGCATTTTGCATGACTATTGGATTATATTTAGATGTAAACAGGACCACGACAACTAACAGAACGACGGAGCGCCTAAATATTGGGCAAATGTCCCTGTTCAAAAAGCTAAGGGTAATACCTGAGTAGTGCTTTGTAACATATTTTCAAAAGCGAAATCTTCAAAAATGGATTTGGATATAAGGGGACTTCTAACATACTGTAGTGTTGTAGGGTTTGTTTACTTGTTTTATTTTATTTTTTTTTATTATTCATTTTCAAAAAATCATTTTCAAAAATTTATGTTTATAAATCCATTGTACACATACAAATCAGAGATGGCTACCTGTGTTTTATTCAGTGAAAATTAACAGGGTAACAAGGTACAGAAAAGGCAGAGATGGATTGTCTTATTTGAAATGACTTTACCTTCTTAATTTTACCATGGTCTCGATCCTAGCTAAAAACATTTTACATATTTATTATGTTTTAACCTGTAAGGAAAACTCAAAATTCGGGCGATGCCGACTATATGATACCCTACACCACTACACATATTTAGTAGAGCTATTAAGTAGAGCTCAAATATTTTTTTGAAGTAGATCATACCACCACCATTTGGCTTTGGAGCAGTTATAATTTGGTTTCAGAGGCACCTAATATATTGGAGACATATCCAATTCTGAATCGATTTTCACTAAATTAAACGGGAACATTTTAATATTTTATACCAAATAACATTGTTATATAGTGCATGATATCGCTTCGAGAAGGATTATATTAAAAAAATAAATATGAATTATACCCGAGTTCGAAACATACGTTCCGAAAGTCACTCTATTTTGACTGATATTTGCCGGATGATGGCCCAATAAATCTGAAATCGGATCAAGTTTATGTATGGAAACTATATCCAAATCTAGTCAGATCTCGATAAAAGTTGGCAAATGTATTTCCTATTTTCCTATGAGATATTTGTTTTGACGTCAAAATTCAGGTCATTTGGACTGATATTGGCCATCTGGTGCACAAATAACTTGAAATTGAACTGAACTGATCTTGAAAAAATTTGGCAGAGATATTTCTGGGATGTATCTGATATGTGATTCCAATCATCATTCTTGTGGGATGAATATTACGAATGTAAGTCCCCCAGACCAAATCGGATTAAACCTATATATGGGAGCTATAGCTATATCTGAATCGATTTCCTCCGATTTTGATTCACTTGCTTCTAGACTGAATTTGGTCGGATGTGTCAAAATTCAGGTCATTTGGACTGATATTGGCCATTTGGTGCACAATTAACACGCAATCGGTAGAAGATATATATGGAACCTATATCCAAATCTGAACCGATCTTGATGAAATTCAGCAGAGGTATTTCCGAGGCTATAAGATATCTGGTACAAAATATTATTGTTGTCGAATACATATATACAAATTTGAGGGACTTGAACACTAAATCGAATGAAACATATATATGGGAGCTATAGCTATATCTGAGCCGATTTTCACCAAATTTGGTCTACTTGCTTCTATACTTAGTTCGGTTGGATGTGCTAAAATTTAAATCATTTGAACTTACGTACTGAATTTGGACTAAATCGGATACTCGCTTCGAGAGTCATCGTGAGCACCAGCCAACCATCCAGAGAGACAGACAGATGAACGGACGGACGGACACCCTCAGATTGACTCCAAATGTCATAAAACCATTGATTGAGGCACTTTTGATATTATCCCCTCTGTAGCCAATTGGCTGAGGGTATAACAACTTCACACTATTGTTGTGGTCCAAGATGATGAAGAATTTTCAAGAAGATTTCACGATTATTGCGACCTGAACACATAGTGTTGTACGGTGAAAAGAATATTTTAAAATATATAACTCAAAATTGTAAGTCTAATTAAAAAAAAATAAAACATTACAAAAAATATAACAAAATATATTCACTTTTTTATTGGCATATTTTTTACGCTATTTTTTAGATTTAACTTCTTCTTGGCAAGAAGCAAAAAAATCTTCATCTTTGATCGATATAATATTGTATATAATTTGTTATATATATGCGATATATTGGTCTATACTTATGACCTCTAGAGCAACTGTAACATCAGACATTTTTTAGGTTTTTGGTCCATTGGAATCTAAATATTATTTTTTTGCAATCATCTCTAAAAAAGAGGCTTTTATCCTGACCCTTACCTTGCCTCCAGTCAACATTTCCTGAGGATCGAGTTATAATTGCGACCGGTAGAATGATTAAATTTTAACATGGGGATACTGACGGGCGGACATACATAGCTAGATCGACACAGCTCGGCGAGAAAGGAAAATCCATATATACTTTCCTATGTGGGAAACCAATATTTCGAGGTTTAATATAATTACTGGCCCAACGCATAGCGTTGTGGGGTATAAATGGTTTGTTGTAGGTATAGCATTGTACAAATGCTCTGACCGTATCACAGCATGCCATACCATTTACTTCCGTCTTTCATTCCTTTCCATTTTGCTTCCAAAATCCCTTAAACAGGATCAAAGCCATTCCAAACAACTGGTCAATGGGCTTTCATTTCCTAACAAAAACGAAAAGCATTCCATCCATCTCCGCCGTTAAATATCATCAAACATCCGCCAAGCTTGTTAATAATTAGCAAATGTTGGCACCTATCGTTGAATAATTAAAATTAGTTTTAACTGAAATTTTCTCTTGTGTCGTAATTCGGCTAATTTAGTTTTCGCTAAAATACTCTTTTAGTTTGTTGGTTGAATTTTTATTCCGACAAACTTTGCTATGGATACCCATTAAGGCAAACACACAGACACACCTACACACATTCATTAGTAATTGTATGCACATTTTGCCAAAAAACAAAAAAAAAAACAAATACAATAACACAAAAAAAAACATAATCCTTGGAACTTTTAAGCCACTTAACACCCCTAAACGCCGGCAACGAGGTGTACAGGAGAAGGTATTGTGTTTAAAATAAATTTTATAAAAATTTGCGACTTAAACATAAAATATTGTAAACCAGTAAACTGATGATACCCTACAACATATGCTACCCTCCACGACTATGCATATTAATAGAGCTACCGTAAGAAAATACTTTATTTGAAGTAGATCATACCACATATCAACATTTAGCTTCAGAGCCGTTATAGTTTGGTTTCAGAGGAAACTTATATATGGGAGGCATATCCAATTGCGAATCGATTTTCACTAAAATTGATTTCATTTTTTTATCTTTTATACCAAATGATATTTCTATAACGTACATGATATCCCTTCGAAAAGGATTATATTAACAAGTAAAAAGGCAGTAAGTTCGGCCGGGCCTAACTCTGAATACTCTCCACCATTTGGAAAGAATTAGGAAATTTTCAAAATAATAATATCCATTAAAAATTCTGTTAAAATCTTAAAAATGTCGAATATTCGAAGGTGCCGATATATGGGAGATATACGATATTTTGGACCCATTTAGACAAATCTATTTCTGGTGGTGAAGTTATAGGGGGGCTATACGATATCGCTGACCTATACTGACAATTCTCTTTCAGAGGGTAAAGTACTCTCAAAGAACTCCTTGTGTGAATTTTCAAATAATTCCATTGACAATTGTGGCTAAAATCATTATATACCGAATATCGGGGGGGCTATACGATATCGTAGACCGATATAGCCCATCTTGACCTGCCTACAGACAAAAGACAGACCTGTGCAAAATTTTAACTTCCTATCTTAATTCGTTTTGACTGTAGCGTGATTACAACAGACGGACAGACGGACGGACGGGCAGGGCTAAATCGTCTTAGAATTTTACTCTGATCAAGAATATATATACTTTGTAGGGTCTAAAATTATTATTTCGATGAGTTACAAACGGAATGACGATCTTAATATACCATCCATACCATATATGGTGAAGGGTATAAAAAAATATATAACGGAGCCTAGTTCCACCAAATGGAAACATGCGTCCCGAAATTCGCTCCATTTGGGCTGATATTAGCCATTATTTGCACAATAATCCTGAAAACGGATAAGGGAAATATATATCTTTGCCGATCTAGATAAAATTTCACAAATGCATGTTCGTGCTCCATAAGATATCCGGTACCAAATATGATTATTGTCGAATGCAACATAAGCAGAAATGGTTCGAAAAATAAAGAAGCTATTTGATCGAAACCAGCGTCACAGTGACCGAAAATTGGTTCGTGAGCTGAACATATCGCAATATTCCATTCGGAAAAAATTTAAAAATGAGCTCGGGGTAAAGCCATTGAAATTCCTAAAAGTGCAAATACTTACACCGCAATAGAAAGAAAATGTACTCCAAAGAGTTGAAGAGTTGCTTCGCTTGGCCGAAAGTGGTGAACTGCCGAATTTGGTTTTCTACGATGAGTTGTCCAGCAGTGTGTAAACAACCAAAATGATCGTGTTTATTTGCCGAAGAGGTCAGCGGAAATGTGCACCTAAGTTGGCCACCAGAACTCAAGCGCCGACCATGGTGATGGTGTGGCCATAACAACCGATGGTCGTTCTTCACTACTATTAATCGACCGTGGCATCACAATAAATGCCGAATATAATCGCGAAAATATTCTGCTGGGTGTATTTTAGCCTTGGGCACGCAAACATTTTGGCCGCAGAGCTTGAACATTCCAACAGGACTTAGTACCATCGCAATTATCAACATCGCACTCAGCACGCGCCATCCAAGAATAGTTACAAAATGAGGTTTCTCGCTTCATTTCCAGCCCACAATGGCCACCAAAATCTCCGGATACCAATCCGTTGGACTATTGTGTCTGGTGTATTTTGGAAAGCAAGGTTGGCACTAAAAAATACCAAAGGGCCGATCACCTAAAGCAATCGTGTGACGGTTTCATTGGCCGTTTGAAGGCCATAATTCGTGTCAAAGGTAACCAATTCGAACAAATCGAACTTGATGCTATTTCCGACATGTTTTGCTTTCATTCAATAAAATTTAACAATTATGTTGTTTGACTTTGTTGCTGATTTTTTATCTCACCCTTAATATGGGAGCTATATTTATATTTGAGGCGATTTTCACCAGTTCCAATAGGGTTCGTCCGTGTAGCAAACAAATATTCTTTGAACAATTTTGTAAAGATCAGTTCAGATATATAAGGAAGCAACGAAATGCTTCCTTTGAATTTATCTCTGATTTCGGGGATCTATCCCCATTGCAACCTGTTGAGACTTACGTTATTGGCAATTAATTGGCAAAATACCAAATAATATGTTCTTAAAAAAACTCTGTCTGAAACTCTCAAAATACCTTCAATAAGTTAGTACGGCTATATAGGGCCTTTATATAATAGTGGACTTGCCTTCACAAAGTTTTGCGGGGAAAGGTTCTCAAAGTACCTAAAATATGGAAGTGCCGTTATATTTGGTCAATACATAATAGTGGATTTATCTTCCCAAAATTTAGCAGGGGGAGATTTTATAAAAATTTCATCTTACTCATGATTGAAATTGTGCCCGAAACCGTCATATAGCCGAAAATTGGGTGGTACAGTTATTGGGGCCTATACTAAATACTGGAGCAATCTTAAAATGTTTTAGCATTAAGAGATAATATACCTACTCAGAACTGTAAATGTCAAGTTACACATGTTAGTTTAAAATTGTGGTCAAAACATTTAAAATAAAGAAAACCTGTGAGTAACGCTATATGGCTGCCTTACTGAAATGTGGATTGATATGTTTCATTTTTGATACCAAAGATACTATGCGTAATATAAATGTCTGAGCAAAATTTCAGAATGCTTCTTTGAATTAATCTCCATTGTTGGGGATCTTACCCCACTGTGCGACGTTTATGGGTTTTACCTTCCTGGGGAAAAAATTTTTTAACACCTATATTTTTTGGTCTGATAATCTTTGAAAATTAAATACCTTATTATACCCTCCACCTTGGAAAGGAGGGTATATTAACTTTGTCAGTCCGTTTGTAACATCCTTAAATATTCGTCGTAGATCCCATAAAGTATATATATTCATAATCAGCATAAAATTCTAAGTCGATTTAACGATGTCCGTCTGTCTGTTGAAATCACGATACAGCCCACATTATTTGACGCAGAGCGCCAAAATTTAGCAGAGCAATTTGTATTGTGTCTAGGATGGTTGGTATTGAAAATGAAAATGAGCTCGGGGTAAAGCCATTGAAATTCCTAAAAGTGCAAATACTTACACCGCAATAGAAAGAAAATGTACTCCAAAGAGTTGAAGAGTTGCTTCGCTTGGCCGAAAGTGGTGAACTGCCGAATTTGGTTTTCTACGATGAGTTGTCCAGCAGTGTGTAAACAACCAAAATGATCGTGTTTATTTGCCGAAGAGGTCAGCGGAAATGTGCACCTAAGTTGGCCACCAGAACTCAAGCGCCGACCATGGTGATGGTGTGGCCATAACAACCGATGGTCGTTCTTCACTACTATTAATCGACCGTGGCATCACAATAAATGCCGAATATAATCGCGAAAATATTCTGCTGGGTGTATTTTAGCCGTGGGCACGCAAACATTTTGGCCGCAGAGCTTGAACATTCCAACAGGACTTAGTACCATCGCAATTATCAACATCGCACTCAGCACGCGCCATCCAAGAATAGTTACAAAATGAGGTTTCTCGCTTCATTTCCAGCCCACAATGGCCACCAAAATCTCCGGATACCAATCCGTTGGACTATTGTGTCTGGTGTATTTTGGAAAGCAAGGTTGGCACTAAAAAATACCAAAGGGCCGATCACCTAAAGCAATCGTGTGACGGTTTCATTGGCCGTTTGAAGGCCATAATTCGTGTCAAAGGTAACCAATTCGAACAAATCGAACTTGATGCTATTTCCGACATGTTTTGCTTTCATTCAATAAAATTTAACAATTATGTTGTTTGACTTTGTTGCTGATTTTTTATCTCACCCTTAATATGGGAGCTATATTTATATTTGAGGCGATTTTCACCAGTTCCAATAGGGTTCGTCCGTGTAGCAAACAAATATTCTTTGAACAATTTTGTAAAGATCAGTTCAGATATATAAGGAAGCAACTAAATGCTTCCTTTGAATTTATCTCTGATTTCGGGGATCTATCCCCATTGCAACCTGTTGAGACTTACGTTATTGGCAATTAATTGGCAAAATACCAAATAATATGTTCTTAAAAAACTCTGTCTGAAACTCTCAAAATACCTTCAATAAGTTAGTACGGCTATATAGGGCCTTTATATAATAGTGGACTTGCCTTCACAAAGTTTTGCGGGGAAAGGTTCTCAAAGTACCTAAAATATGGAAGTGCCGTTATATTTGGTCAATACATAATAGTGGATTTATCTTCCCAAAATTTAGCAGGGGGAGATTTTATAAAAATTTCATCTTACTCATGATTGAAATTGTGCCCGAAACCGTCATATAGCCGAAAATTGGGTGGTACAGTTATTGGGGCCTATACTAAATACTGGAGCAATCTTAAAATGTTTTAGCATTAAGAGATAATATACCTACTCAGAACTGTAAATGTCAAGTTACACATGTTAGTTTAAAATTGTGGTCAAAACATTTAAAATAAAGAAAACCTGTGAGTAACGCTATATGGCTGCCTTACTGAAATGTGGATTGATATGTTTCATTTTTGATACCAAAGATACTATGCGTAATATAAATGTCTGAGCAAAATTTCAGAATGCTTCTTTGAATTAATCTCCATTGTTGGGGATCTTACCCCACTGTGCGACGTTTATGGGTTTTACCTTCCTGGGGAAAAAATTTTTTAACACCTATATTTTTTGGTCTGATAATCTTTGAAAATTAAATACCTTATTATACCCTCCACCTTGGAAAGGAGGGTATATTAACTTTGTCAGTCCGTTTGTAACATCCTTAAATATTCGTCGTAGATTCCTTAAAGTATATATATTCATAATCAGCATAAAATTCTAAGTCGATTTAACGATGTCCGTCTGTCTGTTGAAATCACGATACAGCCCACATTATTTGACGCAGAGCGCCAAAATTTAGCAGAGCAATTTGTATTGTGTCTAGGATGGTTGGTATTGAAAATGAAAAAAATGATTTTTTCACGGATTTGTCTGAAAATGGGTATTTGTAGGTCATAACGGGTCCCAGTTCATGTGGCGAGACATTGCATGTATAGGTCCACGATTTGGTATAGCCCCCATATAATGGTACCTCCCGATATTTGATATTTTGATGGTTTTTGCCAAATTTTTTCACTGATTTCTCTAAAAATTGGTATTTTTATTTCATAATAGGTCTTAGTTCTTGTGGCGAAACATTGTATGTATAGGTCCACGTTTTGGTATAGTCCCCATATAACGGTACCTCCCGATATTCGGCATTTTAATGGTTTATGCCACATTTCTTCGGGATTTGTTGGTCTTAATGGGTTCTAGCTCTTGTGGCGATACACTGTATGTATAGGTCCACGTTTTTGTATAGCCTCATATAGCCGTATTTCCCGATATTCGGAATTTTGATGATTGTTGGCACATTTTCCCATGAATATGTCTAAAAATTGGTATATGTGGGTCATAATGGGCTCTAATGTTCCTTTACACTAAGGTGGAGGGTATTCAATTTTGGCCCGGCCAAACTTAATGTTTGTTTACTTGTTTTTTAAACATATTTTATAAAATAAAAATGTTTTTTTTTTTGTCGAAAATCCCCGAATTTTCTTCACCTTAAAATAATATTATTATTCGCAAATTTTTATCAAATCATCGTGTCAAATTAACAACAATTCCATACCCCCAATAACACCTCTCGCATTTTTGTAAATTATCGCGCACACATATTTTTTCGGTAATCAAGTTTCAGTCGAATAAAGTCGGCACTTTAAATATCCACACATTTCCACACGATTACGGTCCAACAAAAGCAAACACATTCCGTCCGTTTGTTTATTGCCTTTGTATTAGTGTACGTAAACGGGTATGAATAAGTGTTGATATTTAAACGTTCCATTTGTATGTAGGTGGAATATGT
Source organism: Musca domestica (assembly GCF_030504385.1). NCBI lineage: Eukaryota > Metazoa > Arthropoda > Insecta > Diptera > Muscidae > Musca > Musca domestica. The sequence continues at coordinate 13,690,230 of NW_026712299.1, forward strand.
GTGATCTGTGTGTGTGTCTGTGTGAGTGGGTGAATTCCTGTAGTCGTGATAATCACCTCAGCTTTCTGTACTTTAATGTTTAATTTGCATCATTGTTGGCAACAAAAACAAAGAAACAAACACACAAACAATAACGACGACATTGGCAACTGAAAAGTACCAACAACTGTAGAATAGCAACGGCAGCAGCAACAGGAACAACAACAACCAAAGCAGAACTCACAAAGTTGTTGGAGTTGAGTAGAGCAATTAATGGGAATTGCAACATTTTGGATGGGTCATAAAAGAGGCTTTAAAGTACTTTTGATTCATTTTTGGACGAAGTTCATTAAAGTTCTCCCGCTCCCAAAGCTTATGGCTACACTTGAAGCGTAGCTGGCACACAATAATGAGAGAAAAATGTATTTTAATGGAAATTTTAGAGTGATTTGAAATTATTTTTCGGCGCGATAACTTTTTTGATTGTGATGAAGGGAAGTAATTTGATTTTGGGTGGGTGTTTATAAACAAGGGAGGTTTGGTGTTGAGATTATGCAAAAGAAGATTAAAATTACATTATAATGCATAAATAAATCTAAAAATATGAAATTTCAACAAATTAAATATTGATGGAAGAAATCCTGCCAATGTTGTATAAAATTCAGTTTGCCCAAAAATTTTGGAATTTGCAGTTCTTACTTCCCAAATTTTCTGGGAATTTCTCATAACTTTGATTAATGAAACTTTTACCTTTCGCTATTTTGTATGATTCTTATTACTGAAAATAATTTATAGGTATAAGCCGGTTTTTAATATATTCATAGTCACTAAGAATCCGACAGAGAGATAATTCCTTTTGTTTACAAATTATAACTGTCATAAAACGCATTCAAAACAAGTAAGCAAAGGCTACAGTCGAGCGGGGCCGACCGTTGAATACCCTACAACACTATAATAAACGATACTGTTTATATAGGCGAGATACTCGAAAGAATTCCGCAAGATATTGTGACAAATTATAAAAGAAAACCATCAGGTTTCGTTCTCTAATTTTCGAATAATAGCAACTTAAACTAATTTGCTCATTTCCAATTTATTGGTAGATGTTGCACTTAAATGGTCTTCCTAGATCCGGAACCAATATTTCCCAAAAACCTATAATCTCCCAGAAGTGGCAAAAGATTAACATTTATTATTGGTTTTTGACTGAAACGCATCTATATGAGATACAGGCATTTGACTATATTCTTCAACGAAATCTGCGTTAACGAAATAGTCAGAAGTGCGTCTTTCCCGTATTTGTGAATTCTCCAAAGAGTCACTGGAATTAACATTTTCGTATTTTGTCTACAAAAGTTGGCAAACTATTTCGCACATTGAATATTTTTGGATGGCCATCCAAAACTGCTTGGCTTTTGCAATGTCCGGTAACCCCCATTCAAAATTTTGCAGTTTTTTGGTCCATTTCAACCCCTAAATATATTGCGATCATCTACAAAAAGAGTAGGCTTCTATTCTGACCCTCATCTTATCCCCATGCAAAATTTCGTAAAGATCGGGCCATTAATGCGATCTGTATATGATATTTTGATATCCTAACTACTTAGTTTTGTTAGCTGTAGAAATATTACCAAATGTTTAATTCAAAATGAAAATATGCCAAAAATATGACAAAATTGAAAAAATATGAGAAAATGTTACAAAATCAATATTTTCATCTTTGGAGAGATATTTTCATGCGATTTTTTTAGACGTTTTTTGTTTCCTGCCAAGAGACCATTCTGAATTAATGAGAACTGTTGAAATCAGTTCAGCCGTTCTCGACATATAAGAGATCTTTCAAGCAAATGTTCTTTGATAGACATATATATCGCACATATTTTGCTATATTTTTGATGGATGGATTTGATGGATGTTAACATCAATGTAAAGATCAGAAGTAACCTTGTCATGGCTTCGTGGTTTCGCCGGGATTTAAAATATCCGCGGTTTAATGAAAAATGTTGAATTTTTTCAGCACAAAATATATGGTATATTTTACCCGCTAAATATTATCCGCGTCGATTGGTCTATAATTGCGACCTGTATAGCTACTGCAAAATCCGATATTTTTTCAGTATTTGGTCCATTTCGACCCCTAAATATTATGCGATCTTCTCCAAATAGGGTTCTATTCTGACCCTAGCCCTACCTCCATTTTAAATTTCGAGAAGATCGGACCATAATTGCGACCTGTAGAGTGATTACAAATTAACATGGACAGACGGACATACGGACGGACGGACATACATAGCTAGATCGACTCAGCTCGGCGAGCTAGGAAGTTCCATATATACTTTCCTATATGGGAAACCAATATTTCGAGGTGTTACATAAATTCTGGCCCAATCAAACTTATAATACCCCCAATACATAGTGTTGTAGGGTATAACTATCATGGTCCGTATGACCTACTTTACATCATTTCTCAATGTTAACATTGAATAAGGGTAGCTCTGATAAATATGCATAGAAGTGTAGGGGGTCGTACAGCCCCAGCCCGAATTTATTTAATTTTTTTAACCACAAAATATTCTTATTAATATTTTGAATACATATGAAATCAAAAGGGGTAGCGAAGCGCACAGGTTATCATGTACCCTATAAAATTGGTAGTACATTTTATTTGTCAGGCTGTTTGCATCACCTGGAAATATTCTTCTTAGAACCAATAAAAAATATGTTCCTGAATGGTTTAAAATTTTGTTACTGTCTTTTAAAATCAGGATACAGGCCGCAATATTTTATATATGACGGTTCAATTTGAAAATCTTGTTTCAAAAACGACAATGATGATCGGTGTTGAAAATGAACTATATGAATTAATATTTCAGCCACAATTTACAACAAAATTAGCTGTAATCTGATATTAATATGATCCCCCGATTTTGGGTATATTTTCAATATAAGAGTCCTTCTAATTTGGCTTATTTTGGGGTTTGGCGTTTTCCATGCAGATAAATTTGTTTGTATATGCGCCATTTAGTAGTATTTCCTACCTTTTCTAATTGTTTGAATTTTCGAATTTGGATTCCTCGAAATATTTGAATTATTGGTATACAGTAATTCAACTGATAACATTACCAGGTCCTTTTGTCCTTTTTTCGAAATATGGTTAAAAACACCCCCAAAAAGGGATATCAACAAATCAAGATATTCTATAAAAATTATTTGCCATAACATTCGGCCATGAGAATATTGATTAGGAGCCTGGCATTGTGTATGTTCATCGTATATTATTTAGAAGGTAAAATGGACTACTACTTTTATATAAAATTGTTTTGAATACTTTTTGCGGAAAGAATAATGGCAAAATGCTTACCCTTTACACCGAAAAGTCTTCAAAATCTTTCATTTTGATGTTTACCGTGGAGGATATTTGTAAAACCATTGCACAAAGGGCCCACACCAAATTTTTCTGGCCAAAACTATTTCAACGTCTTCATAAATAAGCCCTAGAAACCAAAAGTGACCTCAATAAGAAATAAGAAATTACAGCTCTATCCCTTCACCGAATAACTAATTTAGTAACATTTTGTACGTATTTCCAAAACAATCTATATTAGTACCAATAGTGCCATTTAGTACTTTTCCAACAAAAACCGTAGACATTTCTGTAACCACCTCCATATGTCTTGGATACTATGCACAGCGAACCTAATACCAAATTTCAAGCATTTTCTGCTTACCAATACCAATTTTTTCCGAATGAAGTACTATTTACTATAGTTTACTTGTAGCATATATTTCCTAAATCACCTCATTATCACAACCCTACCACCAACAGGATCCCCAATACAAAGTTTCAAACTTCCAGCTTCATACGTTCAAACTAAACCTAACTTTTCCAAATTTAGTACCATTTAGTACAGTTCCCTCAGTAAGTAAACATTTTCAAAAGAACCAACATATATTCTCAGTTCTCATACAAAAATTCAAGTTTTTAGCTTTATCCTTTCACATTATACAAAATGGTACCATTTTAATTTAAGTAACAATTTTAGAGCCTTTTCCAATAACCCTTTGGTGCATCTATCCTGCACTTCATCAGTGTTTCTCATTCCAAATGTAAGAATTCTATCTCCTTCGGCTCATCACAATTCCAATTTGCATCAAATTTAGTACCATTTAGTATACACAAGTAATAATTTCCAAAGCTGTAGAAAGCTATCTTTATTTAGTACATTTTAGTACATATATGTACAAATTTCCAAAACTACCTACATATCCCAATCCTAAACTTTCTTGTTTCTAATTTTCAGGATACCAGCTATATTGGTTTACCCAAATCCAAATTGTATAAAATTTAGTGCCATTTAGTCCACTTAAGTACAAATTTTTATAACTACCTACGTCATACAGTCCAATAGGAATCTTATTTTCAGGGTTCCAGCTCTACCGGTTCACCAAAAAAATTATATTGTACCAAATTGGTAAATGGTACTAATTTAGTACACAAAACTACCTAAAAATATAGTATTTTTCTTGCACATAAGTACAAAGTTCCAAAACTTCTTCTATATATATCAATTTTATACTCCACAATTTCCAACTTCATTCGTTCCTTTAAATTCAAATTGTTTTAATATAGGACCGTTTAGTACTTTTCGAATACATGAATACACACTTCAAAAAATTCCTCCTTATATCGACCCTACGCCTCCAAATTGATTCTAAATTCAAAATTTAAATCTTAACTCTAACCGTCCATATGATACGGAATGGTGCAAAATATAGTACATTTTAGTTCTTCTAGTACGACTTTCCAAAAACCCTTTAGTACATCTATAATAAACTCCATCAGTGACCCTAGTTCTAAATTGAGGAGTCCTAGCTCTACTTCTTTCTTAAATAAAAAGGGTACCATATTTAATACTTTTGGTACCGTTCTAGTACGAATTTGCAAAAACCTTTACCTGACCCCATCGGACCAAGAATGATTCTCACCCAAAATTTCGAGATTCTACCTTCAGCCATTCCCCTGGGCGTTGATGAATCGTTAAGTCAATCAGTCAATTTCTTAACTCTTTTATTAATGCAGATATAGATAAAAGACTAATCGTGTGTAAAAGTATGGATCTGAGCTTACCCACTTTCTCTATTATCATTTACCATACACTGACCTTAAGCTCGCTCTTTCCCTAAAACACTTCCCTTTAAGTGCGCTAGTGTGTTTAGCATCACAATAGACTCACCTTCGTTTCGGTGTACCGAACATTGAATGAACATGTTCTGATTGCGTGACATGCATTAAATACACACGACGGAAATGCAAACACACAACCGCATGTACTAATTCAAGCACTAAATCTTTACTTAGCGTTCGCAATACACACATGCACACATACACACACATGCATACATGCACGCATATAGACATATGGTACTTTGCTGTGAAGTGAACATTGACTAACGGAACACCGCAAATTCATACAGACACAAAGCCCACTCTGAAAAACCTCAACAACTAACCAGAATGTCCGCGTCAGAGTGAGGTATGGCCGTCATCATCAAACCTAACTAACGGAACGGTGCATAGATATCACCGGATACACATACATAGGCAAATATATGCATATATGCGTTCAACGTGGACTTTGTTGCCACAACCACAGAAATAACAGAAATTATTTTGGTAGTTCAAATTCCAGGCATGTATATTAGGGATGGTATGATCGGCGAAGTGTGCGGAGCTAATTAAGTCAAGAATTGATAAGAAAATATTTTGATGCCTTGGGAAAAATTTAAGGAGGGGACAAATGGAGGATTTTGACTAAGAGCATATGGACTGAAAATAAGCACTCAATGTGTATCCTAGCGTATGAGTGTTGTTTACCCTACGTAGCGTAAAGTATACGCTAAAAATCCAACATAATTGTTTTATAAAATATTAATTTCGAAAAATGAGTTTTATTAATTCTATATATTTAAAAGGAAGTCGTGTTTGTTTCACCATTTATGACTCCAGAACGACTCTACAGATTTGCCAGGAAATTGGTGAGTAGGTAGCATAAGGCCAAGGTAATCAAATTGCATCCATGGTATGGGCATGGGAAAATGGGCATGGGAAAATGGGCATGAAAAATATTTTGCTAAAAGAATACGAAAAGTACTAAAATGCACAACAATAGAATACTATGTATTGAACAAGTAAGCAAGGGCTATAGTCATACGGGACCGACCATGTGATACCCTACAACACTACAATATGTTCGAAGTCCCCTTATATCCAAATCCATTTTAGAAGATTTCGTTTTTGAAATAATGTCAAAGTGCCCCGCCCAGAGGTTACCCTTAGTTTCTTGACCCGGAGAATTTGGCCAATATTTACGCACTCCGTAGTGTTGTTAAGTATTCAAAACAATTTCACACGAAAGTTGTGGTCCATTTTACAGCTAAATAAAGTCCAATGGTCATCCAAAATGCTAGACTTATACTCTGTCTTTAACTCTCTTCTGATGCGAAATTCCGTGTCGATTAGTTTTCAATTGTGGCTTATAGAGCGACTACAAAATAAAAAAAATTAAATTTTTTAATCCATTTGCACCTCTAAATGTACACCTAAAGAAAAATAGGCTTTAATTCTGACCCTAACCTCATGCAATTTCGTAAGGATCGAATGATAATTGCGATATGCATATAATACCTTGAAAGCGTAGTGCTGAGGGGTGTAAAAATTTAGAAAATTTTCAATTCAAAATTGTATGTCAAATTGAAAATATCGCATGCGATAAACATATAACAAAAATTGGAAAAAATGGAACAAAATATATTCATTCATTTATTGGTATATTATTCCACGATTTTCTTAGATTTTATGCTGGCTAGAGACCATTTCGAATTGATGGAAATTGTGAAAATCGGCCCAGCTGTTCTTGAATTATAAGCAGAATAAATAATATCAATTTCTTTAACATATATATTATTCCTCTTTTGCTATATATCCGATTTCTTGGCTATCAGCATCACTTTAATGGTCAGGAGTGACCTTTAATGTATTTTTGATTTCGCTGGGGTTAAAAATATTCGTGGTTTAGTGGAAATTTTCCTATTTCCTTACATAAAAGTTAGGGTCTATTTTATCCCCGAATTGGTAGACTTCTGCCCAGTCCTAAACTCTAACTCCATGTAAATTTCCGCGTCGATTGGTTCATAATCTTGGCCTATAGGGCAACTGCAAAATCATTAAAATTTTTTGGTACATTTCAACTCCTAGATATTTTGCAATCATCTCCAAAAACAATAGGGTTCTATTTTGGCCCTAACCCACCTCCATTTTCAATTTCGTGAGGATCGGGCTATAATTGCGACCTGTAGCTTGATTACGAATTAACATGAACAGACGGACGGACGGACATACATAGCTAGATCGACTCAGCTCGGTGAGATAGGAAGATCCATATGTACTTTCCTATGTGGGAAACCAATATTTCGAGGTGTTACATAATTTTTGGCCCAACCAAACTTATAATACCCCCAACACATAGTGTTGTAGGGTATAATAAGGTTAGAGAACTAGGATTCAATTAAATGGTACTAATATGGTACAATTTGCATTTGGGTGGACGGATATAGCTGAAAATTTGAACTGTAGATATTGGGGTCAATGTTAGTGTGTAGGCTTGAGACTTGTAAAGATGTACCAAATATGTGGAAACGTACTTAATCGTACTAAATCTGTATATATAAAAGAGTTGTGAAATAAATACCTGACTGACTGGAAATCAACGCCCAGATGAAATGGCTGAAGGTATAGGGTACGAAAAGAAGTCATTTGATTTTGGCAAATAGAATGAGCCATAATTCTGGAATGGGAATCCTTGGAATGAGAGTAACTGAGTGCATGATATATGTATCATTGGAAATTCGAACTTTAAGGCTACGAAAATTTTTAAAATGTATTCGATTTGTAAAATCTTACAATTTTTATTATTTGCACGGATAGAGCTTGAAAATTGAAACTTGGTGTGAGAATTAAGGTAGGAAATTAAGTTTGTTCTGGAAATATTTTCTGAGTTTGAACTTTACTAAACGGTACTTAACTTGGAAGAGTTTTTGGGTGAAAGGATGCAGCTGAAGATGGTGGTAGTTTTGTGATGAGAGTTGGTTTTGGAAATGTGCACAACAAGTGCACGAAAAGTACTATATACTACTAATTTTGGTTCAATTTGATATTGGGAGAACAGATAGTGCTTGATATCTGAAATTTGGTATTAGGATCACTGTCCATGTGTAGCCTGGACATTCGGAAATGTGTACTCTAATGATAGTGTCTGCGTTTGAGGTTTGCAAGTTATTTTGATATGGGTCCATTATTTGTACAAAAAATTCTAAATTTTACTAAATTTAGTATTGGGTGAAGGGATATCACTGTTGTATGGTGTATGTGGTTAATATATGGAGAAAATTTTACAAATGTGTACTATAACTGTTCGAAAAGTACTAAGTGGTACTAAGTTGGGTTTTGGGTGAAGGAGAAGTGCTGGAAAGGCCAAATTTGATATTGAGGTCTCCGTTTGTATTTGGTATTGAAACTACGTACTATAATTGTACGAAAAGTACTTAATAGTACTAAAATAGGTATTTGGTGAAGGGATACATCTTAAATAATGAAATTTAGTATCGATGTCACTATCATTGTGCGTGTGAGATCTGATGATCGTTTTGCTAATTCATGCTATATTTTGCCTAAATTAGTAAATAGTACTAATTTTTAATCACTGTTGTTGTTTAGGATTTTTTGAATATGCGTACTAAGTATCACTAAATTTGGTATTTAGTGAGGGGATAGAGCTGCAATTCTGAAATTTGTCATTAAGGTCACTGTTGGTTCTAGGGTTTACATATGAAGACGTTGAAATAGTTAAGGACAGAAAAATTGGATGAGCGTCCATTGTGCCATGGCTTTACTCAAATCCTCCTCGGTAAACTTCAAAATAAAGGATTTTTAAGGCTTTTTGAGTAAAAGATAGATATTTTCCTATAATTCAATCCGAAAACTTTGAATATATAAAACTTTAAAACTCTGAAATTTAATACGATGTATGAAGTTTTTATTATAAAACTGTCAAGCGAAACAAATTGTGTACCTTGAGTACTAAAAAGGCCTAACACGAACTGTTGGAACAAATCTAAAATTTTTCGCTGACGAAGTAGTGGGTTCTCACTCAAATTCACTTATAAATTTCCATTCAAGAAAATTATAAAAAAAATTATTCTCACACTAATTTTCATTATTCCTACTTTTTATACCCTACACCACATAGTGGTAAGGGTATTATGTCTTTGTGCATTTGTTTGTAACATGGAGAAGGAAACGAGATAGACCCATAGTTACTGTTGAGAACCTTCATAGAATCACTTTCTGAGTCGATTTATGCATGTCAGTCCGTCTGTCCGTCCGTCCGTCCGTCCGTCTGTCCATGTATTCTTGTGAACAAAATGCAGGTCGCATTATTTATCCGATTGAGATGAAATTTTCCAAACAATATTTTTTTGGCCCAAGGACGAACCCTATTGAAATTGGTGAGAATCGGATCAAATTTAGATATAGCTCCCATATATATCTTCATCCGATTTCGGGTTAAATGTGCACCAAATGTCCACTATCAGTCCAAATTACCTGAATTTTGGCACACCCAACCGAGTTCGGCCTACAAGCAAGTGTATCAAATTTGGAGAAAATAGGTTCAGATTTAGCTATAGCTCCCATATATATCTTTCATCCGATTTGATCTTTAAGTCCCTCACATTCTTACTATGCACTCCACAACCGTGATATTTGGTACCAGGTATTAGATGGAGCACAGAAATAGCTGTTTTAAATTTTATCGAAATCGGTTCAGATTTGGATATAGCTACCATATATATCTTCATCCGATTTCGGGTTAATTGACCACCAAATGGCCAATATCAGCCCAAATGGCCCGAATTTTGGCACATGTGACCGAGATTAACCTTAAAGCAAATACAACAAATTTGGAGAAAATCGGTTCAGAAACAGCTATAGCTCCCATATATATGTTTCATCCGATTTAGTGTGTTAGTCCCTTACATTCGTAATATTCACTCCACAACCGTGATATTTGGTACCAGGTATTAGATGGAGCACAGGAATAGCTGTTTGTAATTTTATCGAAATCGGTTCAGATTTGGATATAGCTCCCATATATATCTTCATCCGATTTCGGGTTAATTGTGCACCAAATGACCGATATAAGTCCAAATGGACTGAATTTTAGTACATCGGACCAAATTCAGCCTAGAAGCAAGTATATCAAATTTAGTGAAAATCGGTTCAGATATAGCTATAGCTCCCATATATATCTTTCATCCGATTTGATCTTTAAGTCCCTCACATTCCTACTATGCACTCCACAACCGTGATATTTGGTACCAGGTATTAAATGGAGCACAGAAATAGCTGTTTTAAATTTTATCGAAATCGGTTCAGATTTGGATATAGCTCCCATATATATCTTCATCCGATTTCGGGTGATTGACCACCAAATGGCCGTAATAGCATCAATTTTGGCAAATCCGACTGAAACCAGCTTAGAAGCAAGTACACCAATTTTAGTAAAAATCGGTTCAGATATAGCTATAGCTCCCATATATATCTTTCATCCGATTTGGTCTTTAAGTCCCTCACATTCGTAATATGCTCTCCACAGGAATGATATTTGGTACCAGATATCAGATAAAGCCCAAAAATAGTTGATTTTAATTTTATTAAAATCTGTTCCGATTTGGATATGCCTCCCATAAATATCTTCATCCGATTTCGTGTTAATTGTGCACTAAATGGTCAATATCAGCCCAAATCACCTGAATTTTCGTACATAAGACCGAATTCAGTCTAGAAGCTAATACTCAAATTTCGAGAAACACGATTCAGAGATAGCTATAGTTCGTAAAATGCACGATAGAATTAGATAGATTTTGATTTTGTACCAAATATCTCATAGAGCTCTGAAATGCCCTGTATAAACCTTTTTACGAGAGCTCTACTAAACATGCATAGTGGTGTAGGGTATCATATAGTCGGCTCGCCCGACTTTTGAGCTTTCCTTACTGGTTAATATATATTTAGGTGATGGCAAATGTTAAAAACACCTGAATTGCAGACCTTTTAAAGTCAACACAACGCAGCATTTTAAAGCTGATTCCAGGAAAGCTTTAGGAACACGACGCCCCAATTGTGCCGACGCAATTTATGTAATGACACTAACACAGGCAGCCCCATTTAGGAATAGCAGCTTAGGAAGACTGGTGATGATGACGCTTAGGCTTCAATACAAAGCACACAGTGTTCATAATACAAATATGTGTTTTGGTGAAAAACAACAACAATAATAAACTTTAAGCATTTCATGGTGCTCATGGTACTTTTTTTCAAAAACGCTTAAAAAAATCAACATCAATTAAATACTTAAAAAATCTAAATTTATTATTTTTGTTTAATCCATAGAACATTTTGATTTTCGTTATTTTCAACACCGTGTTGAGCGCATTCATCACATACCCAAATAAACAAAGAGTGTTTTTTTGATTTTTTTTTTTTTTTTGGTATTTGTGTCGTTGGTGTAGCATGTGGCATGCTTCCTAATGAAGATTAAATATGCGTCATTTTATTAGCGCTTATATGGCTAAAAACATAACTACATTGGTTGGTTGGCTGGCTGGTGTCCGTGCATACCAACGGCGGACATATGGAATTTTCTGTTTTGTTACATTCGCTGTCATGACGTACCCAAAATATTATACGCTGCTCGCATTCATCAACGGTTTTAGCTAAATCCAAACAGATTTAATGACTGAAATGTATTCCCAACGACCAACATGTTGGCAAAATATTTTGACGTTGATAAGTGAGTGTGTGTGTGTGTATGCGTGTGTCCATGTCCGGGTTGATGCTTAAAATGCTTGTTATTTGAACGATGAATATTTTGAATTTTATGAATATATCAAAATTAAAGCTGTCACATTTAAGTGGATAAATTTTGGAATATTTTTATTGGATGGGAGGAAATGCTTAAAGTAAAATCACATATTTTTGGTAAAATGCCAGATTTTTTGTATAACTCAAATAATTGGGGACAAAATGTTATCTGACTGAAAAATGATATAGATCGTAACATAAATACATTTCATGGACCATAAGCAGAGAAGACCCATGAACTATTTTTATACCCTCCACTATTCTATGGAGGGTATATTAGTTTGTCATTCCGTTTGTAACTCCTCGAAATATATATAATAGATCCTACAAAGTATATATATTCTGAATCAGCGTAAAATTCTTTGATGATCTAGCGATGTACGTCTGTCTGTCTGAGGCTAAAATGTTGCATACATGCATACTTTAAAAATAGGCAGGTTAAGTTCATAAATGGGCCATGTCGGTCCACGTTTTCGTATAGCCCCCATATAACGGTACCTCCCGATATTCGGTATTTTCTTGATTTTAGCACATTATTTACCGAAATTATTTCGAATTTGAAATTCGTAATGGGCACTGCAGCCTATGCCAAAAAAATCATATGCAGGTCCACGTCTTCGTATAGTGCAAATATAACGGTTTTAATTTAAGTTGTAGTCTTCGGAATTTTTTTATACCCTACTACACTTTGTGTTGGGGTAATTATAAGTTTGATTGGGCCAAAAACTATGTAACAATTCGAAATATTGGTTTTCCATATAGGAAAATATATATGGATCTTCCTATCTCGCCGAGCTGAGTCGATCTAGCTATGTATCCGTCCGTCTGTCTGTCTGTCTTCACGAAATTTAGAATGGAAGTGGGGCTATACCCAGAGTAGAGCCCTATTGCTTTTGGAGATGATCGCATAATATTCAGGGGTTGAGATGGACCAAAAACTGCAAAAATTCCTAATTTTGCAGTGGCTATACAGGTCGTAATTATAGACCAATCGACCAATCGGGCAGAGGCCTTCCAATTTTGATGGTCATCGGGTAATATATGGTGGGTGAAATAGACTATAACATCTGTGTTAAATAAAAGTCAAATTTTCCATTAAACCGCGAGTGTTTTTGTAATAGGTGTATATTTTGTAATAAGTTTTCACCTTGCAACACAGGTTGGGGTTATTATATACAGATTGCAATTATCGTCCGATCCTCACGAAAATTTTCACAAGGGAAGGGTTAGGCTCAGAAGGGCTAGGCCTATTGTTTCAAAGATGTCCGTAATATATTCAGGGGTTGAAATTGACCAAGAAACTAAAAATATTCCTGATCATGTAACCGTTATTAAAGTCACAAATAGAAGAATGGACTTTTGTGTGATAAAAAATATTAGCTTACAGGCGATATTCGAAATACACAAAAGGCGAACTACTGGCTTTTTTATACTGATTTCCTTGACGAATATAGCCAAATATCGAAGACAAGCAAATCATATAGGTGAGTCTAAATTTGGAGATACAGAGGGGCATCTTGCTTTTGGAGATGATCGCAAAATAGGAACCAAAAACAGAAAAAAAAATACTCATCACACAATTGAAGCTAATCGACACGCTGAGAAGAGGGTTAAGGACAGGGAAGAATTCTCGCATTTCGGAAGACCATTGGGTTATATTTAGCTGTAAAATGGACCGCAGCAACTAATTGGGCAAATGTCCCTGGTCACAATGTTAAGGGCAGTGCCCCGTGACATAATTTCTAAAGCGAAATCTTCTAAAATGGATTTGGACATAAGGGGGCTTCTAACATATTGTAGTGTTGTAGGCGGCCCGCCCGACTATAGCCTTTGCTTACTTGTTTTATTTATTTTTTTTTTTGTTAATTTCTCTTTCGAGATAGACTAAATAATATAAAAAAAAAGGAAAGCCAGAGAGACACTATTAAACATACTTATTGCACCGCGAAACGGACAATTCAGCTTTCGATAATACAGCAGAACGCAAATAATTCTTATTCACTTGGTAACGCCGGTTACATATTGTGTTCGGTTTGCGTTACGACGAGACAGGCTTGCTACTGTACCGAGCCTGCCAAGTGGTAGATTATTAATTTTTGAATAATTTTCTGTTCTCCGACTAACAGAATCGTTATCTGGGAATACTTTTTGAATTGGCTCTCATTTAGTTCAGTGACCTGTAATTCATTTACACTAGGCTTCGGTTTGTTGTTCCACAGAAGTTTTTGGCTCATTGTCTTTCAGGACTTTTTGGCTCACTGTTCCGCAGTAGCTTCAGTTCGACATTCTACATGAGTTTCGGCTCGCTGTTCGTAGTTCAAACATTGGTAGTGGATTAGTGGTAGTTATACATAGTAGTGTTAACTAGAATAGATGTCTAGTCATTATAGACGACCCAAATAACTACAACCCAACATAACGACAGTAAGCTGCTGAACCCAAACGAGCCCCGACCTATTAACATGGAGCTGTTGAACCCGAAAGAATTCCGATCCATCTTAGAAGACCTGGACAAGGGCTCTCGATTATTTCTACAGTGAACTGCCGTCCCCTAACGATTATATAACGAGTCCTCAATCCGTATCCAAATGCCTGGATATCAACATTCCAAGAATATACCTCGTAAACCCAGATTATACATACCTCGTAAACACGCAAACGCCAGCGTCACTCGAACTACAACATATACGTAATTCATGATATTCCTCAGTTGTCAAGATCGGAGGTCGCCTACGAATATCCGATGGCCTTCGAATCGTCGGCTAATCACACTTTATATCAATCACCCGAGTACCAATGATGAACAACCCGATATTGCCACAACAGGCTCAATTTTTGCAGAATAGCCGACACAGATATTTGTTAATCTTAGAGTTTAGAGAAATACATTTCAACTAGGCTCAAAATGACTGCCTTTTTTTAGTATATCGGCTAAGTTCGGCCGGACGATCTTTTTATACCCACCACCATTCGGAAGGAACTTGAAAATTTTCAAAATAAATTCCTCGAAAAATACCGCTCAAATGAAAACCTTTATATAGGGGTTATACGAAGGCGTGGTGCTGGATAAGTAATTGTCTGTCATAGGCTCCGAACTTCTAATGCTAAGACGTGGATCTGCATAGATAGTTTTCCGTCATAGGTTGTAGTACCCATTACGAAATTCAAATACGCAATTTGACGCAATTCTTGTGAATAAAGTCGCGAAAATCCTGGAAATACCGAATATCTCGGGGTAGCGTTAAATGGGTGCTACACTAAAACGTAGAGCTATTTAGACAAATCTCTTTCAGGGGTAAAGTACTCGGAGGAAACTCCTTGTATTCCTTTTCAGACTATTGCATTGTATGGGGGCTATACGATATCGTAGACCTATATATAAAACTCTCTTTTGAAGGGTAAAGTACTCACAGAGAACTCCTTGTGTAGAATTTCAGACAATTCTATTGGCAATCTGGTTAACATCATCAAAATGCCGAATATCGGGAGCTACAGTTATATGTTGGGTGTACGATAGAGTGGACCTATATATACAATTCTCTTTAAGGGGTTAAGTACTCAGAAGGAACTCTTTGTGTGGATTTTAAGCCTATTCCATTGAAAAATATGGTTGAAATTATCAAAAATACCTAATATCGGGGGTGCCGTTATGGGGGCTATACGATATCATTGACCGATGTAGCCCATTTTCAAACTTGACCTGCCTTCAGAAAAAAGACAGATCGGTGCAAAATTTGAGCTTCCTATATATATTCGTGTTGACTCTAGCGTGTTTACAACAGCCGGACGGACAGAGCTAAATCTTATTAGAATTTTTCGCTGATCAAGGGTATATATACATTGTTGGGTCTAAAATTATTATTTCTATGAGTTAGAAATGGAATGCCGAACTTGATTTACCCTCCGTACTATGTATGGTAGAGGGTATGAAAAACATGCATATTTTTGCAATGAAGAATCTATTGGGAATATATTTTCCGCAGTTGATTCGGAGAACAATATAAAACATTCGAATATCAATTATTGACAAAACGAATTTTACCCCCGGAATGGTGGAGGGTGCTAAAATTCCCACCGAAATCAAAAGGTTGTCTAAACATTTGAATATTATGTATTTAATTTCAAACATTTTTTTTTTGTATCGCGTTTTATCAAGGCTTCGTAGTTAAAGGAATTTTTAAACGTTCTTTACTTATCATTAGCTTAATTGCACAGACTAATCACTTGAGAAATGAGGGGAACAATTAAGTATCTTAATTGGCACTTAGTAAAATCGCACATCAGTTATTTCGTTCGTTTGTTCGCTCTGTCGGTCTATCCTTGCTTTGTAATTTTGTTACAAGTTCATGACAAAGTATTTGCCAAAATGATATGCAAATTATACGATTGTATCTAATGCGACTGGATTTGAGATACTTTCAGCAATGCTCGGTATGCTTT
This sequence comes from Musca domestica, assembly GCF_030504385.1. NCBI lineage: Eukaryota > Metazoa > Arthropoda > Insecta > Diptera > Muscidae > Musca > Musca domestica. The sequence continues at coordinate 13,706,629 of NW_026712299.1, forward strand.
ATGTTTCGTTCGCATTACATTAATGCTAGTTTACGTGAAATTAGGTCGTTGAAAGGATAACTGTACAGTAATGTCTCTCACCTTTGATAGAACCGAACAATTGTAATAATTAACCGTAATGCTGTTTAAGGGTTACTGATTCTGTTAAAATCTTAAAAATACAGAATGTAGCCGTTATATTAGGGTCTATACGACGACGTGAACCTGCATAGGCAATTTTTGTCATAAGCCATTACATTATTCAAATGTGAAATATTAAATATCAAAATGTGAAAAAAAATGGTGAATAATGTAGCTGAAATTAATAAAATACCGAATATAGGGGAGGCACCATTATATGGGGGCTATACCAAAACGTGGAACTGTACAGACAGTTTTCTGTCTTTATTACGAACTTCAAATACCAAATTTAAAACAATTCCGGTGAATACAGGGTGTCACTAAGTCAAAATTATTCTAGTGACAGCTCATTATTATATTGTTTACAAGCGTACAAAAGCATTTTGGTGAGAATTTTCCAGAAAAAATTTATTCGCGGTGGAATTCAAGGAAAACCACAAGTAGCTATCGTTAGAACACTCCAGCATTTAAATGTGTAAATGTCCCGTGCCATCGCTCGTTACCCTGATAATGGTAGCGCAGCCCGACGTCGAGGAAGTGGACAGAAGAAAAAAGCAACATCAGAAGATATGGTTCGAAAAGTAAAAAAGGGACTTGATCGAAACCGCATAGCAGTAGCCGAAAAATGGCTCGTGAGCTGAACATATCGCAATATTCCATTCGGCAAATATTAAAAAATGAGCTCGGGGTAAAGTCATTGAAATTCCAAAAGGTGCAAGAACTTACACCGCAACAGAAAGAAAATCGACCCAAAAGAGCTTAAGAGTTGCTTCGCTTGGCTGAAAGATGGTAAACTGCCGAATTTGGTTTTCTCCGATGAGAAAACATTCGTTGCCCACCACTTTGTAAACAAACAAAATGATCGTGCCAAGGAGGTCAGCTGAAAATGTGCACCTTCGGTTGGCCACTAGAACTCAAGCGCCGGCCATGTTGATTATGTGGACCGCCATAACAGCCGATAGTCACTCTCCGCTCGTATTAATCGACCGTGGCATCAGAAGAAATGCCGAGTATTATAGCGAACATATTTTGGAGGTTGTATTAAAGCCTTGGGCACGCAAACATTTTGCCCGCAGACCTTGAACCTTCCAACAGGACTTAGCACCATCGCACTAAGCATGCGCCACCCGAGAATGGTTACAAAATGAGGTTCATTTTCAGCGCACAATGGCCACCAAAATCTCGGGATACCAATCCGTTGGACTATTGTGTCTGGAGTATTTTTGAAAGCAAGGTTGGCACTAAAAAATACCAAAGTGTCGATCACCTCAAGCAAGCGCTTCGCCGGGAATGGGCCAAAATACCGCAGAGCAATATTCGGGCAGCGTGTGATGGTTTAATTTTCCGTTTGAAGGCCATAATTCGTGCCAAAGGTGACCAGTTCGAACAAATCTAAACTTATTCTAAAATTTGATGACATTTCCTACATTTTTTGGTTTCATTCAACAAAATTAAAAAAAAAATGTAGTATAGCGTTTGACTTTGTTGCAGGGTTTTTTATCTTACCCTGTAATGTCGCTAAAATCATCAAAATACCAAATATCGGAGGGAACCGTCATATGAGGTCTATACGTGGACCTGCACAGACAATTCTATGTCTTAGGCTGTAGTATCCATTACGAACTTCAAATACCAAATTTGAAATAATTCTGGTGAATAATGTCGCTAAAATCATCAAAATACCGAATATCGGGAGGTACCGTTATATGGAGATTATACCAAAATGTGGACCTACATGGCCCATTTTCCATACCAAAAGTCCTGCGAACATTTCAGTAAAATTTTATCAACCTACTTTATATCGTTCCGAAGCTAGAATGATTTCCACAGACGGACGCACGTAGCTAAATCGACACAGAATTTTATGCTGATCAAGAATATATATATATTTATATATATTTTTTGTGGGATCTAAAATGTATATTTCGAGGTATTACAAACGGAATGACAAATATCATATACCCTCCATACTATTGTGGAGGGTATAAAAATGATTAATTTATCACAGCTTAAGTTGGGTTGCACTGGACGATCTCGGTGGGTGCATTAATTTCCAGAACAACCCCCAATAATATATCTATACTTTTCTTTTATTATTCAAATGTTTTTCTTAATTTTTTGTCTAAAAGAAAAAAATAAATGTTGGTTATAAATAAAAATGTTCTTATAAATCTCGTTCATTATAATTCAAATCCTAAACCTCTTTTCCAAATTCCATGGCTTGGAAACAAATTAAAAATTAGGTTTCATATTTAAATTTTCCTTTGTAAAAATTTCCTTTCATACCCCACACACCCCATAACTTTCACTTCTCCATCATTATGATTTTATTACACTTGACTCTAACCGTGAAATGACTTGCAGTCATATTGACAACTGTCACTTTTCTTTTTTCCATTTCTTGTTTTATTATAGTTGAAAGAAAAATGTTATCGTGTAATGAAAATGTCAGAAAATATGTAGTACGAATTGCCCCGAGCTCATCTTCAAGAATAATTTCTTTCATTTGATTTAATTATGTCTGTGTGAAAAAGCTAACGGAACAAGTTTTCTTTCTTTCGTTCGTCTTTATTTTATTTTTGCCACATTTCCCAGTAGCATCCGAAAAAAGGCTGGCTGGCTGGCTGGCTGACTGGCTGCTTGGTTGGTTGCCTGGTTGGTTGGTTGGTGGTAAGCGGATTGCCTCCGTTGCATAAAGATGACGCCAGGATGTGTAAATCTTATGTTGAGCTTGATGTTCTACGAAATTTTCATTGGCGTGTGACACGTTTATACGTGTCAAAGATTTTTCAAGATTTTGTTGCCACAACATCATTTGTAATTCCTGGCGTCTCTCGTTCTCTCTCTCACGACGTCACTTTTACGGGCTATAGTTAATGGGGTGGAATGTAAATACAAAAGTGACTTTTCTTCATTAGTGAAAAGTCTTATATGCATATTGGGTTGCTACGAACTTAAACGAGAATATTTTGAGGAATCGTCGATCGATAAGGACGTTCTATATCTAGAGTAACGCTGTGCTACCAGAATGTGTTGGCTGATGTATAACATCTTCACAACAGATTTTGTCATAGCAAAAATACTTGGTTGTTTCGAATTTGAAGAAAGTTTAATGCTTATTTCGATTTCTTCGAGCGTTTTGTTTTTCAAAATTTTGAACCCTTTGGGAGAAAGTACTAGAAGGAGTGCGCCGATATATTCCATTTTCACAGCAGATCTTATGTTAGTTAAAAGTAATGACATGTGTGAAATATGAAGAGAATCGGATGCTTGTTTCAGACCCTATGTGGGGGAGGTACCAGAAGAAAAAGTCTAATCTCTAACATCTTTATAACAGTTCTTAAGTTGATAGAAATATTGCGATGTGTCAATTCTGAGTGGAATCGGATGTTAATATGGGGTTTTACGAGCTTCATGTATATTAAAAATTTTGACCCTTTGTGGGGAAAGCACAAGAAGGACATCGGGTTAATAAAAATATTCTGATGTGTGTAATTTGAAGGCAATGGAGTTTTAACATCCTATTTTATAAGAGTTATAATTATTCAAAATTTTGACCCTTTGTGCACTTTCGCACCTAACCTAGCACTGATGCAAGTATTAGGATTCGTAAAGTTACAGAAAAATCGTGTTATACTTTCTCTTTCTGTGCAGAAATATATATATATATATTTTTTTTTTTTTTTTTTGAAAATTTCTACCTTTTGTTGGGGGAGGTACCAAAAGGAGTGGACCGATATTGCCCATCTCCGAACTTGATCTAAATTTTATAACAGTATTACGATGTACGAAGTTTGGATCAAATTGGATACACTCTTCGAGAGTTATTGTGCACATCAGCCAACCAGACGGACGGACATTGCTAGATCAACTCCACATGTCCTGAAACGGATTTGGTCTAAAGAGACATAGGTTCTAAAACGTTTTGACCGTATCAAATGATATATATACCCTCACTAGTCGAATGGCTAAAGGTATAAAAATAATTTTTTATTGATAAGATATTTCGCTCCAAAAGTTATTGTGTGGTATCGTAGCAGCTATTGGGTTAATAGATTACATGCATAGTTTCTTATGGCAGGGATATTAAAATTCATGGAATTTGCTCTCGATGTTCACAAATGTGTTGCTTTACCACCTTTGATACGGCAAAAATGTGCTTTATCGAATTAACTGTTTTAGACCCTAGATATCTTTGGCCGAAATCCGTTTCAGAAAATTTTGAGTCGATTTACCAGTGTGTGTCCGTCTGTCTATCTGTCTGGTTGGTGCCACGATAACTTTCGAAGGGAGTATTGGATTTGATCAATCGGACTTTGTTCATCCTCATATTACTGTCAAACTTAGGTCGAGTTCGGAGGTAGACAATATCAATGCACTCCTTCTGGTACCTCCAAAAAATTTCCACAGAAAATAACTTTCCGTATAAAACAAGAAAGAATTATATAATTTTGTCCAAAGCTTAGAAATCTCAATAAATGTATACCTCTTACCTCTAAAATTTGAAAAATTAAAATTCCATTGATGTAGGATATTAATGACAGATTTTTCATTCCAATTTTCGTAACCAACTATTTTTGACTATAATGACGCGAGTAAAAATGGAATATTTCGGTTTGACAAAAAGCAAGATATATATACATTTTTGGGACATAAATATATATATATATATATATATATATAATATATATATATATATATATATATATATATATATATATATATATATATATATATATATATATATATATATATACCCTCGTGCGACATTCAGTGTCGATTGGTCAGATCAGAAAATTTTTCAGCTTTTGGTCCATTTCAATCCCTAGACATCTATTCTGACCGCCAACACAATGGGCCCGCATCCAATTTTTCCGTCCAAAACTATATAAACCATATGTACACCCTAAAAACCCTGAATGGCCTCAGGATTTCAGCTCTATCCCTTCACTCAATAGCAAATGTAGTAACATTTAGTACACGTATACAAAACAATCAATCCTAGACACTAAGAGGGATATAAATTTAGGATTTCCAAAACCACCTTCATATCAATTACAAAAATCAACATTACATCAATATCCCTTCACCCAACTCCAAATTTAGCTCTATTTAGTACTTTTGGTATAAATATTGTACGCATTTTTCAACCACCGCCAAATCTCAAACGCATATACTATCAGTAATCTAAGTATCAGAATTGTTCCTCTATCTCTTCACCCAATACCAAGTAAAGTACTTTTCATAGCACACATTACCATAAACGCATCCATATCTGAATCTTACATACCAACAGAGACCTCAATATCAAATTTCGGATTTCTTCACCCAATATCCAATTTAGCACCACTTTCGTACAAGCATAGGAATATCAGTATTCTAAATATAAGCCAAATACAGTACCATTTAGTACTCTTCGTACTATTATAGTACATATTTCCAAAACACATCCATATCTCAGTCCCAAATAACAACAGGGACCTCAATATAAAATTTTAGGATTCAAGCTCTATCCTTCGCCCAATACCCAATTTAGTACCACTTAGTACTTTTTGTACAAATATAGTATGCATTTCTGAACCAATGCCAAATCTCAATCACAGATACCATCAGCAATCTAAATATCAAATTTCAGAATTGTTCCTCTATACCATCACCCAGTACAGAAAGTAGTACCAGTCAGTACTTTTCGTACAATTATAGTACACATTTCAAAAAAAAAGCTTCCATATGTACCAACAGAGACCTTAATATCAAATTTCGGGATTCTAGCACCATCCCTTCACTCAATACTAAATTTAGTACCATGTAGTACTTTTCGTACATATATAAAACGCATCTCCAAAACACAATCAAATCTCAAACGTAGATACCATCAGTAATTTAAATTTCAAATTTCAAAATTTTAGTTTTATCCCTTCACCAAATATAGTACCATTCAGTACTTTTCGTAAAATTATAGAATACATTGCCGAAAACACCTGGCAACACTTGAACAGCGACCATAATACCAAATTTCAGATTTGAGCCTATCTGTTCACCCAATACCAAATTGTTCCAATAATAGTACTACTTAGTACTTTTCGTGCACTTTTAGTGCATATTTCCCAAGCCAACTTGATTTCTGAGTACAATAGACTAACAATGGCCCTAAATCCATATTTCAGATTTCAAGCAATATCGGTACAATTTAGTACCTTTCGTACGCTTGCTGAACGAATTTCCAACCCCAACTTTTTATCTTAACCCTACCCACCAGCAGTGACCCCATTACCAACATTTGATTATTACAAATTACAAACTTCTTTCGTTCACCCAAAATGGAATTGTACATAATTTAGCACAATTGAGAATAGTTCTTACACTTAGTACATATTTTCAATACCACCTACCTACATCAACCCAATTTTCAAGAATTGTTTCCAATACCAAATGGTACCAAGTGTATTTCTGATGTTAGTTCTTTTGATACACGTATTGTTATTATTTCGAAAAATCCCTAATCCCTATCCCTTAACCCCATCCTACTCAGCATCAAAGCCTCTCACATAAATTTCACATTCTAGCTCTATTCCCTCCGTAAATTCGGAATTTAATACTATTTTATACCTTTCGTACTTTTTAGTACCTATTTCCAAATGTCCGGCCATGTATCATCTAAACTACATAAAAATTGACCTAAAGCGAAATTTTAGACTTAAAACAGAATCCCATTACCAAATTAAGTACCATTAGTACTTTTTAGTACAAATCTCAACCCTACAAACTATCAGTGATCCTAATGCTAAAATTTTGATTTCAAACAGTATCCCCTAACGCAATACCAAATTCGGCAACAATTTCGTTCGTACGCTTGCTGAACGCATTTCCAAACCCAACTCTTTATCATAGCCCTATCCACAAGCAGAGACCCCAATAGCAGCATCTTAAATTTCCAGATCGCTCCGTTCAACCAAAACCAAAAATTTTAGGACCATTTCGTACAGTTGGTACACATTTCCAAAACACATACAATATATGACTCGGTTTTTTTTGTTTTTTTTTTTTTGTTTTTTGAATATTCGGGATAGAAATGTATTGAAAGTACTAAAACTAAATTTCGTACCGTTGGAACAAATTAATCTAAAAAATTGTAGATTTTACTTCAAGAACTAAAAATACGAAAATTTAAACATATCACTTCACTTGAACTTTATACATATATAGTGATCCTCATACAATTTAAAAAATGTAAGCTGTTTTAAAGGGGGATACAAATATTAAAATTTATTGCTTTACGTGAATAAAAAATTCACATTTTTAGCTCTACACGTATAGCGTACTATATATTGTACCCTTAAAGTACGAAGTTCTACAAATATAGTCATTTCTAATGTTTTTATTAAAGTAGTATCCTCTATGCAAAGTTTTAAATGTATATCTCTTACGGATTGTTCAATATTACTATTGTATTGTTTTGCAACTTTTTGGTACTTTTTTTAACAAAGATCCGGGATTGTCGTAACTCGCCTCTCTGCACAAAGAGTAACTCCCATGATCCCACGATTTTTATCGATCCTCTTCTATGGTATTAAAAGAAATGTTCATTTTCTCTCCACTTCAATATGCGGTAACATTTTGTTTTGGTTATAAATTCATATTTAAACACGCGTCGTGGTACGTTAAGCACATATTCCTTACGATCTCAACAGTGTGACACAGACACACACAATACATACATACAAATACCGGGAAAGGATGAGGCATTTATAGTCCCACGACAACCTATCTAGCATTTTACAAAGCCATGTTCAATGTTCATCGTCTTTACCTACGCACCTTCCCCTTTCGGAGAATACAGATGTACGTTCCTACCTATGTACCTGCAGCATTCACTCTTTGATAATTCTTTATAACTTGAAGTTTTCATAGGTGTACGTGCTTGGATTTTGTTTGTTTCTTTTGGTTGTCGCCTTCGTTGTAGTCGTCGCAGTCGTTGGAGCTGGGGTGTTCATTCAGTATTGGTTTGAACTCCTTCTTGTCTCCGCAGAAGCTGTTGTTTCAGCTCATTGCTGACACTGCAACTGTCTGAAAGGAAGATTGATGGTACATGTAGTTGGAACAGCAAAAAAATAAGGCAAGAAAAAAAAAACAAAATTACAAGTACTTCTTGTACAAGTACCGGATGTTGTTTGTGTTCATTGCATTAAGTGTGGCATACAATATTGTCCACTGTGAAACAGTGGATCAAATACATTATTTTATTGGTATCATTACATATTACAGTAGGAAAGAAAGGCCAAAGGTCGGGCGGGCCTACTATATTATATCCTACACCATTATATAGAGCTCCCGTATTAAAAAATTTACATTGCCTGAACCTTATTGAAATGCGTATCATGGCTTCAAAACAGTTATAATTTTGTTTCAGAGGACAATAATATATGAGAGGTATATCTAACTCTTAATCGAGCCACAGTTATATCTGAACCGATTTTCAACAAATTTTCTTCGGTCTCATGTACCAAAATTGACTGCATTTTGGCTAATATTAGGCTTGGTTCACAATAAACCTGAAATCGAATAGAGATATATATGGGAGCTATATCAAAATCTGAAACGATCTGTATAGAATTTGGAAAGGGCATTTTTGAGCTCCATTAGATATCTGGTACCGAATACTATTGTTGTAGAAAGCATATTACGAAAGTGAGGGATTTAAACCTCAAGTCAGCTGGGAGTATATGGGAGCTATAGCCATATCTGAACCGGTTTTCTAGAAATTTGATGTACCTGCTTCTGGGCTGAATACGGTCGGAAGAGCCATAATTCGCTTCATTTGGGCAGATATTAGTCATTAGGTGCACAATAAACCTGAAATCGGATAAAGGTATATATGGGAGCTATATCCAAATCGGAACTGATCTTGATAAAATTAGTCAGAGGTATTTCTGTACTGTATATAATATCTGGTACCAGTTATCATTTATGTGGCGTGCATACTACGAATGTGAGGGACTTAAACATCAAATCGAATGAAACATATATATGGGAGCTATAGCTATATCTGAAACGATTTTCACCAAATTTGATGTACTTGCTTCTAGACTGAATTTTGTCGGATGTGCTAAAATGCAGGTCATGTGAACTGATATTGGCCATTGGGTGCACAATTAACCCGAAATTGGTTGAAGGTATATATGTGATTTATGTCTAACTTTAAACCGATTCTCACCAATTTCATTAGTGTTCGATATTGGGTCAAACAAATATTGTTTGGAAAATTGTATCTCAATCGGATAATAAATGCAACCTGCACTCTGTAATATTTTTATCATTTTTATATCCTTTTTCTTAGTATGGAGGGTATATTAAGTTTGTCATTCCGTTTGTAACACCTCGAAATATACATTTAGCGATGTCCGTCCGTCTGCCCGTCTGTGGAAATCACTCTAGCTTCCGAAATGAAGTAGGTTGATAAAATTTTACTCAAATGTATATTATGTCTGCAGAACTTTTGGTATTGAAAATGCGCCATGTAGGTCGACGTTTTGATATAGCCCCCATATAATGGTACCTCCCTATTTTCGGTATTTTAGTGATTTAAACGACATTATTCATCGGAAATGTTTCAAACTTTTTCATGTTTCAAACATTTCGAAGTTCGTAATGAATATTAAAGCCTAAGACAGAAAATCGTCTGTGCAGGTCCGCGTCTTCGTATAGCTTCCATATATCAGCAACCCCCACCCACGATATTCGGTATTTTGATGGTTTTAGCGATATTATTTACCGGAATTTTTTCAAATTTGGTATTTGAGGTTCGTAATAGATACTTCAGCCTATGACAGGCAATTGTTTATGCACGTCCACGTTTTGGTATATCTCCCATATTATGGAACCTCCCTATATTCGGTATTTTAATGATATTAGCTACATTATTCACCGATTTTTTTCCAGTTTCGCATTTGAATGTTGTATTGGTTTATGACAAGGGTGGCCTATGCAGGCCCACGTCGTCGTATACATATGGCTACATTCGTTATTTTTAAAATTTTAACAGAATTTTTAACGGATTTTTTTTTTTAATTTCCAAACTCGTTCTAAATGGTGGAAGGTATTCAAAGTTTGGCCCGGCTGAATTTACAGCTTTTTTACTTGTTTCATCCATGCTCTCATTCCCAATATTGTAAATCCAGCCCATTCTATTTTTCCTACACAAGTAATTCAATTTTCAGGTCAATTTAGTACTTTTCGTATTCTTGTAGTACGAATTTCCGAAAACCCAGACTTGTCACCAGCCTACGCACCAGAACTAACCCTCGCAGTTTTTCACTACTCTTTTATATACATCGATAAATAACTTTGTCATGTTTTTTACCTTTGGTGAGTCTGTTAGGGTTACAATTTTCGGCCAGGATAATCCTTATATTGTTATCTGTCATATTGCAGAAAACATTTTATTCTCTAAAATGTAAAGGATTCAAGCAATCTTAATATGAAATTATCAATTGTGTCAATTTGTATTGTGTCTAGGATGGTTGGTATTGAAAATAGATATATCGGTCCACGTTCTGGTATAGTCCCCATATAACGGTTCCTCCCGATATTCGGTACTTTGATAATTTATGCCACATTTTTTCATGGATTTGTCTGAAAATTGGTATTTGTAGGTCATAACGGATTCCAGCTCCGGTGGCGAAACATTGCATGTATGGGTCCATGATTTGGTGTAGCCCCCATATAACGGTACATCCCGATATTCGGTATTTTGATGGTTTTTGCCACATTTTTTCACTGATTTGTCTAAAAATTGGTATTTGTGGGTCATAATGGGTCCTAGTTCGTGTGGAGAAACAATGTATGTATAGGTCCACGTTTTGATATAGTCCCCATATAACGGTACCTCCAAATATTCGGTATTTTGATGATTTTTGACACATTTTTTCAAGAATTTCTCTGACAATTGGTAGCTGTAGATCATAATGGGTTCCAGTTCGTGTGGCGAGTCATTGTAATTATAGGTCCACGTTTTGGTATAGCCCCCATATAACGGTACCTCACGATATTCGGTAATTTGATGATTTTTGACACATTTTTCACGGATTTGTCTGAAAATTGGTATTTGTAGGTCATAATGGGTTCTAGTTCCTTTGGCGAAACATTGCATGTGTAGGCCCACGATTTGGTATAGTCCCCATATAACGGTACTTACCGATATTTGACATTTTAATGGTTTTTACCAAATTTCTTCTAATGTTTCCTTTACCCTAAGGTGAAGGGTATTAAAAGTTTGGCCCGGCCGAACTTAATGTTTTTTTACTTGTTAGTTCTACTTTCGTAATCTGCAGAACTTTTCCCGTAACCATTAAAAAATAATTTTGTCACACACATTATTTTGGTGGTCATAAATATGCACTTGTTCCGCAAATAATTCCCATTCATTCTTCCAACTTTGTGTATTTAAATATCATACAAATGGTGTCACTGTGCTTAATTTATTGTCACTTCTGCTATTTTTACTAACATGACTTTAGGCTTCTTTGGTTCGGTCTTAAATTGTTACATAACAATGTAAAGAGTGTAAGTGTGTGTTCGTGTGCTGTGTGAGTGTTTGCCAGCATAAGTCGGCAGCGCTTACAGACATCTTATGGATAATTCTCCGAAGAATTTTTGTTCTATAATCTTGAACAAAAGTAACCGAACTTCCACAACAGCCGAACACCACTGGCAGTGGATATACGGAGCCACATGGCAAGGACATTGTCTGATTTTTGCTGCATTAAACGTGATTGGCAACTACTTAACATTGGCTGGAAGGTAGAAAACTGATTTGCAAACAAATGACATATGCAAAATGCAGCATCATCATTATCGTCTACGTTGCCACTCATCATTGTCATATAATGTGTGTGTGTGTGGATTGGTGTGTAATAAGCCAGTATGGGTAAATACAGATTATTATACATATTTTTGAGGTTAATGGCAAAATGGTATAAGTATGGATTGTGTAATATTTTGAGGTTGCTTTTTAATATTTGTTGATGTAAAGATGTAAATCTGAGCTCTTGCATATTAAGAAAAGAAAAACTAGAGTTGACTGAGTGCGCTTCCGAGGATATTGTCCTTATCTTTTTTTAATTTTTAGAAATTTTTAGTAATTTAAGTATTTCCTTATTTTACCTCCATTTCGTAACTTTGGAAAAGTCTATTCATCATTAAATAAACATTTCAATATATCACCAATTACCACTCACATTATAATATACAGGGTGAGATGAAAAAACTGCTACCAACTTCAGACTACTGTCATCTCTAAGCCACTCGTCCGACAGCTGTTAAAATTATTCCAGAGACAGCTCATTATATTGTTTACAAGCGTATAAAAGCATTTTGATGAAAATTTACAAGAAAACAAGTAAAAAAGTATCGGTCGGTGTTGCCGACAAATGTATACCCTCAGCCAATATTCGATTATTTAAAAATATTTTGACTTCTGTTATAATTATTCCAAGATTTAACCCCTTATGTAGTTGTCCCCGAAGGAATTGGCCAATATTGGCGATTTCGTTTCGGATGTACCAAGTCTTGAATAGAATCGAATGTCAATTTCGCTATTTATGAGCTTAATGGATATTCAAAATTTTGAGCCTTTGTGGGAGTGGACCCATATATCCCATATTAACAACGGATCTTATGTTGGTGGAAATAATGGGATGTGTGGAATATAAAGGGAACTTGATGATTTTTTCGGATTTTATAAACGATTTGGTTTTTTAAAACATTGACCCTTTGTGGGGGAGGTGGCAGGAGGAATGGTCCGACCTCTACCGTTTTTTTAAACAGATCCTGTGTTGATAGAAATATTCAGATGTGCCAAGTCTAAACGGAATAAGATGTTAATTTCGCGTTTTATGAGCTTAATGTATATTCAAAATTTCGACCTTTTGTGGGGGAGGTACCAAAGGGGTGGACCAATATATTCCATCTTAAGGCCAGAGCTTGGGTTTGTTTAAATATTGGGATGTGTGAAATTTGATTACAATCGGATACTTACATCACATTTTATAAGACTACAATTTATTCAAAATGTTTACCCTTTGTGGGGGAGGTACTTCATGGAGTGAACCGTACTTCATGTCCATTTTCACACCTGACTTAGCTCTTTCGCAAATATTAGGATTTGCAAAGTTGGAGCAAAATCGGATTATCATTTCTCTTTCTGTGCAAGAAAAATATTTATTTGAAAATTTCGACCTTTTGTGGGGGAGGTACCAGAAAGAGTGGACCGATATTGTCCATCTTAACACCAGATATTGGGTTAATATAAATATTGGGATGTGTGATGTTTTATAAGAGTTGTAATTATACAAAATGTTGACCTTTTGTGGGGGAGGTACTTGATGGAGTGGACCGATATTGTCCATTTTCAACACTGACCTAGCACTGACGCAAATATTAGAATTTGCAAAGTTGTAGAAAAATCGGATTATCCTTTCTCTTTCTGTGCAAAAATATATATTTTTGAAAATTTCGACATTTTGTGTGGGAGGTATCAGAAGGAGTGGACCGATACTACCCATCTCCGAACTCGATCTAAGTTTGACAAAAATATTACGATGTACCAAGTTTGGGCCAAATCGGATACTATCTTCGAGAGTTATCGAGCGCACCATCCAGATAGACAGGCGGACGGACGGACTATACACTTTTTGACCGTATCAAATTGTATATACCCTCTGTAGCCATATGGCTGAGGGTATAAAAAGTTATTCGTGATGGAATTCAAGCGTGATAGTCTGATTTCTTAATATTTGGCTGGAAAACCACAAGTGGCTATCTTTAGAGCACTCCAGATGTGAAATATGAATAAATCGTTTGTGTCTCGTACCATCGCTCGTTACCGTGATACTGGTAGCGTAGCCCGACATCAAAGAAGTGGACGGAAGCAGAAATGGTTCAAAAAGTAAAGAAGCGACTTGATCGGAACCCGCGTCACAGTGGGCAAAAATGGCTCAAATATTGAAAAATGAGCTCAGTGTAAAGCCTTTGAAATTCCAAAAAGTTCAAGAACTTACACCGCCACAGAGAGAAAATAGACTCAAAGAGCCGAGGAGTTGCTTCGCTTGGCCAAAAGTGGTGAACTGCCGAATTTGGTTTTCTTCGGCGAGAAAACATTCGATACCCAGCACTTTGTAAACAAACAAAATGATCGTGTTTACTTGCCAAGAAGGTCAGCTGAAAATGTGCACCTTCGGTTGGCCACCATAACTCAAGCGCCGGCATTGGTGATGGTGTGGGCCGCCATAACAGCCGATGGTTGCTCTCCGCTCGTATTAATCGACATTAACACGAGAGGAGAGCATTAGAATAAATACCCAATATTATCGCGAAAATATTCTGGAGGGTGTATTAAAGCTTTGGGCACGTAAACATTTTGCCCGCAAACCTTGGACATTCCAACCGGGCTCAGCAGCATAGCACTCAGCATGCTCCACCCTGGAATGGTTACAAAATGAGGTTCCTCGCTGTCCGGGAGTGGGCCAAAATCCCGCAGAGCAACATTCGGGCAGCGTGTGACGGTTTCATTGGCCGTTTGAAGACCATAATTCGTGCCAAAGGTGACCAATTCGGACAAATCTAAACTTATTCTAAAAATTGACGCTATTTCCGACATTTTTTGCTTTCAAAAAAAAAAAAAAAGAAAAAAAAAGAATTTAAAAATTATGGCTTTTGACTTTGTTGCAGTTTTTTTTATCTCACCCTGTATAGAAATACATGTTTCAATGTAGCTGTCATTATTACACCTGTATTGATTCTTCCAGGCACATGCGTGCGTGAGTGTGTTCATCAGTTTGTCTCTGTTTTGTTGTGTCATTGTCGCTCCTTTGAAAAGTAAATCTTTTGTACTCATTTTGTATTCCAAAGTCACGCATTTCTTCACTTTCATTGAATTTATTCAACTGGGCATTTTTTTTTTTGCTGCTCTGTTTTTGTTTCATCGCTTCAGGACCAGCCTCGCTCAATGGAAATGCTGTTGCATCGTCGTCAAGTGAGTGAAAATTGAATTAGGACAAGAACGTGAGTTAAATACCATTTTGCAACTGCATTACAATGCAGCAATGCAATTGATTTTGAATTGTTGCTTCATCAGTACAAGCCATCAGACCTATTCAAAGGGTTAATTTAAGCATGAATTCAATTACGATTGATTGTGAGAGTGTTTGTGTGTTGTAATTAGCAAATGTCCATTGCTTGAGATACATCGAGTTTAATTAATAATTGACAGATGTTGGTACATGTATTTGCGCCAAATGATCCAAAACAATATGAACAGGAGATATAAATGACAAATAAATATTAAAGACTGAAGAGGTTTCCTTTGGGAAATACAGTATTAATAAAACTTACGGATTCTTCATTGTCTTATTTAGAAATAAAGAAAATAAATTATTACCAAATAAGCAAGCGATATATCAACAACATTTTAAATGCAATATTCCAAACGTAAATCTCTTAAGAGAAGAGTAAATGGTAGAAAAAGCATCTTTCATGCTTTACACAACAATCACATATTCCTCTTGCTTTCTAATTTGAAATGTGTTGAACATTGTTGAGACGGCAGAAGTGAACCGATATATAGCAACGCGTTCTGCATGAGATACAAAGTTTTTATTAAAATTGTACTCGATCTTTACCTTGAAAAGTTATAACTGAATCGGATGAAATTTGAGCCTTTTATAAGTGTTAAAATACCATCTACTATAGTATGGAGCGTATGTAGAGTTTGTCGTTCCGTTTGTTGCTGCTCAAAATGTCCATTAAAGAACCCACAAAGTGTATATAAAATATGATCAGCACGAAATTCCATATCAATTTGGCTATGTCCGTCCACCTGCCCATCTATGGAAGTTACTCTAGCGTCCGAAGTAAATTAAGTAGTTTGATTAAATGTTACTCAGATGTAGTTTAGCTCCGTAAAATTTTAACACCCTCAACTTGCATAGTATGGAGGCCATATTAGGTTTGTCATTCCGTTTGTAACTAATCGAAATAATGATTTTGGACGGTACAAAGTGTATATATTTTTGATCAGCGTAAAATTCTAAGACGATTTAGTCTTGTCCGTCCGTCTGTTGTTATCACGCTAGAGTCGAAAATAATTCAGATAGGAAGCTAATATCTTGCACAGATCAGTCTTTCGCTTGCATGCAGGTCAATCGATATCGATATCGGTCCACTATATCGTATGGTCCCCGTACAACTGTACCTCCCGATATACGGTAATTGAAGCCACATTTTTAAATAAAATTGTTTGAAATTCTGCACATGAAGTTCGTTTCGTGTACTATATTCCTTGAAAGAGATTGGTTTATATAGGCCCACTATATTATATAGCCCCCGTATAACGGTACCTCCCGATATACGGTATTTTGATGATTTTTGCCACATTTTTCAGTGGATATGATTGAAATGCAATGTGGTAAGTTCTTAATATACACTTATGAGTCTGACGGAAAATTGTGTAAATAGATCTAGCCCCCATATAACGGTACACCCAGGTATTCGGTATTTTATTGATTGTAGCCATATTTGTCGGTAGATTTAACTGAAATTCTGCACATGGAGTTACTACTTCGCCTCCTGAAAGGGAATGGTGTATATAGGTTCAAAATATCGTATATCTCCAATATTACGGTACCTCCCCATATTCGGTATTTTGATGATTTTAGCCACATTTTTCAACGACGAGAATTGCGTAAATAAGCTTACGAATGCATATGGCCCCTATATAAAATGACCACCAGATATTCGTTATTTTTCTGGTTTCAGTAATTTTTTTATGGAATCGCCTTTCCTCCTAATCTCATCTCTATATAATGGTACCCCCTCGATATTCGACATTTTTGTGAATTAAGACAGATATTTCAAAAGGTTTTGTTCCTAGTAATAGGCAGCTTATTGGAATTGTGATGGGTTTCTTGGCACATTTTACGGTAGTCTTAATAAAAAATAATCATTTTGCAATAATGAATCTATTTGGACAATATTTTTTTCAAATTTGCAATTTTAAATGGATATCTTATGAAAAATATTTTCCTCCCATGACGAGGGTGTCAAAATTTCGGCCCGCCTAACATAACTGCATTTTTACTTGTTTGTATTGAAAATGGGCCATATGGGTTTCAGTAAAGCCCCCATATAACTAAACATCCAGATTCAAGGTGTTTTAGCCATAGTTTTAAAGCGAATTTACTAGAAATGTACTGTTTGTATTCCCAGTATTTAGGAAACATCCCTGCAAAGAATTGTTCACATGTCTCCAAATTACCTCCCAATTTTTGGTGTTGTAATGATTTGAGTCACATTTTTCCGAATAATTTCAAATTTGGTATTTAGATTTCGCAATGGGTATCACCATCTAAGACAGAAAATATTCAATACAGGTTTAAGACTTCGAATAGCCCCTATATAACTATATCTCCAGAAGCTCGATAGTTTGTTGATTTTGTTGCATTTTTTTGGGCGGAATAACTTTAATTGCATTTCTCAAAGTTTAATACTTCCTCAGCCATTTGATACTTCCAAAATTTGTATTAAAAAATAATAATTTTAGATTCCAGGTGGCTATGGTCGAAGTTAATTTCAGGGCATTTGTAATCGATCTAGGCAGTCTGGTCTGTCGGTCCACTCCTTCTAGTAACTCCCCCACAAAGAGTCAACATTTGTAATAATCATAGCTTTTGCAAAATCTTAATGAAAAGTCAGATTGTCTTTAAATCTATGTATGCGTATCCGATATTTTTTATGATATTCCGTAAGTGTACTAAAAGGTACTAAAAATGTAATCTATTGTATTTGTCAAACGGATAAGGGTAAAATTTTGCTATGAAGGTCTCAGATGGGGAAGTAGAATAGATGTACATCTTGAAAAAAAGGCTTTAATTCTGACCCTAACTTTATCCCCATGCAAATTTTCTTGGGAATCCGAATATAATCGCGACTTGAATATTGCAAATCATAGTGTTGTAAGCTGAAAAATATTACTAAACGTAAAATTCAATACTGTAAGTCAAATATGAAAAAATCTCATGCGAAAACAAATATTTTTTTTAATTTGCATATTTTCACTTGATCCTCCTAGATGTTATTATTTTCTGGCAATAAACCATTCTGAATTTGTTTGAATTGTCAAAATTCAATTCAAAAACATTCACTTCATTGATATAAGATATTGTATATAATTTGCCATATGTGCGATATCTTGGATATCAGCATCAATGTTACGGCCAGAAGTGATATTTTCGTGCATTTGTGATTTCGATAGGATTAAAAATATTCGCGGTTTAATGGATATTGTCGTATTTTTTACAAAGAAGTTATGGTATATTTTACCCGCTAAATATTGTTCGATGACCAAACAAAGTGGTAGCCTTTGACCAGCTCTAAACTCTAATTCCATAGAAAATTTCGATTTTTTCTGTTCTTGGTCCATTTCAACCCCTAATCGCATACTATCATCTCCAAAAAAGACTGGCTTCTATTCTGACACTAGCCCAACCTCCATTCTAAATTTCATGAGGATTCGGCCATAATTGCGACCTGTAGAGTGACAAATTAATATGGACAGACGGACGAACGGACATACATAGCTAGATGGACTCAGCTCGGAGAGATAGGAAGCTCCATATATTTCCTATGTCGGGGACCAATATTTCGAGGTGTTACATAATTTTTGGCCCAAAATACTTATAACACCCCCAACACAAAGTGTTGTAGGGTATAAAGACCGAAAATATTTCCTTTTTATACCCTTATATTTATTTTCTAAGAGATTTATTTCATGTTCGTTGTTTAACTGTGTAATATATCTTCTGTCCAATTTTAACATGGCCGCTATTTATTTCAAATCGTTCACTATCGTTATAACAATACATTATTAATGACAATCAATAAAAATTGTTGAGACACAATTTTGCGTTACATTGAAACATAATTTTTCTTCATTTTTGTTTTTCGTTCAGATATAAATTCAGTGCATGTTCCCGCCATAATGATGACATTAGTTCGCATATTAAATATGATTACAACTTATAAAATATTTACGCATACAAAACGATTTTAAGTGCGTGATTGGGAGGCATTCTTTCATTTGTTCTTTCGTTCGTTCATCGTTCGTTGGTTGTTCGTAGTCGTCCAGCCTCGATAAAATATATGGCAACATTAATTCAGTTCACCACATCGACACAGTAGTCGTTCGGAGTTCGTAACACATTTTCGCTGGGACCATAAAGTAAACATCAGCCGGAGCTATGAATAATTTTTGGCGAACATTACAACGAACACCAGGCATAAATAGAAACCGCACAGAAATTACATAGTAACGACCACATGGATGCCAGTCTATCATATTTGACCTTTCACCCTCTTGTTGCTGTTGCTGCTGTTATTCTTGTTCACCATCAACTTTGACACACACACACATCGTCGTCGGTGTCAAGAGATGCCAACAACGTGACATAAGCTACTCCTCTATTCATTCATACTTACATACATACGTACACAATTTTGTCACATATGTATGTACACATGTATCTTGCACGGAATCATGATGACCAATAATAAACTAGAAGGCAAAGATTTGTTACAGCTGAGAGGAAAGCCATCAACACTTGTCCATTCTCGTTTCCCGTACGCAAATCATCGGTATTAACTATCAACGTGGGAAAATTGTTTGTAAAGAGACGAGAGATTATAACACTGAGGAGATTGAGGTTTTTGTGCTGAGGTTGCACTCATAACAAGCCCAAGTTTAGTTACGTGGCCGTGGAGCAACAGCAAAAGCAACAACAAAACAACTCAACCGCACCACACCACCACTGCCACATTTGCCACTTTTGTGTAACCGTGTAAACCGACCAAGTCAAGTCCAGAGATTTTATCACACCCACAGAAATGCGCACACACTCACACGAATATAATTTGGTGACACATTTATAGTCGCAACTGGAATATAGGAAGGGTGGTTACAGTGTCCATCCAGTTAATTATGGTGCTGCGTACACCTTTTGTACTACACAAAGGATGAAAATGATTCGATCAGAAAAAAGAAATGAACAGGCTAAAAAGGTTTTGCCATAAGCTTTATTATACACTCCACCATAGTATGGAGGGTATATTAAGTTTGTCATTCCGTTTGTAACACCGCGAAATATACATTGTAGACCCCACAAAGTATATATATTCTTGATCAGCATAAAATTCTATGTCGATTTATCAATGTCCGTCCGTCTATCCGTCTGTGTCCGTCTATCACTCTAGCTTCCGAATGAAATGAAGTAGGTTGATAAAATTTTACTCAAATGTGTATTATATCTGCAGGACTTTTGGTATTGAAAATGGGCCATGTAGGTCCACGTCTTCGTATAGCTCCCATATAACGGTATCCCACGATATTCAGTATTTTGATGATTTTAGCGACATTATTTATCGGAATTGTTTCAAATTTTTGTATTTGAAGTTCGTCATAGATACTACAGCATAAAACAGAAAATGTGCCGTGTAGGTCCACTTCTTCGTATAGCCCCCATATAACGCAACCCCCCGATATTCGGTATTCTGATGATTTTAGCGACATTATTTTCCGGAATTGATTAGAATTTGGTATTTGAAGTTCGTAATAGACACTACAGCATAAAACGGAACCATGTAGGTCCACTTCTTCCTATAGCCCCCATATAACGGTACCTCCCGATATTCGGTATTCTGATGATTTTAGCTACATTATAAAAAGATTTTTTTTTTTCAAGTTTCGCATTTGAATATTGTAATAGCTTGTGACAAAAGTAGCCTATGCAGGTCCACGTCGTCGTACAGAACCTAATATATGGCTACGTTCGGTATTTTTAACATTTTAACAGAATTTTTAACGGATTTTATTTTTTTTAAATTGCTAAATTTGTACCAAATGGTGGAGGGTATTCAAGGTTCGGCCCGGCCGAACTTACAGCTTTTTTCTTGTTGCTATTCAAAATTTTAACCAGTTGTTGGGCGGTGGTAACAGAAGGATATATCATCACACCAGATCTTGTGTTACTAAGAATATTAGGATGTGTGAAATTTGAAGTTAAACGGATTATAAGTTAACATTTTATAATGTTGAAATTATTTTAAATTTTTAATCTTTTTTGGGGAGGTGCCAGAAATATTGGTTCTATATATTCCATCTTCGCGCCAGATCTTGTTCTAGTAGAAATATTGACCTGTGTAAAATTTTAAGAGATTTGAAAGTTCAATTCGCAATTTATGACCGTTTTTGTTTTTCAAAATGTTGACCCTTTGTGGAGGAGGTACCAGAAGGAGTAGGCCAATAGCTTACATCTTCACATTAGATCTTGTGCTCATAGGAATAATGAGAGGTGCCGAGTTTGAAAGGAATCGGATGGTCATTGCGCGTTCTACGAACGTAGTAGCTATTCAACATTGAAACCCGTTGTAGGGGAGGAGCCAGTAGAAGTGGACCGATATATATACCGATACATCTTCGCACGAGATTTTGAAATAACAGAAACATTGAGACGTGTGAATTTTGGAGACAAACGGATGTTTATTTCATATTTTATATAAGTTATAATTATTCCAAATGTTGACCCATTGAGGGGGAGGTACCAGAAAGAGTGAACCGATATATTCCATCTTCACAACTAAGTTTGTGTTAATTAAACTGTTAAGATGTGTGAAATTTAAAGATAATCGGCCTCTTTATAAGAGTTATAATCATTCCAAATATTGACCCCTTGTGGGGAAGGTACTTGATTTGTACAAAATGAAATGATGCTTTATGTAAGGTAAACTATATTCTTTAAAAATGCTGAACTTTTAAGGGGGAGGTATCAGAAGGAGTGGACAGACTTTGCCCATATCCGAACTCGATCTCAGTTTGACAATAATATTACGATTTAGCAGTGGTATTGCTGTTTCTGATAGCTGGCGCCAAATATTGCTGTTGTGGATAGTATTTTACGGGTGTTGAGGACAAAAATAACGAATCGGATTAAAAATATATGTGAGAGCTATAGTTATATCTAAACCGATTTCTACAAAAATTGACACACTAACTTCTACCATGAAATTGGTAGTATATGCTAAATTTCATCCTATTTGGACTCATATAACACATTTTGTGAACAATAAAAGGTAAATCGGACGAAGATATATTTTGGTATATCTAAATTTTGACCTATTATTTGTAACTTCAATAAGGTTTGTCCTTGGAACCAACAACTGATTTGTGTAAAATGCCATCTCGATCGAGGAATAGATGCGACCTGTACTTTGTTTACAAAAATACATGGACAGACAGACGGATATGCATAAATCGCCTTAAAATGTGACTCTATGCAGGTCATCAAAAGGAACCTGACCACAGTGAGGTGTAGTGTACAAACACGTACGTGAAGACGAGGGCCTCTATACAAAATTTCCTTTCACAGACGCTAGTAACCTTTAGGATCATTAAATACGAAATTTGAAGCAATTCCGGTGGATAATGTCGCCAAAATCATCAAAATATCGAATATCGGGAGGTACCGTTATGATTTGCATATACAATTTTCTGCCATAGGATGTAGTACCCACAATCAACTTCGAATACGAAATTTGGTAGCCCCATTGGGAACTTCGAACTCGAAATTTGGCACAATGCCGGTGAATAATGTTGATAAAATCATAAAAATGCCGAATATAGGGTGGTACCGTTATATTTGGGCTATACGAAGACCTGTTTCTTCATATTCAATTTTCTGTCATAGGCTGTACCACCCGTTAGGAACTTCGAATACGAAATTTTATAAAATTCTTGTGAATAATATCAGTATCAAAATACTGAATATATCAGGTGCCGTTATATGGGGGCTATACAAAGACTTGCACCTGCAATTTGAAGTCATAGCCTGTAGAACGTATTAGGAACTTCGATACGAAATTGAAAACAATTGCTTGGATATTGTCGCTATAATAATAATCAAAATTCCGATTATAGGGAGAGGCCGTTATATGGGGACTATATGAAAACGTGTACCCGCATGACCAATTTTCTGTCACAGCGGGACTATCCATTCTAAATTTGAAACATTTCTGGAGAAGAATGTGACACAAATCATTAAAATACCAATTACCTAGAGTTATAGCTGTATGTGGACTATACCAAACCTTATACCTTCATTGAAAGTTCTAAGCAAGGATACTTCTTATATAATGGGAACACTTGCTCTCAATTTGCAGGAGGTTTGGATAAAAATGTGACTTAAACACCAAAAAAACTTTAAATCTGTCGGTACAATTATATGACGACTATTCGAAACGTGGACCAATGAAGCCCATTTTCGATACCAAAAGTCCTGCAGACCTAACACATATAAAAACTGTATTATAATTGGGAATTATTCATAATAATTGCTAAAAAAATCACCCATTTTTTAGTATATTTCCCCACCCTTTTATTTAAATTTTTCAAATTTCCATTTACTCCTCCCCAATTTCCCCACCACGCACTGTATGCGTGCCACTGGTCGATATGCTTGTGTTGTACATTTACACTTTTACACTATTATGGATATGTATGATAAATGGGGTTCATACCCCGAAGGAAATTTATGAATTATATTGATGTCCAAAGTAAAAATGGCAACCACAACGACGATGGCGTCGGACGACACAACTTCGACACTTATACAAATGTTCCGTGTACACGAATAATAATAACGGCAGTTCATGAATGGCCGACATAACTTTCAACATAATGGAGAGCACTGGGTCGAACTGGCTAACTGAACTGGTCCATATCCCTGCCAGTAACCGTTGTTGGAAGTGTAATATTAAAATGCTTGTGTGTGTGTGCGTGTGTGACACATAAATTCACCAATAAAATGACAAATTTATTAAATTTGTTCAAAAGTTTATCAGTACCTTTTGGGGACATTAAATACTTTGCGCTCACAACAACAACTCATACGTAGCTGCTGATAACAAAGAAAAGTCAATGAAAATTGACATCTGTACAGAAGTGAAACAAAGGAATTGAATGATCAGACTGACGAACGAACAAATGAATGAAAACAATGACAACCCTTAAGTGTTAATAATGAATGATAGATGACTGCAAAATGGGAACAAGAAACATTAAGGGTCGGCTGTAATGTTGGCCTAAAATTTAAATAAAGTTCAAATGGTAGAAATATTTTTAAAGTTTTATTGGTAAATAAAATGGATTTAAATTAGGATTTGTGTGGAAAGTTTTAATTTAAATCCAAAAATTGAGGTTACTTAACGGAATATTTTAGAAATACGGAATAGCATAAATAGATAGAATATTGTGTGTCTATGCTTCTAAATATAATAATTGGGAATACTGCTCACAAGTAATATGTTGGGGTAGAATACGATAGCATTTTTTGAAAACTCGAACAAAATGGCTACCAAAAGTACTAAAATGTACTTAATGGCGAAACATGGTATTTCTAAATTGGGTAAAGTTAGAATCTTCAAAAATTTGTTATTTAGACAATGTTGTAGTCCAAGAGTGTTGTAGCGTTGGATTATGAAAGTCCGAACTTAAATGCGTTAAGCACGGTGTGATAGATTAAGTGAATAGTAAATCTTAATTCTTAAAATTTTGAGTGTGCGATGTGGTGTCCGTTGGAATTGCAATTTTCGAATTTCGAAAAAAGGAAAGTTGTGCTGAATTGTGCTAGGTTTGTGCTCAATTGTGCCGAGTTTTTTTTTCGAAATTCGAAAAAATTTCTGAGATATTCGAAAAAAGATTTTTATTCGAAAAAGTCTGAGAGAATTGCAATTTTCGAATTTCGAAAAAATTAAAGTTGTGCTGAGTGGTACTCGGTTTGTGCTCATTTGTGCCGTTACAATTTTTTCGATATATCTTACCAAATTCGAAAGTATGTCAGAATTGCAATTTTCGAATTTCGAAAAAATTAAAGTTGTGCTGGGTCGTGCTTGATTTGTGCTAACTTGTGCCGTTTATTTGTTCTCAATATCTTCAGCCGTTTTCAAGATATGGCAATTTCGAAAAAACCCGTATTTTTTCAGAAAAATTGCTATAATTTTTCTAAAAATTCAAATATCGAGATGCGGTAAAAAAATGTATAACTTTTATAATATGTGGAATTTTTGAAATCTGCAAGTTGTGCTGATTTGTGCTAGCCTAGCACAATTTTTCGCCCATACATTGAAAATTTGTATTTCCAATCGTTACTAGTTAAAATTGGAAAAAATACATATATAAAGAAAAATTGCTGTAATTTTTGTAAAAATTCAAATTTCGAGATGTAAAAATTCAAATAAATTTTAATTTAATGGGTAACAAAAGTAACATATTTATACCCAACACTTTAACTTTCTGCGTCGATTTACGCATGCCAGTCCGTCCGTCCATGTATTCTTGTGAACAAAATGCAGGTCACCTCTATTATCCGGTTGAGATGAAATTTTGCCATATTTCCATATATATTTCAACCAAATGCATAATCTAAGTCCAAATGACATGTGTATAGGTAAATTCGACCGAATTCATTCTAGAAGCAAGTAAATAAAATTTGGAGAAAATCTGTTCAGATATAGCTATAGCTACCATATATATGTTTCAACCGATTTGGAGTTTTAAGTCCCTTAAATGCGTGTTATGCACTCCAGAAGAATGATATTTGGTACCGGACATTAGATACTTCTCGAAACTACCACAGTCAAATTTTGTCGAGATCGGTTAGGATTAGAGTATAGCTCCCATATATATCTTTATCCGATATCAGGGTTAGTGTGCACCAAATGGCTAATATCAGCCCAAATGAACTGAATTTTGGCATTTACGGCTGAATTAATCCTATAAACCAGTACTTTAAATTTGTTTTATGTTTATGTTTTATCCGATTTAAAGTCCCTCACAAGCATAACATGCATTCCACAATAATGATTTTTCGTTACAGATATCAGGTATAGCTCTGAAATAAGTATTTCAAATTTTGTCAAGATCGGTTCATGTTTGGATATAGCTTCCATATATATCCTCAACTGATTTCAGGTTAATTGTGCACCGAATGGCCAATATCAGTCAAATGACCTGAAAGTTGTCTAGAAGCAAGTACTTAAAATTTTGGGAATATCAGTTAATAGCTCCCATATATATGTTAAAACCGAATTGGGTTTTATAGTCCATCAGAAGCGTAATATACACTCCATAACACTTTTCTTTGGTACCAGATATTAGATATAGATTTGAAAAAAAGGGTATCAAATTTTGTCAAGGTCGGTTCAGTTTTGAATATAGCTCCAATATATATCGTCAACCGATTTCGGGTTAATTGTGCACCAAGTGGCCAATATCAGTCGAAAGGACTTGAATTTTGGTACATCTGACCGAATTTAGTCTAGAAGCAAGTACATCGAATTCGGAGAAATTCGGTTCAGATATAGCTTACTGGTTTTACATAAATTTTATTGTATATTTTACCCCTTCAAATTAGTAGGCTTCTACCCAGCCCTAATATCTACCCTGTACTAAATTCTAAGTCGATTGGTCAATTATTCTGACCTCAGCTGTTTACAAACTGCTGGACAACGAATGTTTTCTCATCGGAGAAAACCAAATTCGACACTTCACCACTTTCGGCCAAGTGAAGCAACTCTTTACCTCTTTTGAATATATTTTCTTTCCGTTGCGATGTAAGTTCTTGCACTTTTTGGAATTTCAATGGCTTTACCCCTTGGTCCTAAACCTGCGATGTTATATATTGATTTTTCTGCCTCGCCGAGCTGAGTCAATCTAGCCTTGTCCGTTTCTCTTCTCATGTAAATTGTAACTAGGTCACAACTATATCCCGATCTTTATGGAATTTTAGGAGAATTAGGGTAATGGTCACTGTAGATGCCTATTGGTTGGGGAGATGTTCGCAAGATATTTAGGGCATAAAATTGACCAGAACTGATACCGGTCACAATTTTTTGCATGGGGTTAAATTTAGGACGGGACAGAAGTGAAAATGTTGTTTTTAGTAGGATTCGTTTATTCCAGACCTAGGGGCTTAAGATCTAAAAAAAAAACGTAGCCGTAAATTATAGAGTTGCAACGTGAAGCGAAATAAAAAATTTTGTGTGAGCTTCAAATATCAAATTTGGAACAATTCCGTTGAAACCATTGAACAAAATCATCAAAATACCGAATATAGGGAGGCACCGCTTTATAGAGCATTAATTGCCCTTTGACAAGTTCATGCTGGCATTACTGGTATAAGGTTTCTACTACATCTCTTTGTATATTCATCTTTTATTTATCATTCGTTTCCTTACTGAATCCAAAAAACTCAAATTAATTAAATAATCTGCTCGACATTCAAAATACCTAAATCTGCATTTCCTACCTTTTGTCTCAAACCCTTAACATCTAACCGCTATTGGCATTTGTATGTTACCACAAATGGCTTACCCTCTTATCCCCAAAAAAAAAAAAAAAAAAAAACAACAACAACAATAAGACTTTAGATGATACCTACATAGATTTCCAACAGCATCTTAAGGTGTATTTGTTATCCTTTGGGCACAGAGGAAGAATGATGCTCGAATCAATTCACCTTTTATTAAATTCAAATTAAAGGCCTACAAAAACAAAAGAATTTCATGGCAAAAGTCAAAGCAAGGATTATTCAAAATACCAAAATGGTTTAACATTTCATTTCCTGTAGCTTGGGATTCTGAATTCGGGTTTTTGTGATTTTCCGCTTTGCCCAACTGTCTTGGGCGTTTCGCTGTGTGTGCGTAATTTTTTCACCAAACAATCTAAAGTGTACATTTCATGGTAGATTTTCAATTTAGATTTTCCTCTTGTCTTTGCCGCCGACATTCATTCAAGGACTCTATGAAACTAACTATAGGGATGTAGAAGTGTTGGATGTGTGTGTGTGTGTCTGTATTTGTTTGTACTTGGATCTAATTTCTTGCATAGATTTCATCGAACAAGTGCTTTGTCTGGGCGGGAAAAAAACCCCTTCGATGCCATTCTATCGCTTCGGAACGTTGACAGTCTCATAAAGTGGTGTCTTTCACAATATCTTTGTAATATTTAAAAGAGGATTTTATGTAAATCCCTTTTCTCTGGAGCGAGCGAGAGAGAGAGCAGTGGAATTAAGAATATCTTAAGGTTAAATTTATTAAATACTGACTATCATAAAGGGGGGAAGGAAGCCTACAAACTATGACCAGGATTGAATCGGAGACATTACGTTGTGTTAAATATAGTTTGTGGGTTAAGATGTTAATGTTTTCTAGATACCATAGGAATTATTTCCGCATAATATCCATATTTTAGGAAAAGAAAAGCAACGCAACGCAATGTTGTTGAGATTATATTTGAAATTAGGGTAACTATGACAAGGCTTTGAATTTTCTAATTTCATAAATATCCTTTGTACTAAAGGCCAAAACGATTAAGACATAGGGATATCAGAAGAAATTGGTTGGGTTGCTGTAAGGATATTGTGAAGAAACAATATTGGTATGTATGTCCTTAAACGTGATTGGCGATACAATAATGAATACATTTATTTATTTAATTGTTTAAATCGATTTATAGTTTTTGCCACTTTGGACACAGTAAATAATGGTAATATTAATAGTAATGATATCAAATGTCAAACACCAACGATATAAACATTAAATAAATTTGTACGAGAGGTATTCTACTATCAAGAAACCCACTAAACCCAATTCAGTCTGTCTCTAAACCACCATTCGTTTTTAGTAGAGCTCCCGTAACAAAAAATGTTTGTATTGGGAATTTATCATACCACCTATGAAAATCATTTGAATGTGTATCACGGCTCTGTACTCTTGATAACGATAACTCTGAATTGATTTTAAAAAATTTGACGGAGGCTTTCTGCCTTTAGTACCAAATAGCATCGCTGCATAGTGCATGATACGACTTCGATAAGGATTATATTAACAAGTAAGCAAAGGCTATAGTCGTGCGAGGCCGACTATGTTATATCCTACAACACTACAATATTTTAGAAGCCCTCTTATACCCAAATCCATATTGGAAGTTTTCGCTTTTGAAATTAAGAAATTTTTGAAATTAGGATTTGAAATGTCCCGAGTCATTTGCAAAATATTTATGCACTCCGTCGTGCTGTTAGTTATTGTAGTCGATTTTACAGCTAAATATAATCCAAAGGTCATCCAAAATGTTAGAATTCTTCCCTGTCCTTAAGTCTTTTCACAGGAGTGTCGATTGGTTTCAATTGTGTGATCGGAAAAACATTTCTGTTTTTGGTTAATTTGAATCCCTAAATATTTTGCAATCATCCCGAAAAGCAATAAGCCCCTCTGTATCTCCAAATTTAGACTCGTCTATATGATTTGCTTGTCTACGATATTTGGCTAAATTCGTCAACGAAATCAGCATAAAAAAGCCAGAAGATCGCCTTTTGTGTATTTCGGATATCGCCTGTAAGTAATGCTGGTATTTTTTCACATAAAATTAGTGGTCCATTGTACCCGCTGTCCTAAACCCTAACTTTATGCGAGATTTCGTGCCTTTTGGCTTCTACTTGTGACTTTTATTACGGCTGCAAAATAAGGAACATTTTTAGTTGTTGGTCAATTTCAACACCTAATATATTGCGGACATCTTTAAAAACAATAGGCCTAGCCCTTCTAAGCCCAACCCTACCCTTGTGAAAATTTTCAGGAGGATCGGACGATAATTGCAATTTGTATATAATAGCCCCAACCTGTGTTGTAAGGTGAAAAAATATTACAAAATATACATTTCATTATTATAAGTCAAATTGAAAAAATAGCATGCGATATAAAATATGAAAAAATAAAAAAATGTCACAAAATACTACAAAATCTATATTAACATCATTATTGGCATATTTTTCTGCGATGTTTTTAGATTTTATACTTTTATGCCAAAAGGGCATTCTAAATTTACAAAATTTGTCAAAATCGCTCCAGCCATTCTGGAGATATAAGCATTCTAGCTAACATCCCCTTGCTTTGTACACATACATTGTATATATTTCGCTATATAACGGCCAGAAATGACCTGGTCGTCTATTTTTGATTTCGCTGGCATTAAAAATATTCGCGGTTTAATGGAAAATTTGACTTTTATTTATCACAAATGTTATGGTCTATTTCAACCACTAAATATTATCCGATGACCATCAAAATTGGAAGGCTTCTGCCCAGCCCAAAGATCTAGTCCCATGCTAACTTTCGCTTCGATTGGTCTATAATTGTGACCTGTAGAGCAACTGCAAAATCAGGAAATTTTTCAGTTTTTGGTCCATTTCAACCCCTTAACATTGTGCGATCATCTCCAAAAGAAATAGGGTTCTATTCTGACCTTAACATTTTAAATTTTGTGAAGATCGGGTCATAATTGTGACCTGTAGAGTGATTACAAATTAACGTGGACAGACGGACAGACGGACGGACATACACAGCTAGATCGACTCAGCTCGGCGAGATAGGAAGATCCATACATACTTTCCTATGTGGGAAATCAATATTTCGTGGTGTTACATAATTTTTGGCCCAATCAAATTTATAATACCCCCAACACAAAGTGTTGTAGGGTATAAAATTTTCCTATCTCGCCGAACTGAGTCGATCTAGCTATGTATGTCCGTCTGTCCATGTTAATTTGTAATCACTCTACAGGTCACAACTATGGTATGTATCCTACCGAAATTACAAATAGACGAAAAGGTCAATTCTGACAGTTACGTTAGCGAAATATATACAATGTGTGTGCTGGACCGATTTTGAAAAATTTTGTGAATGCCCTCTTGGCATAAAAGTATAAAATCTTAAAAAATCAAAGGAGGCCAATAATGATGTTAGTACAGATTTTGTAGTCTTTTGTGATTTTTTTACCCTCCACCAAAAAAAGTATGGAGGGTATATTAAGTTCGTCATTCCGTTTGTAACTCACCGAAATAATCATTTTAGACCCAACAAATTATATATATTCTTGATCAGCGTAAAATTCTAAGACGATTTAGCCCTGTACGTTAGTCTGTCCGTCCGTCCGTCTGTCCCTCTGTCCGTCTGTTGTAATCACGCTACAGTCTAAACGAATTAAGATAGGAAGCTAAAATTTTGCACAGATCTCTCTTTTGTCTGCAGGCAGGTCAAGTTCGAAGATGGGGTATATCGGTCCACGATATCGTATATCCCCCATATAACGATACCCCCCGATATTCGGTATTTTGATGATTTTACCCACATTTTTCAACGGAATTGTCTGAAAATCCACACAAGGAGTTCCTTGTGGGTACTTTATACCTCGGCAGAGAATTATCTATATAGGTCCACGATATCGTATAGCCCTTATATAACGGTACCCCCGATATTCGGTATTTTGATGTTTTTAGCCATATTTTTTGTACACAAGGGGTTCTCTGTGAGCACTTTACCCCTGAAACGGAATTGTCTATATAGGTCCACAATATCGTATATCCCCCATGTAACGGTACTCCCCTATATTCGGTATTTTGATGATTTTACCCACATTTTTCAAGGGAATTGTCTGATAATCCACACAAGGAGTTCTTTGTGAGTACTTTACTCCCTGAAAGAGAGTTCTCTATATAGGTTAACGATATCGTATAGCCCTCATATAACGATACCCCCGTTATTCGGTATTTTGATGATTTTAGCTATATATTCCAATGGTATTCTATGAAAATCCACACAAGGATTTCTTTGTGAGCACTTTAAACACTCACAAAGTCCACAATTTCGATATTCGGGATTTTAATGATTTTAGCCACATTTCCCAATGGAATTATCTGAAAATCCACACAAGGAGTTCCTTGTGAGTACTTTAGCCCCAGACATAGATTTGTCAATATAGGTCCACAATAGCGTATATCCCCCATATATCGGCACCTTCCGATACTAGGTATTTTAAAGATTTTAACAGAATTGTCAATGGATTTTATTTTTTTGAATATTTTCTAATTCGTTCCAAATGGTGGAGGGTATTCAAAGTTCGGCCCGGCCGAACTTACTGCTTTTTTACTTGTGTGTTTTATTTTTTCATATTTTTTATCGCATGCGATTTTTTCAATTTGACTTATAATATTGAAGTGTATATTTTTTCACATTACAACACTGGTTGGGATTATTATATACTGATTGCAATTATCGTCCGATCCCCACGAAAATTTTCACAATGGTAGGGTAAGGTTCAAAAGAGCTAGGCCTATTGTTTTCAAAGATGTACGCAAAATATTTAGTGGTTGAAATGGGCCAAAAACCTAAAATGTTCCTGATTTTGCAGCCGTCATAAAGGTCAGAAAAATTAACCAAAGGACACGAAATCTCGCATGAAGTTAGAGATTAGGACAGAGGGTAGAATGTTCCACTACTTTTTGGGTGAAAAAATACCAACATTATTTTCAGGCGATATCCGAAATACACAAAAGGCGAACTTCTGGCTTTTTTGCTGATTTCGTTGACGAAATTAGTCAAATATCGTAGACAAGCATATCATATAGATGAGTCTTAAGATATAGATGGACTATTGAATGGACTAACAAAAGCCGAAAAAACATGGGAGGTGTATCCAAATCTGCACCGATCTCGATAAAATTTGACAGAGGTATTTTTGCGCTCAATAAAATATTTGGTACCAAACATCATTGTTGTCGACTGCATATTACGAATGTGAGAGACTTAAACACCAAATCGTATGAAACATATATATGGAACCTATAGCTATATCTGGGCCGATTTACACATATTTGATGTACTTGCTTCTCGACTGAATTCGGTTGCATGTGCCAAAATTCAGGCCATTTGGACTAATATTGGCCATGTGGTTCACAATTAACCCGAAATTGGTTGAAGATATATATTTCTGTCGCACAATGGACACCAAAATCTGCAAAAACCAATCTGTTGGACTATTGTGTCTGGAGTATTTTGGAAAGCAAGGTTGGCACTAAATATACCAAATTGTCGATCACCTCAAGCAAGCACTTGGCCGGGAATGGGCCAAAATACCGCAGAACAACATTCGGTCATCGTGAGACGGTTTCATTGGCTAGTTGAAGGCCATAATTCGTGCCAAAGGTGACCAGTTCAAACAAATCTAAACTTATTCTAAAACTTAATGCTATTTCCGATATTTTTTGCTTTCATTCAATAAAATTAAAAAAAAAATATTAAAAATTATGGCGGATAAATGGAAATGTTGGTATTTTTTCATACAAAACTTAGGTCAATTTGACCCTGTAATTATTGTCCGATGAACAGCAATTGAACATTATGCGATGAGTAGCTCTGTCCTAAATTCCTTCCACATGCAAAAATTTGTGAGTTCTGACCCTATGTTCTGACCATAATCACTCATCCACTGTAAATTTCGTCGGAATCCACCTGTAGCGTAAAAACACACAGCTGGAACAACGGACGGTCACAGACGGCTAGAACAACTCAGCTCGGCGAGATAAGACCATTTCACGATGTTACATAATCTATGGCCCGATCAAACACATGGTGTAACCCGATTGTATTGATCAAGTAATCTTTCACTTGCCGCTGCAAACCAGATTTTCATAGGTTTTCTATATAGCCTGTCTGACCTGGCGGGAAGCAATCATATTTATTGTGCAGAGTTGGCAGGTGGAGTCGGCCCTCGTTTGTACGTTCATTGATGGATCTTATATAAAAGTTGATCATTTCTTTGAATGATCTCCAGGATTCTACTTTTCATCTTTTTCTTTTCATTACCATGAGTATTTCCTTGTCTAATCTTCATTATTAGCTCTTCTCTATGGACCTTTCCCTGTCTTAAGGAATATTCAGTGAACTTCAATATGTGAAAACTTCAAAACTACTATTATACGTCATGTTTAAACACAATGTTAGTAGGAACTGAAATCCATTCAAAATTATTTCATTTTTCACAGCTGTTACTACTACAGCAAAGTCTTTATGGAAATTTTATGTTAGATTGTAACTAATGCATTATTTATTGCCTGCATTTTCGATTTGGTTTCCTCTCTATGACAATTTTTGCAGAATATTGCCATGCAATAGCATTCAACGACTTTGCCAAATTTAATATTCTCCAACATGATTGAAACAAATTACTAATTTATAAACAGCTTAAGGTTTTTTTTTTCTAAAATTACTTTTTGAATACTTCACTTAACACTTATACTACTTCTTCTTCTTCTGCAGCTTTTGTTGAAGTTTAGAAAAGAAAAATTTGAATTAGAAGACACACATATTCTCACCCACCCATTTCATAGTTATATCCGCTGTCATTTACTTTTTTTTAACACAAAAATGGAAAATATGTCAAACTTTATGTGACACATTTCGGTGTGACACACAAATCCTTCAACCTCGGCAGATTTCTTTTGCGTGCTGCTTTGCCACTCGCCTGTTCAGTTCGCACTGTTGTCAACTCCTTTGAGATATGTATTGAATTTGAATTTTGAATCGAAAGTTAAGCAAAAAAAAAAAAAAAAAAAATGAAATCTGTTTGAGAACTTTAACTCTATACTGACTGACGTCTTGCACATGACGACGACGATGATGTTGATGATGATGATGGCAAATGATATTTTGAGTGATGATGGTAAAATTACAATGCAAGAAAAATCGTTTGGAAAACAATGTGAAAATTGTCAGGGGCATAAAGAGTGGTTAGAGGATGGTGAGGGAGTGAGGGAGGCAGGGAAGATATGTGAATTTGCAAAAGAAGTGTCAGTTGGTTGAAACTTTGGCTTCCTCAGGGTATGCTGATGACAGCAGATTTTCCATTTTGATCTAATGACAATGGTGAGCTGAGCCAAATAGAAAATGGAGCCATAATACCTTGGATCATAGATGTCGTTTGTGTTATAGCTGACAAATTTCGCATTGGCTTTGATGGAAGTTCCATTGATATAATAACTCGTTATAAATTTTGGCTTGCAAAAAGCATAGCACCCAAAATTTTTATTTCGGGTTTAAAAAAAATATAAATTATTTTCGAACAT
This sequence comes from Musca domestica, assembly GCF_030504385.1. Taxonomy (NCBI): domain Eukaryota; kingdom Metazoa; phylum Arthropoda; class Insecta; order Diptera; family Muscidae; genus Musca; species Musca domestica. Next base: position 13,741,806 of record NW_026712299.1, read on the forward strand.
AAATTTAAGATTCCATTAAGATTTCGCGTATTACAAAATATTTATTGTCACTTAGCGTCTAAACGTGTTGCTGTGTTTTGTTTTTCGGATTAAAAGTAATTTATGGTCTGGAACAAATATTTATTCTAATTTGTATTCATTTAGAATTGGCAACAAATGCAATTACTACCCATTAGCAAAGCTCAAAATAAAAAACCTGTTCTTTTCTTTTACAGTAAACATGGAAGTAAAATAACAAGTATTAAATATGGGTAATGAAATCGACTTTTGGGGTACCCTATCTCTTTTCGTGTTCATTCATATTGCATTTCTAGATCTGAAAAGAAGAACGTCAACTAAGTTTGGAAGAATTATTTGATGAAAAAACATCGACTTTTTTTGTTTCCCGTTTTTTACCCCCAATATATAGTATTTAATAAATGAACAATATTTCTTAATTTCAAGTTATGAATTGAAATACTAATTTCTACTAATGAAAATAGTCAGGTCACACATGATAAATTCATACAGTTAAAAACAAGCAAAAAAGCAGCTAAATTCGACAGGACCGATCACCCATACCCATCACCATTTTGAAGGAACTTGAAAAATTAGAAAAAAAAAAACCGTAGAAAAATACCTCTTAAATGAAATTAGGAGACTATACGAAGACGTAGTCTTTAAATAGTAATTTTTTGTCATAGGTTGTAATACCTAATTCCGGTTAATAACGTCGCTAGAATCATAAAAATGCGGAATATGCAAATACGTGGACCAATATATAGTATTTAAAAAAAGAACAATATTTCTTAATTTCAAGTTATGAATTGAAATACTAATTTCAATACCTACGAAAATAGTCAGGTCACATATGATAAATTCAACAGTTAAAAACAAGAAAAAGAGCAGCTAAATTCGACAGGACCGAACTTTTAATACCCATCACAATTTTAAAGGAACTTGAAAAATTAAAAAAAAACGTAGAAAAATACCTCTTAAATGAAATTCGGAGACTATACGAAGACGTAGTCCTTAAATAGTATTTTTTGTCATAGGTTGTAATACCTAATTCCGGTTAATAATGTCGCTAAAATCATAAAAATACGGAATCTGCAAATACGTGGGCCTGCATAGGCAATTTTTTGTCATAGGCTGTAGTACCCATTACGAATTACAATACCCATAACACATTTGAAGCAACTCCCTTAAAAAATATCGCTAAAACCATCAACACACTAAATATTTAGAGGTGTCATTATATGATGGCTATATGAAAACGTGAACCTACATGACCCATTTACGAATTTAACCTGCCTACTGTCAAAATACATGCAAAAATGTTAGCCTTCTATCTGACATCGCTAAATCGACTCAGAATTTGCGCTGATCAAAAATATATCTACTTTGTTGGCCTGACATTTGTATTTCAAGGAGTTACAAACGGAATGACAATGTTAATAGTATGGAGAAAGTATGTTGATAAAAAGCCATAAAAATGTCCGGTTATTCTGCTTAGTGTTTGATGTATATTGCGAATTTGGAGTTCCAAATTAAATCAGTAAAATAAGGTCATAAATCGGGCAGACTATATGACTATATGATATCCTACACAACTATGCATATTTAGTGGAGGTCACGTAACCAAAAATTTTATATTGCTCTTTAGCTGAAGTGCCAAAAATCAGTCCATTTGGGCTGATATTTCGGTCAAATGTGCCAAAATTCAGGACATTTGGACTGGTATTGGCCATTTGGTGCACAATTAACCTTAAATCGGCTGAAAATATGTATGGGAGCTGTATCAAAATCTGAACTGATCATGATAAAATTGATCAAAGGTATTTCTGGGCTGCATTCGATATCGGATACCAACCATTATTCTGGTGGGGTGCATATTACGAATGTGAGATACTTAAACACCAAATCAGATGAAACATATATATAACGCAGCCATAGCTATATCTGAACCGATTTTCACCAAATTTGGTGTACTTTTTAAGACTGAATTCCGTCCGAAGTGCCAAAATTCACTCCATTTGGACTGATATTAACCATCTTGTGCACAATAAATGTGAAATCGGTTGAAGATACACATCCAAATTGTAGTCGATCTCCATAAAATTTGGCAAAGGTATTTCCGAGCTCTGTAAGATATCTGGTACCAAATATCATTGTTTTCGAATGTATATTACGAATGTGAGGTACTTAAACACCAAATCGGATGAAACATATATATGGGAGCTATAGCTATACCTGATCCGATTTTCATTAAATTTAAAGTATTTGCTTATAGACTAAATTCAGTAGTATGTACCGAAATTCAGGACTTTTGGACTTATATTTGCCATTAACCCGAAATTGGTTTAAGATATATATGGGAGCTATATCTTAATCTGGACCCTCTTACCAATTTTAATAGGGTTTGTCCTTGGGCCAAACAAATGTTGTTTGGAAAATTTTACCTATATCGGATAATAAATGCGACCTGCATTTTGTTCTCAAAATGCATGGACAAACGGACGGACAGGCATATATCGACTCAGATCTCTCTTTTGTCTGCAGGCAGGTCAAGTTCGAAGATGGACTATATCGGTCCACGATATCGTATAGCCCCCATATAACGGTATCCCCCGATATTCGGTATTTTGATGATTTTAGCCACATTTTTGAATGGAATTGTCTGAAAATCCACACAAGTAGTTCCTTGTGGGTACCTTATACCTCGGCAGAGAATTATCTATATAGGTCCACAATATCGTATAGCTCCCATATAACGGTATCCCCACGGTATTCGGTATTTTGATGATTTTAGCCACATTTTTCAATGGAATTGTTTGAATTTCCACAAAAGGTGTCCCTTGCGGATATTTTAGCCCCTCAAAAAGAATTGTCTATACAGGTCCACGATATCGTATATCAACCATATAACGGTACCCCCGATATTCGATATTTTGATGATTTTACCAACATTTTTCATCGGAATTGTCTGAAAATCCACACAAGGAGTTCCTTTTGGGTACTTTATCCCCTTAAAGAGAATTATCTATATAGGTCCACCATATCGTATAGCGCCCATATTACGGTACCCCCGATATTTGGTATTTTGATGATTTTATCCACATTTTTCAATGGAATTGTCTGAAATTCCACAAAAGGAATCCCTTGTTGACATATTACCCCCTCAAAAAGAAAAATATATATGTTCACGATATCGTATAGCGCCCATATAACTGTACCCCCCGATATTTGGTATTTTGATGATGTTAGCCACACTTTTCAATGGAATTGTCTTAAAATCCCCACAAGTAGTTCCTTGTGAGTACTTCACCCCCTGAGAGAGAATTGTCTATACAGGTCCACACAAGGAGTTCCTTGTGAGTACTTTACACGCAGACATAGATTTGTCTTTATAGGTCCACAATATCGTATATCCCCCCATATCGGCACCTTCCTATAATAGATATTTTAAAGATTTTAAAAGAATTTTTAATAAATTTTATTTATTTTTTTTTTTTTTTTGAAAATTTTCTAATTCGTTAAAATAGGTGGAGGGTGGAGGGCCCGGCAGAACTTACTGCTTTTTTACTTGTTTTTTATATATTTTTTTTAATGCAGACTCCCTTTAGAAACTTCAAATACAAATTTTCAGACAATTTCTTTGAAAAATGTGCAGAAAGTCTTTGAAATGCTAAAATGAGGTGCTACCGTTTTTTATTGGGTCCACACTAAATACATGGCCGATATAGCCCATCTTCGCTATGTAACAACATTTCAAATTTCTAGCTTTATTCGTTTAACCAAATACAAATTGGTTAAACAAATATTGTATAATATTGTATAATTTATTGTATAATTTACAATATTTTATTTATTTAGTACACATCTCAAAAACCGTCTCCATATATCAACCCTAGTTCACCAATATAAATATTTTAGCTCACATTATACAAAATTGTGTCAATTAGAGGACTATTTAGAACACTTTTAGTTCGAATTAAAAAAAAAAAAAAACTTCTAGTTCATACATACTACGACCACCTTCGTCCCGAATTTCAAATATATACCTCTACACGTTTGACCAACACAATGGATTAAATTTCTGTAGTTATAGTACTCTTACAGAATAAATATCCGTTCTTGAGTTATAAATAGTACATTTAGATACGACTTTATTTTATATTGTATAGGTTTTCAATAACTGTCAATTCCTTTTCATTTCAAGCCATAACACTTTTTTAAAAAAGTGTAACCAATTTAGTTTTGAACCTAACATAACACCCTCTCCGCGTAGCGCTATAGCAAATAATGAATTGCGAAAATTGTCACGCATAAACAAAAAAAAAAAAATATTTAGCACATTTTAGAAAACGCTTACAAATCCTAGAATAGCAAATTAAATATTACCTTGATGGAAATAAATCTTTCCTAATGTCTTATTCGCATGAAATTATTGCAAAACGCATTCAGGTTATTTATGTGGCACGAAAAGCAAAACGCTTTTACTCGATTGCCGTTCAAAAACACACGCGGGGTACGTAATGTTAGTTGATTGTACAACAATAAGGTGAGAATTTATGTATTAAATAACACATGCAAATTATTGTGGTTCATTTGTTCCTCGAACGCTTAATGGAGTGCTAAGTTCTTCCCCCATTCTCTTCTATTATATTATTGTTCTGCATTAGCATGATTTATCATTGGGGGAGTTGTTTTTATGTGTCGCATTACCTACGGAAATATTATCTAGATCAGCTAACAAATGTTAAATTTATGATGTCAGATTTGTATTCTTTGGCAATTGTTTGTTTCGGAAATCCTTTTTTTTTTTCAAAAACAATGGATTATATTTGTTATCATAATTCTATTGTTAAGAAATGAGCGGGGGATTTGATAATTTATTTTGTGATATATTGCAAATATATATGAAGGTGACCCAAATATTTTTTCTACTTTTCGGCCCCAGCCTAGAAGCAAGTGCTTCAAATACTTATATAATATCCTCAACCTGTGTTGTAAGGTGAAAAAATATTACAAAATATTAAAATTCAAATTGAAAAAATCGCATGCGATAAAAATTATGAAAAAATAAAAAATGTCACAAAATAATACAAAATCTATATTAACATCTTTATTGGCATATTTTTCAGCGATTTTTTTAGATTTTATACTTTTATGCCAAGAGGGCATTCTAAGCTGACAAAATTTGTCAAAATCGGTCCAGCCATTCTTGAGATATAAGCATTCTAACTAACATCTCCTTCCTTTGTACATACACATTGTATATATTTCACTATATATAACCGATATATTTACTATCGGCATCTACGTAACGGTCAGAATTGACCTGTTCGTCTATTTGCCGGGATTAAAAATATTCGCGGTTTAATGAAAAATTTGACTTCTATTTATCACAAATGCTATGGTCTATTTCACCCACTAAATATTACCCAATGACCATCAAAATTGGAAGGCTTCTCCCCAGCCCAAAGTTCTAGCCTCATGCTAACTTCCGCTTCGATTGGTCTATAATTGCGACCTGTAGAGCAACTACAAAATCAGAAAATTTTTCAGTTTTTGGTCAATTTCAAATATAATGCGATTATCTCCAAAAGAAATAGGGTTCTATTCTGACTCTAACCCCACCTACACTTTCAATTTCGTGAGAATCGGGCCATAAATGCGACCTGTAGAGTGATTACAAATTAACATGGACAGACGGACAGACGGACGGACGGACATACATAGCTAGATTGACTCAGCTCGGCGAGATAGGAAGATCCCTATACTTTCCTATGTGGGAAATCAATATTTCGTGGTGTTACATAATTTTTGGCCCAAACAAACTTATAATACCCCCAACACATAGTGTTATTGGGTATAAAAACAAAGGAACTGATGAGAATCATTGGTTTTCGAAACCATAGCATATCCTGCCTTATCCTGGTAAACATTACAACAACGCTATTGGACTAGAATAAACCAAACAAAATGTAGCTTTGCCGGCATATGCAGCAGTCTTTTGGCATCGGTCGTATGAAACCATTTTACCCCAGCTTAATTCGTGATTTCTAGAAATCTATTCACATCGCAGATTTAGTTGTATACTCTCAACAAATCACAACTTTAATATTAATGTTAGTTACACACTTTCTTGCGTACGATCCTTCAAATCCGGTGGAACACAAAAGCCAACCACAATCCCCAGTATGTCCAGACACATGCGACTTAAGCACGTCTTTAGAATATCACAATAGATGGCTACGCTTGTGTGAGCCTGAATACTGGCTGGTATAAAACATAACACAGCTTAGGATTCATCATAACTTCTAAAAAAATAAAAAAAAAGAATTAAAAAACAAAACAAAAAAAAAACTTTTTTACAATTCATAAAAACGCAACACAATGCGTGCACTCATTCACATATTTTTGCAATTATAAGAGATGGTCAAAAGGAGGTGTTTTTTGTTTTGTTTCGTTGTTTAACGTTGAAGTTTAAGTTTAAAAGCCAAAGGCAACCGTAACAAATACATACACTCATATATACCTGCATAAAAGAGACTAAACCAAAGGTACTTAGCCCCTACAATAAGCTCAAGTGTAAACAATGTTGTTTAAAAATGTTGACACAGTGACCTCAAAATGTTGTACAGCTTAAATGCTTATAAATGCCATGGACGTACGTATGTATATGTATACATAACTACAGTTATATACAAAAACAAGTATGAAGGTGTATATACATCTGAGTGTGTTTGTGTATTTGTTTAATTTTCTGCCTCCTCTTTCATGTAGAAAAGTAAAAATTCATAAGGGTACTTGTATTTGTGAGGCAGAGACCTACACCTACACACACAGGTCAAAGTATACCCTACTTATGGATTTAAGAAATGTATGAATGAATATTTTTGTGTACTACTCGTTGTGGGTGGCATATTTAAAAGGACATTTTATGGGTGACAAAGATGTTTTACGTTTTTTTTTTTTTTAATGAAATGTATTTTCAATGTTATATTCTGTATTATATTGAAATACTCACTTATTACTCTGCAGTGTAAATTGAAACCTATTAATCTAGTTTTTTATACCCTCAGCCATATGGCTACAGATGAAAACGTGCCTAGTCGAAATAACGGTTTAAGACCCTAGGTCTCTTTGGACCAAATCCGTTTCAGAACATTTGGAGTCGATCTAGCGATGTCCGTCCGTCCGTCTGTCTGGCTTGATGGTGCGCACGATAACTCTCGAAGGGAGTATCTGATTTGGTCCAAACTTGGTACATCGTAATATTTTTGTCAAACTTAGATCGAGTTCGGAGTGGGCAATATCGGTCTCCTTCACTCCTTCTGGTACCTCCCCCACTAAACGCTGAAATTTTCAAAAAAATATATTTTTTCGCCGAAAGAGAAATCATAATCCAATTTTGCTCCAACTTTGGAAAACCTAATATTTGCGTCAGTGCTAGGTCAGTTGTGAAAATGAACAACATCGGTCCACTCAATCAACTGCCTCCCCCACAAATGGTAAAAATTTTGAATAATTACAACTCTCATAATATGTGATGTAAGAGTCCGATTGTCTTCAAATTTCACACATCCCAATATTTATATTAACCCAAGGTCTTGTATTAAGATGAACAATATCGGTCCACTCCTTCTGGTACCTCCACAACAAAAGTTCGAAATTTGTAAAAAATATATTTTTTTTGCACAGAAAGAGAAACGATAATCCGATTTTGCTCCTAAATCCTAATATTTGCGTTAGTGCTAGGTCTGCGGAAATTGACAATATACGTCCACTCTATCAAGTACTTCCCCCACAATGGGTCAAAACTTTTAATATAAGAGTTTGATTGTCTTCAAATTTCACATATATTCTTTAAGAACCTAAGATCTGGTAGTAAGATGGAATATAACGGTACACTCTTTCTGGTACCTCCCCACAAACGTTCAAAATTTTGAATATCCATGAAGTCCATAAAAAGCGAAATCAACATCCAATTCCATTCCAGACATTGTACATCTCAATATTTCCATCAACATAAGATATGTTATAAATATGGTAGAGATCGGACGATTGCTTTTGGTACCTCGTCCACATGGGGTTCATGAAAAACATAACGTTCAAAGAAAGCGAAATAAGCATCTAGCTCTATTCAAATTTCACACAAACATTTTTGCTAACACAAGATCTGTTATGAAGATGCTATATATCTACGGACCCCTTTTGATACCTCACCCACAAAGGGCACAATTTTGCAATTTTGTCATTAATTGAGAAACAACTCAGCGATTCTTTTCAACTTGTTATACCTAAATATATGTCTCTCAATCAGAATACTGAGATGAATATGGAATTTGTGATTTCCCATAAATTGGATATACATATTTATAATAATATTCATTTATTTGGGTCCGATACGAAATGGACAATATTGACCAATTCTTTCAAAATCCACTCCATAGATGGGTTAAGAGGGTATACATCTGTCGAAAAACCTGCCGATACTTTTTTACTTGTTTAATAGGTTTTCTGAAATTAGAAGCAACATTTTTGCATAGGAGCTAACACATCCAAGTTTTGTGTCAACGAACTATTTTGATCCAGATGTATGCAATATGCGCTGTACACAAATTGAACACTGTTTTTTATACCCTCTGCCATAGAGCTACAGATGGTATAGATACATCATTTGATAAGGCCAAAAAGTGCCTACTCGAGATAACGAATTTAGACCCTAGGTCTCTTTAGACCAAATCCGTTTCAGGACATTTAAAGTCGATCTAGGGTGTCCGTTTGTCGTCTGTCTATCTGACGGGCTGATGCGCACGATAAAGGGGGTGTCCGATTTTATTAAAACTTGGTGTATCGTGATATTATTGCCAAAGTTAGATCGAGTTCAGAGATTGGCAATATAGGTTCACTCCATCTGGTGCCTCTACCAAAAAAGGTCACCATTTTACAGAAAATAATTATCCGTATTGATAAAGAGAAGATCATCCAATTTTGTTCAAATTTTGATAATTCCAATATTTTAATCAGTGCTATGTCAGTGCTTTCTTAAACTTGGCACATCCCAATAATTCTGTTAACACAAAAGTAGGGTTGAAAGTAGAATGTGTCAGATACTACTTCTGGTACCTCCCCCACAACAATCCAAGATGTGTATACCCTATACCACAAGGTGGTCAGGGTATTATGTCATTGTGCATTTGTTTGTAATTGGCAAAAGGTAACGAGATAGACCCATAGCTCCTTTTCATGATCTGCATAGAATCACATTCTGAGTCGATTTATGCATGTCCGTCCGTCGGTCCGGCCGTCCCTCTGTCAATGTACTTTTGTAAACAAAATAAAGGTCGCATTTATTGCCCGATCCAGATAAAATTATGGACAAATTATTTGTTTGACCCAAGAACGAACCCCACTGAAATTAGAAAAAATCGGTCAAAATTTAGATATAGCTCCCATATATATCTTCGTCCGATTTGCCTTTTATTGTGCACCAAACGTGTAATATCAGCCCGAATAGTATGGAATTTTACACATACAACCAAATTAGGCCTGAAAATAAGTACGCCAAATTTTATCGAAATCGGTTTAGATATAGCTATAGCTCTCATATATATTGTTCATCCGATTTGTTATTTTTGTCCTCCTTTGCTAAATTTTGTCGAGATCGGTTCAGATTTGGATATAGCTCCCATATATAACTTCGTCCGATTTATCATTTATTGTGCACCAAACGTCTAATATTTGTCCAAATGGGATGGAATTTGGCACATACGACCGAATTTAGTCTAGAAGGTAGTATGTCAAATTTGGTGAGGATCGGTTCAGATATAGTTATAGCTCCCATATATATTGTTCATCCGATTTAATATATTTGTTCCCCACAGCCGTAATGCACTCCGAAATTTACGAAATTTTACGTACTAGCTTCTAGACTAAATTCGGTCGTAAGTGCCAAATCCCATCCCATTTGGGCAAATATTACACGTTTGGTGCACAATAAAATGCAAATCCGACGATGTTATATGCAGGAGCTATATCCAAATCTGTCTCAATCTCGAAAAAATTAGCAAAGTTATTTCTGAGCTGTATTCGATATATTTCCAGAAATATTGTTGTTACAGTGTGCATATTACGGCTGCGGAGGACGAAAATAAAAAAAATTGGTTGATCAATATATATGGGAGCTATAGCTATATTTGAACCGATTTCGATCAAATTTGGCATACTTTTTTTAGGGCTAATTTGATTGTATGTGCAAAATTCAATACTATTCGGGCTGATATCACATGTTCGGTGCACAAAAAAGGCAAATCGGACGAAGATATATATGTGAGCTATATCTAAATTTTTACCGATTATCTCAAATTTCAATAGGGCCCGTCCTTGGACCAAACAAATAACTTGTGTAAAATTTCATCTCAATCGAATAATAAATGCGACCTGTACTTTGCTTACAAAAATACATAGACAGAGGAACAGTCGGACGGACGGAGAGACGGACGGACATGGAAAATTCGACTCAAAATGTGATTCTATGCTGGTCCCCAAAAGGAACTATGGGTCTATCTCGTTTTCTTTTCCATATTACAAACAAATGCACAAAGACATAATACCTTTAGGGTATAGGTGGTGTAGGGTATAAAAACTGCAACAAAGTCAAACGTCATAATTTTTACATTTTTTTTTTAATTTTTATTGAATAAAAGCAAAACATGTCGGAAATAGCATCAAATTTTAGATTTTTTGGAATTGGTCAACTTTGGAACGAATTATGGCCTTCAAACGGCCAATGAAACCGTCACACGCTCCTTAATGTTATTCTGCGGTATTTTCCCCCGGTTGTTTGAGGTGATCGACAGTTTGGAATTTTTTTGTGTCAACCTTGTTTTCCAAGTACTCACTGAAGTTGGTTGCAGTTTTTTTCATTTCACCCTTTATGTATGGTTTCGTGTACTTCGCAGGATTGCTTATCATAATTGATTTTATTTACCGAGTAATAATCTATAAAAAACTATTCATAGTTTCGGAGACAAATTCATAAGAGATTAAAATATGAATTCTAAAATCTGTAACGATTTCGCTTGAAAGACAAATTATCCGACATTCGCCCGCGGTAACTTTAATTTCTCCTACTGAGTACAATATTTTTCACATACATTTTTGTGTGAGTAAATGCGTGAATACGGCGCATTTTACATATATACACATAGCCCCCTCTTTTACTTACTCGCCGGTGCTGGTGGGGTTATTGTGGTTGTTGTTGTCGTTGGTGATATTCTACTCACAAAAGTACATAAACTATGTCACGACATTAACACTTAAAACACAGCATTTACCCCAAACAAACAAGCGTGCACACACACACACCGAGACATTCCATAATCGTTGTGTCACGTATAATTACTTGTGCAAAAACTAAATGTGTGTGTATGTACATTTTTGTGGCTGCAAGCTTTCGAATTCCTTTACTTCGTCTTTGAAAACGTGCATATTCATATTTCATAGTAAATTCCACTTAAATCCACGTTTTCTGTGTTACTTTCCCATTCACTTTGTCGTCAAGTGCTGGGCCAGCATCGCCATCATCATCATCCGCAGTATCGCTACTGCCGCCATCCGCTTTCCTGATTATAATTTTGTGTAACCTATTCTCTTTTAACCAAAAGAAAACTGTAGTAATTTTTTGTAAGTTTGTTATTTTAATAATTCTTGTGATTACTAATTTAATTGGCCAGAGGAAAGACGACGAAAATGAGAAAAATATAACAGATTTTGGTTTAAGAGTTTTGAATTTGGGTCGTCGTCCCCAGTGGGTGGAATGGATGTAATTATGGTCGGGACATCATGAGGGATGAACATTAGTAGAAAAAATTAAAAATAGTGTCAAGTTGAAATACAGGGTGATATAAAACAAGTAAAAAAAAAACATTAAGTTTGGCCAGGCCAAACTTCTAATACCTTAGGGTAAAGGAAACATTAGAGGCCACTATGACCCACATATACCAATTTTTAGACATATTCATGGGAAAATGTGCCAAAATCATCAAAATACCATACAGAAACGTGGACCTATACATACAGTGTTTCGCCAAAAGAGCTAGAACCCATTAAGGCCAACAAATACCAATTTCTAGACAAATCTGCGAAGAAATGCGGCAAAAACCATTAAAATGCCGAATATCAGGAGGTGCCGTTATATTGGGACTATACCAAAACGAGGACCTATAATTATAATTTTATTATATGGGAGCTCTACCAAAGCGTGGACCAATACATGCAATGTTTTACCAAACGAACTGGGACCCGTTATGACCTACAAATAGCAATTTTCTGACAAATCCGTGAAAAAAATGTGGCATAAATCATCAAAATACCGAAATATATGGGGACAATACCAAAACGTAGACCAATATATCTCATTTTCAATACCAACCAGCCAGACACAATACAAATTGCTCTGCTAAATTTTGGCGCTCTACGTCAAATAATGTGGGCTCTATCGTGATTTCAACAGACAGACAGACGGACATCGTTAAATCGGCTTTGAATTTCATGCTGATTATGAACATATATACTTTATGGGGTCTACGACGAATATTTAAGGATTTTACAAGGGAATGACAAAGTTAATATATCCTCCTTTCCAAGGTGGAGGGTATAAAAATTGCAACAAAGCCAAACGCCTTAATTTTTACATTTTTTTAAAATTTATTGAATGAAAGCAAAAAATGTCGGAAATATCATTAAATTTTATTAGAAGTTATGATTTGTTCGAATTGGTCACCTTTGGCACGAATTATGGCATTAAACGGCCAATGAAACCGTCAAACGCTACCCGAATGTTGCTCTGCGGTATTTTGGCCCATTCTCGATGAAGCGCTCACTTGAGGTGATCGATGTATTTCTTAATGCCAACCTTGCTTTCCAAAATACTCCGGATTGGTATCCGGAGATTTTGGTGGCCATTGTGCGCTGGAAATGAAACGAGGAAACTGATTTTGCAACCTTTCTTGAGTGGCGCGTGTTGAATGCGATGGTGCTGGGACCTGTTGGAATGTCCAAGGTCTGCGGCCAAAATGTTTGCGTGCCTAAGGCTTTAATACACCCTCCAGAATATTTTCGCGATAATATTCGGCATTTATTCTGATTCCACGGCCGATTAATACGAGCGGAGAGCGACCATCGGCTGTTATGGCGGCCCACACCATCACCACATTTTCAGCTGACCTCTCTGACAAGTAAACACGATAATTTTGTTTATTTACAAACTGCTGGGCAACGAATGTTTTCTCATCGGAGAAAACCAAATTCGGCAGTTCACCATTTTCGGCCAAGCGAAGCAACTCCTTAGCTCTTTTGAGTCTATTTTCTTTCTGTTGCGGTGTAAGTTCTTGCACTTTTTGGAATTTCAATGGCTTTAACCCGAGCTCATTTTTCAATATTTGCCGAATGTAATATTGCGATATGTTCAGCTTATGAGCCATTTTTCGGCCATTGCGACGCGGGTTTCGATCAAGTCGCTTCTTTGCTTTTCGAACCATTTCCCCTGATGTTGCTGTTTTCTTCCGTCTACTTCCTTGACGTCGGGCTACGCCACCAGTATCACGATGCTACGAGACACAAAAGATTTATTCACATTTAAATGTTGGAGTGCTCTAACGATAGCCACTTGTAGTTTTCCAGCCGAATATAAAGGATTCACATTATCACGCTGAATTCTATCACGAATAACTTTTTTTAGGAAAATTATTACCAAAATGATTGTGTACGCTTGTAAACAATATAATGAGCTTTCAATGGAATAATTTTAACAATGATAATAATTTTAACGGATGAGTGGCTTAGAAATGATAGCAGTCTGAAGTTGGTTGAAGTTTTTTCATCCACCCTGTATATTATAACACATAAGCTACTAAATTCGTCTACTTAAATCCCCATCAAACACTTTTTTCTTTTTAGAAATACTAAAAAAAATGGTTGCGGATGCGGAATATTTAATACCGTTAACCTTTTGCTACAGAAGGTGTATTATAATTTTTCCAGGACAAAATATCGAAATAAAGTGTTTAGATCCAATATTTCTTTGGAGACATGTTCTTCCTGGATATTTAGTGGCGTTCTGGATAAAACTGGTCTAAATTTCCATATCTGAAAATGTATATCCTGTCACACTATATTGTAAGGACATGTCACAATTGTTTACACTACGACAACACCGTGCGACATTCCTCAGGAAGTCAATGAAAATACTCTTCATCAATAATAAATAATCAACATTTCTCCATACCCTGCAAAAATTGTAATACAAATATAACACCCAAGTACATAATCAACCTTGCATATAGTATTTTACACATCTTATTTTCAATTTGGCGTTAAGACAATCAAATAAAAGTTGCATGAAATTGCTTTCACCTTGTGTCGGCAAGACATACATACTGAAGACAAACAAACAATCTGCTTCATAATAAAATGCGTAGAACCAAAAAGGGAGAATGCGAAAATAGCAGAAGATATTTGGAAAGGGAAATGGTAAACATATTCACAGACAGAGTCAATGTAGTTTTCTTTTATTGTATGTTTCTGAATGGAAGAGTGAAAAGATTACTTTTACTTTTCGCCTTTCTGTGTCTGTAATTATGCTCGAGAATTTCAACTGACCGTCATAAATGAAATTAAAATCTAAGAATGGACACACTCAAAAAGGAGATTAATTCAGACATTTATATCACCCTAGAATATTTTGTATTAAAAATGGGACATATCGGTCCACGTTTTGGCAAGGTCATATTACTGTACCTCCTAATTTTCATTATTTTGAAGGTTTCGAGCCCATTCATGAGTAACTTGACATTTTGAGTTCAGAACTGACAGAATTTCTCCTTGCTAAATTTTCTTAAGGTTGTCCCACTATTTCATATTGACCATATGTAATGGCACATCAAATTTAGGTATTTTGAGAATCTCTCTGCAAAATTTTGTGAAGTTAAGTCCAATTTTATATTGATCCTATATTATTTCTATTTTTAGGTATTTTGAGGGTTTCAGACAAAGTTTTCTATAAACTTGTTATTTGGCTTTTAATTTCTCAGTGGATAAAAACTACAAAAATATGTATAAAATATATACAAAAAACCAATATCGTAGGTCTCTGTATGGTCCAATGGGTTTAGATCCTCCAAATCAAAGATAAATATAAAGGAAAAATTTCGTTTTCATATCAGCAACGAAAAACAAAATTGACTTATGAAAGGAAAAATAATTCATCCTTTGAAATGCCTCATTAAATCTGAAGACAAAATATGTTTATGAGAAAGCAATAAGCCGTACGGGGCCGACCATGTGATACCCTACAACACTACAAAAAGTTAGAAGCCCCCTTATGTTCAAATCCATTTTGAAAGATTTCGTTTTTGAAATAATCTCTAAGGGCCCTGCCCAGGTGTAACCCTGAAGCATTTGACCGGGGGTATTTGCCCAACATTCAAAACAATTTCACACCAAAATTGTGGTCCATTTTACAATTAAATATAATCCAATGATCATCCAAAATGCTCGACAAGTTCCTTGTCCTTAACCTCTTTAAATTGGTTTTAAATTGCGACCTGTATAGCGCCTGCAAAATTTTTCATTTTTTGTCGAAATTTACATCTTCAAAAACAATAGGCTTTAATTCTGAACCTAACAATACCCCTATGTTAGGATCAGACGATTATTGTGACCTGTATATAATACCCTCAAAACATAGTGTTGCAGGGTGTAGAAAAAAAATTTAAAACGTACAATTCAAAATTGTAAGTCAAATTGAAAATATCGCATGCGATAAAATAATATAACAATAATTGAAAAAATTTAATAAAAAATTTTAACTTTCTTGTTGACAGATTTTTACGCGATTTTCTTAGATTTTACCCTTTTCTGGCAAGAGCCAATTGAAAATTAGTGAAAATTGTCAAAATCCGTCCCGCGGTTCTTGACTTATAAGCGGAATAACTAACGTCAATTTTATTTACATATAGATTGTTCCTATTTCGCTACATATCCGATATGTTGGCTATCAGCTTCATTGTAATGGCCAGTAGTAACCTTCTAATAAATTTGTGATTTGGCCGGGATTAAAAATATTCGCGGTTTTGTAAAGATTTTCAAATTTTTTTTGACATAAAAGTTATGAGTTATTTTACCCGTTAAATATTGTCCGATGACCGTCCAAATTAGTAGGCTTCTGCCCACCCTAAACTCTAACTCCCACCACTATGATGCGAAATATAAACTATGATGCGAAATATAAACTATGAACTAGATTGACACAACTCTACTAAAAAGTATTCCGAAATTTAAATTTAACTCTCAAAATATTCTAAATTTAGATTTGTGCAAAATTTCGTGAGAATCCAGCAATAATTGCGACCTGTAGCGTGATTACAAATTAGCATGGATAGACGAACTGACGGAAGGGCACACATAGCTAGATCGACATAGCTCGTCAAGATAGGAAAACAACAAACTCTTTAGTGGGGGTATAAAGATTACAAAAAAGTGCTAAAAGTACAAAATTTCTACTGATTGATATTGGTACCAAAAGTTTCTTAAAAGCACAACATCTTTAGCTTGAAACTTTGTATCAAAAGTTCTCTTGATACGGAGTCTGAGATATGGCGGAATTTGTGGATATTGGAACTAAAAAAGTACGGATACGATATTATGGAAATTGAAGAAATGAAAAGATTTAAAAATATCCTTAATGTTAAAAGTGTAACTTGCTAAGTTTAAAGTGAATATTGAAAGTCCACAAAAAGTATTAATGCTTGTAGAGTATGGAGTGTATATCAGGTTTGTCAATTGACTTGTAACTCCTCGAAATATACATTTAAGACCATATAAAGTACATATATTCTTGATCGGCATTAAACTATATTAGCGCATGCCTCTCAATCTGCTCATTCAATAGCGAAAATAATTCAAATAGAAATGAAGCAATATTTTACTCCAATGTTTGTAGGACTTTTGGTATCTAAAATGGGCCATATAAGTCCACGTTTTGGTATAACATCTATATAAATGTACCGGTACATTTAAGAGTTTTGGTAATTTTGGCATTTTTTGTGAAAATTGGCATTTTGCGTTTCCAGTATTTAGGAAATATACATCTATAAAACTGTCCATGAAGGTCCAAGCTTTGGCATAGTCCCCATTTAACTGTGCCTTCAGATATTTGGTGTTTTGATGATTTGTGCCACTATTTTCACCAGAATTGATTAAAATTTAGTACAGGGTTGCCCATATTCGACGGACCCATCTGGCAACGCCATAACTTTTGACAGAGATGTCACATCGCTGAATGACATACCGCGTTTGAAGCGTCAGTCCAAGCAGATTTTTATCATGAACCAATACACGCCACGCAAGCGCTCTGAAATTTACATTCAACAGAAGAAGTCAATTATGAAAACTCAACGTGCTTGTAAAACATTAAAAAATGTGAGAAGTGCGCCTTCTTAGAACACCATTAAGCGTTTATACGAAAATTTTCGACTGGTAAGGCTCTTTCTAATCCGAAGAGGCCATATAAAAGTCGACCAAGGCGATCGGCCGAGAATATCGCTGCCGTACGAGCCAGTGTTGAGAGGTCCCCAAGAACATCCCAAAAACGCCGTTCTCAGCAGTTGGGCATGGCTCGGTCCACTTTACAACGGATTATTCGCATTCATTTCCATTTATTCCCGTACAAAATTCAATTGACGCAAAGAATGTTGCCTGCGGACAAGCCTCGTCGATTGGAATGGGCCCAAAGAGTCATCGAAATGGTCGAAGATGACGAGCAATTTTTGAACAAAACTATCATTTCCGATGAAGCCCATTTCACATTGAATGGGACCGTAAATAAGCAAAATTGCCGTTTTTAAGCAAAATTGCCTCAGGAGATTCAAGAAGTGCCTCTTCATGACGAAAAAGTCACAGTTTGGTGCGACGTTAGTGCGAAAACGGTCATTGGGCCGTTTTTCTTCCAAAATAAAAATGGCCATGCTGTTACCATCAATCAGGAGCGTTATCGCGATATGATGACCAATTTTGTGATGCCAATTATTCGTCGAAAGCGTATGAGCCAGTTCTGGTTTCAACAAGACGGCACTCCACCGCACACAAGTCGCATAACAATCGATTTTCTGAAGAATTTGTTTCCGGGCCGTTTGATGTTGAAAAGCGGTGATTTGGACTGGTCACCGCGTTCGCCAGATTTGACTTCTTCTTGTGAGGATATTTGAAGTCAAAGGTTTACGTTAACAAGCCAAGGACCGTAGAAGAGCTCAAGGACAACATTCGTGAAGAAATAGCCGCTATTCCGGCCGAAATGTTGGCAAAAACGATGGAAAATGCAGCAAAAAGCGCACAATACGTCAACAACGCCAGAGGCGGCCATTTGAGAGATATCATATTCAAAAATTGATGTAAACAAATCTACTTGGAACAAATTAAATGATTAACATTGCCAACAGCCAAATTTTTATTTTTATACCCTACAACACTATGTGTTAGGGGTATTATAAGTTTGATTGGGCCAAAAATTATGTAACACCACGAAATATTGATTTCCCACATAGGAAAGTATATATGGATCTTCCTAGCTCGTCGAGCTGAGTCGATCTAGCTATGTATGTCCGTCCGTCCGTCTGTCCGTCTGTCCATGTTAATTTGTAATCACGCTACAGGTCGCAATTATGGCCCGATCCTTACGAAATTTTGCACGAAGGTGGGGTTAAGGCCAGAATAGAAGCCTATTTCTATTGGAGATGATCGCCAAATGTTTAGGGGTTGAAATGGACCAAATACTGAAAAAATGTCTGATTTTGCAGTAGCTATACCGGTCGCAATTATAGACCAATCGAAATTTCGCATGTAGATAGAGTTAAGGGCGGGGAAGAAGCCTACCAATTTGGGTGGTCATCGGATAATATTTAGCGGGTAAAATAGACCATATCTTTTGTGTTGAAAAAATTCAATTTTTTTCATTAAACCGCGAATATTTTAAATCCCGGCGAAATCATAAAGCCATGACAAGGTTACTTCCGATCTTTACATTGATGTTAACATCCAACAAATCGGATATATAGCAAAATATGTGCGATATATATGTCTATTAAAGAAGATATGCTGGAAAAATCTCTTATATGTCGAGAACGGCTGAACTGATTTCGACAGTTCTCATTAATTCAGAATGGCCTCTTGGCAGGAAAGAAAAAACGTCTAAAAAAATCTCATAAAAATATCTCTCTAAAGATGAAAATATTGATTTTGTAAATTTTTCTCATATTTTTTCAATTTTGTCATATTTTTGTCATATTTTCATTTTGAATTAAACATTTGGTAATATTTCTACAGCTAACAAAACTAAGTAGTTAGGATTCAGGATATCATATACATTTATGGCCCGATCCCTACGAAATTTCGCACGGGGATAAGATGAGGGTCAGAATAGCTTTCGAGTATCTCGCCTATATAAACTGCATAGATTATTATAGTGTTGTAGGGTATTCAACGGTCGGCCCCGCTCGACTGTAGCCTTTGCTTACTTGTTTTCTTTGATTTAAAAAAAAAAAAAAACATGGGTCCGTAGAATATGGGCAACCCTGTATTCTTATTTTGAGCACTTACATCTTTAATATCTGCATATTCGTCCCGGTGTGATTTCGCGAGAATCGTAATACAATTGAAACCTCTAGAGTGATTACAAGTCACAGTGGCAGATATACTCACACATAGCTAGATGGACCCATCTTGTCGAGATATAATGATCAACTCACTGTCACTTCCAAAATGGTCCATTGCGCTTTATTCGGGTATTTATTGTCAAATTTTTTTTTTTTTGATATTTGGTTCTGGACTCAAAATAGAGACTTCGGATACATGATTTTTCTTTTCCCACACCCACATAATATTCAATAAGAACAATGGACATCCCAAGACTAACAACAATGAAAAACAATCAACAGTTCGGTTAAATTGAATTTTCCACAGTTAGTTAAGATGTATACTTGAAATGATTTGAAAGCAAAATACAACAACAACACCACACAGCTATGCAACCCGTACCAGAATCCACACAGACAGACACACAATAGTCCTGTGCCATGGTAGCATCATCGGAAAAAAACGGAATGTAGCAACAAAGAAAACATTACGACACGTTTATGGATTCAATCCTAAAAAATACAACAAAAACATTTACCACTGTATAAGGATAAAGAAAAAAATAATAAATGGAAAAAAGATTCCTTTGTCCTTTTGTACCGTGGTTACATGCAGAATGCTTAGATTGAAACTTATAAATTTTAAATGTTGTGTTTTTTTACGCCACTGGGAAATATGTAACACTATTCGAAGTGAATCTGTCGGCAGACCAATAAAAACACCGACTACTAATAATATGGATAATGGGGTGGAGTGAGATTGAAATTTTGTGTTTAAAAGTAAAAGCGAGAGGGGTTACTTGTTATTATTCGACCACCTTTTCAAGCATTTGAGGGCGTATTTCAGCAATGACATGTTAATATTGAATTGTAAAGCGTCAATCGTTGCTGTTTTATCCACGTAAACCAATGGCTAGAGGTATCCCCATAAATTATTGAGTGGCGTCACATCTCGCAGAACGCAGAGACCAATTCTCTTGTCCACTTCCCAAAATAATATTGCGGTCGTAATTTTCTTTCAATAAGTCCATTATTTTGTCGGCAGTACGACAAGTGGCACTATCCTGTTGAATCCACATTTCGTTTACATCCACATCTTGATGGAGTGCAGGATACAAGAGTATTTTTAGAAATTCGATCTATAAGGTTACGAAAAGTTCTTGAAATTTGGTAGGAGAATCAAGGTTGGACATTGAGTTTGATATTTGAAGGGTATTGTGAAAATGTGTACTAAGTGTACTAACTAAATGATCCTAAATTTGGAACTATTCCGTTTTGAATGAACGGATTAAGCTGGAATTTTAAAATTTTTGTATTGGAGTCCCTGTCGGTGGTAGGTTTTTGATGAGGAGGTGGTTTTGGATTGGCTGAGCAGATGGAGCTTTAAATTTGGAATTTGATATTAGGGTCGCTGTTCATGTGTAGCTTGGATATATGGAGGTGGTCTCAGAAATGCGTCTTATACAGGGTGAGATGAAAAAACTGCAATCAACTTAAGACTGCTGTCATTTCTAAGCCACTCGTGCGACAGCTGTTAAAATTATTCCAGTGACAGCTCATTATATTGTTTACAAGCGTACAAAACATTTTGGTGAGAATTTTTCAGAAAAAAATTATTCGTGATGGAAATCAAGCGTGATAGGTGATTTCTTTATATGGGCTGGAAAACAACACGTGGCTATCGTTAGAGCACTCCAGCATTTTAATCTGAATAAATCTTTTGTGTCTCGTGCCATCGCTCGTTACCGTAATGCTCGTAGCGTAGCCCGACGTCAAGGAAGTGGACGGAAGAAAACAGCAACATCAGCAGAAATGGTTCGAAAAGTAAAGAAGCGACTTGATCGAAACTTGCGTCACAGTGGTCGAAAAATCGCTCGTGAACTGAACATAAAGCAATATTCAATTCGGCAAATATTGAAAAATGAGCTTTGGGTAAAGCCATTAAAATTCCAAAAAGTGTAAGATCTTACACCGCAAAAGAATGAAACTAGACTCAAAAGAGCTTAAGAGTTGCTTCGCTTGGCCAAAAGTGGTGAACTGAGGAATTTGGTTTTCTACGATGAGAAAACATTCGCCGTCCAGCAGCTTTTAAACAAACAAAATGATCGCGTTTACTTGCCAAAGAGGTCAGCTGAAAATATGCACCTTCGGTTGGCCAACAGAACTCAAACGCCGGCCATTATGATGGTGTGGGCCGTCATAACAGCCGATTGTCGCTCTTCGTTCATTTTAATCGACAGTGGCATCAGAATAAATGCCGAATATTATCGCGAAAATATTCTGGAGGGTGTGTTAAAGCCTTGGGCACGCAAACATTTTGGTCACAGACCTTGGACATTCCAACAGAACTCAGCACCATCGCATTCAGCACGCGCCACCCAAGAATGGTTGCACAATGAGGTTCCTCGCTTCATTTCCAGCGCATAATGACCACAAAAATCTCCGGATACCAATCCGTTGAACTATTGTGTCTGGAGTATTTTGGAAAGCAAGGTGGCACTATAAAAATACTTAAGTGTCGATAACCTTAAGCAAGCACTTCGCCGAGAATGGGTCAAAATACCGCAGAGCAAAATGCGGGCAGCGTGTGGCAGTTTCATTGACAGTTTGAAGGCCATAATTCGTGTCAAAGGATACCAATTCGAAGAAATCTAAACTTATTCTAAAATTTGATGCTATTTCCGACATTTTTTGCTTTCATTCAATAAAATTAAAAAAAAAAGTTTAAAATTATGGCGTTTGACTTTCTTGCAGTTTTTATCTCACCCTGTATTTGTACGAATAGTACTAAATAATAATAAATTTGGTACTGGGTGCAGTAAAAGAGCTAGAATCCTGAAATTTGATATTAAGGTCTCTGTTGGTATCTGGGTTGAAGAGCTGGTGGCAGTTTTGAATATGCTACTAAAATTGTTCGAAAAGTACTAAAGAAAAATACTGCTATCACTGTTGGTGTCTACGATGTAGGGATATAGATTGTTTTGAATATGCATACTAAACATGGTACAATAAAAAGGTAAGGTAGAGCTATCAGCTGATTACAATTTTTTTCTGAGTGTGTCCGACTTATGACAATTTTGTGTAGGTATTTATTGTTTTGAAAAATGAGAAGAAAATATTTTCAAAACCAACGTACTTTGCGGCTCGCGTATTAAAGCTATTAACCTATTTTGCCATGGAATTGAAAGATTGGACACTCTGGATCATATTTTTGAAGTAAAAACCAGACACTTCATTCATCTTTCGCTTTATTTAAGTCATTTAAAAATGGGGAAAAATGTGAAATAAATGAAAACAACTTGGTGCATATAATTTTGAATCATTCTGACAGTAAGTGGGCATAGCCTCAGAGCTGTATTTCTGTAGTTTTAAGAAGCTGTTCTACCTCCTTATTGTACCATGGTACTAAATATAACTGACTTTGTTTGAAATTTAATATTGCGGCAATTTTTGGTTTCTAGGGTATACATATGGAGACGTTGAAATAGTTTGGCCAGAAAAATTTCATGTAGAATTGCTTTACTAATATCCTTCTTGGTAAACCTCACAATGAAAGATTGTGAAGACTTGTAGATGTAGAAGGTAAACATTTTCTTATTATTCTTTCCGAAAAAGGAAAAAACCTTGAATAATATATTAAACCTTGAATATCTGAAAATTTAGTAGGGTGTATGAAAAAAAAACTGAACCAATGGTTAATAACTAAGAAGGCCTAACAAGAACTGTTAGAGCTTTTAAGGTTGACTTTTCTCTAAACAAGTATCGGGCACTTATAATATATAAAAAATATTTATTATATTTTTTTGTTATGCCCAACAAACCCCAATATTCGAGTCACCTCAATATCCCAGCTGCCAAGAACAAAAAAAAAACTCTTACCATTTCTCCAGTTAGTAGCAAATGGTAGATAGATACCCGCAGATATGCCAACAATTGTATTGCAGTCTATGAAGGCAATATTTGAACAATAAGTCTCTTTCTGTTATTTGTGTTGTTGTTGTTTTTTTTCTGCCTTTACTCGACTCCATTGTTTTTTCTTTAGTTCGCAACATACAAAGCTACAAAACAACAGAAAAAGAGAAACATCTGCCCAATTGTCTAAGTGTTGGCATGTATTTGTATATCAAACAACTGGTGTGAATAGGTCTGAAGTTGTGATTTTCCTTGTCTGTCTGTGTGTATGTGTTTGTGTGAGTGCTTCTGTGTGTGTGTCATTGAAGTCAGCCAATGAAAACAATAAAAGAACAGGACAATTACTTTTTATGACGTTTATGAGTTCCACTTTTAGATTTCATTGAAACAGAAAGGTCAAAACTTTTTCTTGGCTTATGGCGGGATAAGACGACATCCGCCGTATTATTATTGTCTGTGTGAAAGCTGCAAAGAATTTGGATAAGGTAAGAAAGAATTCATAATGCGAGAGAGAAAACAATGAAAATGTTGGGGTGGTAAAAAGAAATTAACATTATGCGGAATATTGTGTAAGGAACAATGCGATTACACAGGGTTCAGTGGCATAATAGATTTGAGCTTTTCTTTGGTATACTTACAATAACCGAAAGGTCAAACTTGTAAGGAAACTTTATGACCGACTCTAATATAATGAATATTTTTTTCTCTAATTAATAATACAAAGGGATAAGCAACCAAAAAGCTTTTACCCTGACCGATAACTTACGAAATCTTAAACAAAGTACCGAAAAAGTTGAAAATAATATTTGGCGAACTCTAAGAATTTGGTGATGGTTGAAAGTGAGCGGAGTATATTCAATAGGACCTTGAATTCTAAGGTTCAACAGTCATCGGCATTGAAAGTATGTCCTATCGATATATGATGTGACCTCGTATGAAAATGGTGGATATATTACGATATTTGATGATATCTGTCACATTTTCCGATTGATTTGGAAGACATGTAGTATAAGTTCAAAGTAGGAAGAATATCTAGTCATATATATAGATCCTAGATTCAATGAATACAGAGCTAGAAATCTCCTTGCCTGCCCGTATCATCACTCATGGTTCAAGGTTCCTATTTTATATTTTTCAAAATGTTGTCCAATTCCCAAAAAGATAATGTTGTAACTTGGTCTGCAATTTGAGAAATACCTGGAAAAATCGACATTAGGGATTGAACAGAAAGCCTCTCTATCTACATTTTATACCCAAATATTTATAAAAACTTGTTGTGCAATGATGAGGCCGCCAAGATAAAGCTAGAGTGTGTAAAGGGGCTACTCGATGTTTTTGTCATTAGACAGGGAAGTTGTTTTCTTAAAAAGCTCAAAAAAACATTATAGCACACAATTCGCTGCACAGAAGAGGTAGGCTGCTCAATGGAAGTTTCGGATCAAAGCTTGAGGTATATTAAACGGTTATTTGGTATAACCGCAGCCTGATGCAAAGTGACGTCAAGTAGTTTGTGGTGACTTTGACCCTTTTCTGCATGAAAGGTACAACCATCAGCTAGACAAATGGCCGGAAAAATTTTATATAGATTTGTTGAAAAATGTGGCTAAAATCAGCAAAATTCCGAATAGGGGGCAATATGAAAACTTGCACCTATTTTGGAGTATTTTAAGTTCGATTGGGTCAAAAATTACGTAACATCTCGGAATATTGGTCCTGCACACAGGATGGTATTATATGGATAATCCTATCATACCAAACTGAGTCGATCCGTTCGTCCAATTTAATTTATAATCAGGCTACAGGTCGCGAAATTTTGAAATGGACCAAAAACAGACAAATTTATTGAATTTACGATTGTTCCAATGGTCAAAATATAGCAAACTATATATAATCTAATACGTCAAAAAAGGGGATGCAAGTTAGACTGCTTATAACTCAAAAATGCCTGGACGGATTTTGACAATTTTCACAAATTTAGAATGGTCTTTTGACAGGACAAAAATAAAATCCAGTAGAATCGCCTAAAAAGATGCGAATATTTTTATACCCTCCACCTTCGAAAGGAGGGTATATGAAATTTGTCATTCCTGTCCATTCTAGGTCCAAGTTTTATGTAACGGTACCTCCGGATATTCAGTATTTTTTCTATTTAAGCCACATTTTGCAATAGATTTGTGTACAATTTAATATTTGTATTTCATAATGGGTTCTACAAGGTGTTCTACAAAAATTGCAACAAAGTCAAACGCCATAATTTGTTTTTTTTTTTAATTTATTGAATAAAATCAAAAAAAATCGGAAATAGCATCAAATTTTAGAATAAGTTTAGATATGTTCGAATTGGTCACCTTTGACACGAATTATGGCATTCAAACGGCCAATGAAACCGTCACAGGCTGCCCGAATGATGCTCTGCGGTATTCTGGCCCATTCTCGGTGAAGCGCTTGCTTGAGGTGATCGACACTTTGGAATTTTTTAGTGTCAACCTTGCTTTCCAAAATACTCCAGACACAATAGTCCAACGGATTGGTATCCGTAGATTTAGGTGGCCATTGTGCGCTGGAAATGAAGCGAGGAACCTCATTTTGTTACCATGCTTGGGTGGCGCGTGCTGAGTGCGATGGTGCTGAATTCTGTTGTCTGCGGCCAAAAGGTTTGCGTGCCCATGGCTTTAATACACCCTCCAGAATATAATATGCGATAATATTTGACATTTATTTTTATGCCACGATTGATTACTACGAGCGGAGAGCGACCATTTACTGTTATGGGGGCTCACACCATCACCATGGTCAGCGCTTGAGTTCTGTTGGCCAACCGAGGGTGCACATTTTCAGCTGACCTCTTTGGCAAATAAATACGATCATTTTGTTTGTCTACAAACTGCTGGACAACGAATGTTTTCTCACCGGTAAAACCTTTAGCTCTTTTTAGTCTATTTTCTTTCTGTCGCGGTGTAAGTTCTTGCACGTTTTGGAATTTCAATGATTTTATCCCGAGCTAATTTTTCAATATTTGCCGAATGGAATATTGCGATATATGCAACATTTTTCGGCCATTGAGGCGCGGGTTTCGATCAAGTCGCTTCTTTACTTTTCGAATCATTTCTGCTAATGTAGCTGTTTTCTTCCGTCCACTTCCTTGACATCGCTACCAGTATAACGGTAACGATCGATGGTACGATACACAAAAGATTTATTTACATTTAATTGCTGAAGTGCTCTAACAATAGTCACTTGTAGTTTACCAGCCAAATATAAAGAAATCACACTATCACGCTTGAATTACATCACGAATAACTTTTGTCCTGGAAAATGTGTACAAAATGCTTTTGTACCCTTGTAAACAATATATTGAGCTGTCACTGGAAAAATTTTAACAGCTGTCGGATGTGTGTCTTAGAAATGACAGCAGTCTAAAGTTGGTTGCAGTTTTTTTATCTCACCCTGTATTATGTCTGTTCCGTTGTTATGAAAAATAGTCTTTTATAATTGCACCTCCCTATTTAAGGTATTTTGATGATTTTAGCAATATTATATTTGAAGTTCGTAATGGCTACATTCCGTATTTTTAAGGTTTTAATAGAATTTATTTTATGAGAATTGCCAAATTCGTTCCAAATGGTGGAGGGTATTCAAAGTTCTGTCTTGCCGAACTTACATCTTTTTTACTTGTTTTTGCATATTTACAAGTTTATAGAGTTATAGAATTATATCCTCTATCAGTCCGATGCAAAGTATTAAATTGTTAGTACATTTTAGTACTTTGCGTACGAATGTCCAAAAACCCAGCCCTATTATACTTCTATACAACATGGACCATTATTTATGGTCTTTTATAGTATAGAAGGCATTGTATAAGGGCTTTTTTAAAATAGGAGTCTTCTAGAAAATAATAAATAAATGAATCGTTTCTATACCTACTACCACTCCGTGAATTTATAATTTCTAATTTTTGGCGAATGTTGATTTGTGGAAAATATTGGTCCCGTAGCATAGGATTAGAATTAGGAATGCAGGAAAGTAATGAACTAACCTTGCTATTTGGAATTATTTTTAAATTAATTTAAAAAACTCAGGTACTTTCAGTATAAAAATCGAGAACGGCATTATATAGTTTGGGTTTTTTGTGTAGTCGTTTATTAAAATCGTCTTTGAAATCTTAAAATGACCCAGAATAGTAATAAGCAGACATTGTCTTCTTTGCTTTAATTTATGAAAAATATTTTAATCTAAAACGCACACCTGAATCACATATCACACTTAATTTGCCAAAAAAAAAAAAAAAAAAAAAAAAAAAAAAAAAAAAAAAAAAACACCCCAGTCAATCTTCACATTATTTTTTTGCTATTTACCTTCTAAACTAATCCCACTCACCATGTACCGTGGCATTCACACACCTGCTGCGCAGTAAACATTATCCCCATTTACAACCAGCGCCAGCTGTTTTGCTAGTTCGCGATTAAAATTTCAAAGCAATCACAAAAATGCATGATTAAAATCTGCCAAGGAAAGCAAACTCATAACTATTAACTCTGCACACTGGAGATGAGTTCATTGGAAATCTTTTAAAAATTCATTCTGCACAGATTGAAATCGAGCTACAATCTAAAATTAAATAATCATAAAGTGTCTACATTCAATCATAGTGGCTACAATTCAATTTCCTTTCCCCCTCCGAAATTTACAAAACAAAACAAAAAACCATCCCCCACACACACGTTTGCATAAAGATAAAACTTTGGCCTTTTGTTGTCCCTCTGTGCATTATTAATAACCATGGCCTGAACCGAACTGAGATGAGCTGAACCAGGTCGAGTGATAGCCACACACCAAATGGAAATGAAATCATTTCATGGCAAGCAAATCTTACTTAGAAATTTATTAAATTTTATTGAAAGTCCTATAAAGTTTTATAATACCCAAATGGCTTTTGGATTTGTAGAATATGTCCAAAATACCAACACACACCGACATACATACATTCCTCCAACCACCCTTCCTTCTATACAACCAGACACACTGACTTAACTACAAAATGGATTAAGGTTGGCCCGTTGTGATTGTATTTTATAGATATTCGTTGCCATAACTGTATTTACCTAGACACAAATCATGATACATATTTAAGATATATGGTTACAATTCCAGGACCACACAATCCTATTTAAAAATCTGCAAAACAAAAGACAAAAAAACAACAACAAATGTTGGGCCTGAACTTGTGGTTCAAGAATTGCAGTAAAATTCCTCAAATATGTCAATCATAAACTTCAAAGAAAAAAAAAAGAAAAAATTGAAAACAAAATTGCTGTCGAACCTTTTTCATATCTGGCACATGTCTTTGGGTATGTTAAGGGTAGGGTTACAGGTGTGGAGGATATTGTTTCGGTGAATCTTAAGGCTTGAGAATGCAATGAGCATGGATGATGAAATTAAAAATGTATTTCCCGGTGTGCTTCGCTACAGGTAACGGGCTTTTATCGTGTATCCATAAGGACTCACAAAACTTCCTCAAATAAGAAGAGTAGAATTTTCCCTTCCCTGAAGGCGTAAATCAGGTGTTTTATTGATTTAAATACTAAAATAGAATCTTCTCGTATTCAAATGCGATAAAATGAATATGGAATATAAGATTCTGAATGGACTTGGATGCTCGGAATTAAAAGTAATGCTGTTCATTTGATGATCGGGAATTCGACATATACGATATCTATAAGGCAAAAAGATGATGTTCCGATATCGGGTTGTCCACGATGGGTACTCGGGTGGTTGATGTGCAGTGTTATTAGCTGACGATTCGAAGGTAATAGCGAAATCGTAGATGATCATCGGATGTTGACAAGTGAGTGAGATCAGGAACTACGATGTTGGTGTTCGGATTGATGTCGGTTTTCGAGATGTTGACAATTTGAAGGTAATCCGGAACTATGTTTTGTGGTCGTCACTTTTCAACTGGTTGAATATAACCAGAAACAAGTAAGCAAAGGCTATAGTCGTGCGGGGCCGACCATGTGATACCCTACAACACTACCATATGTGAGAAGCCCCCTTATGTCCAAATCCATTTTGGAAGATTTCGCTTTTTTGAAATTATGTCACGAAGCACTGCCCAGATATTACTCTTAGCATTTTGACCAGGGACATTTTCCCAATATTTATGCACTCCGTCGTGCTGTTAGTTTTTGTGGTCACTTTTTCGGCTAAATATAATCCAATGGTCATCCAAAATGCCAGAATTCTTCCCTGTGCTTAACTATCTTCTCAGGCGTGTCGATTGGCTTCAATTGTGTGATCAGGAATTTTTTTTCTGTTTTTGGTTCATTTGAACCCCTAAATATTTTGCGATCATCTCCAAAAGCAAGAGGCCCCTCTGTGTTTCCATATTTAGACTCATCTATATGATTTGCTTGTCTACGATATTTGGCTATATTCGTCAACGAAATCAGCATAAAAACCAGTAAAGAAAGTCTTAAAGTCTGGCGGGGCCGACTTTATGATACCCTACACCACTTTGCTAATTTAGTAGAGCTCCACATAACAAAAGTTTTTATGGGAGAATTCAATCGTACACGCTATGATTATAATTATAATTTAAAGTTCAAAGGACTAAACATGCCGAAGCATTTGTATCATTTAAATTCGGACTTGTATTGACCATTTGGTGTACAATTAATTTGAAATCGGATAAAGATATATATGGGAGCTATATCCAAATCTGAACCGATCTCGATAAAATTTGGCAAAGATATTTCTGAGCTGTATTTGATATATTTCCCTGAATATCGTTGTTACGGAGTGCATATTACGGTTGTGGGTAACAAATATAACAAATCGGATGAATAATATATATGGAGGCTATAGCTATATCTGAACCCATCTTCACCAAATTTGACATACTAGCTTCTAGACTCAATTCGGTCGTATGTGCCAAATCCCATCCCATTTGGACAAATATTAGACGTTTGGTGCACAATAAATGGTAAATCGGACGAAGTTATATATGGGAGCTATATCCAAATCTGAACCGATCTCGATAAAATTTTGCAAATGTATTTCTGAGCTGTATTTGATATATTTCCCTAAATATTGTTGTTGCAGAGTGCATATTACGGCGGCGGTGGACAAAAATAACAAATCGGATGAACAATATATATGGGAGCTATAGCTATATCTGAACCGATTTCGATCAAATTTGGCACACATATTTTCAGGCCTAATCTGGGTGTATGTGCAAAATTCCATACAATTCGGGCTGATATTACACGTTTGGTGCACAATAAAAGGCAAATCGGACGAAGATATATATGGGAGCTATATCTGAATTTTGACCGATTATCTCCAATTTCAATAGGGTTCGTCCTTGGGCCAAACAAATGATCTGTGCAAAATTTCATCTGGATCGGGCAATAAATGCGACCTGTACTTTGTTTACAAAAATACATGGACAGACGGACAGACGGACGGACGGACGGACGGACAGACGGACGGACGGACATGCATAAATCGACTCAGAATGTGATTCTATGCAGATCATCAAAAGGAACTATGGGTCTATCTCGTTTCCTTTTGCCTGTTACAAACAAATGCACAAAGACATAATACCCTGACCACCTTGTGGTGTAGGGTATAAAGACAGAAGTTCGCCTACTGTGTATTTGGTAATGTTAGTATTTTTTCACACAAAAGTAGTGGTGCATTCTACCCGCTGTTTATAGAGAAGAGATTCACTTTTACTACGATTACCGATTTTGTTAAAGATATCTAAAAGAATTGTTAACGGATTCGCGCAGATTCTGAACAGAGCAAGTATTGAGTTGTACATTTTATAACATTTTTTTTCACCTTGCAACACTATGTGTTGGGGGTATTACATTCAGGTTGAAATTATGGTCCGATTTTCACGAAATTTTCCATGATACTAACACCAGTATTAGAATAGAAGCCCATTGTTTTGGAAGATTTTCGCAAAATATTAAGGATTTAAATTGTCTAGATTTTTCAGTCGCCCTAATTTTATTTGTATTGGTTTAGGGCTACGAAGCCTAACATTCTGGATGGTCATCGGATGCTACTTAGCTGGTGAAATGTACCGCAACTTTGTATGAAAAATACCAAAATTACCGAAATCACAAATACATGAAAGGGGATCTGCATGACTTCTCGGTTTCGGTCAAAAACCAAGAAAAAAATTTTGCAGGACTATGTGACATTATGACATGAAATTTCTAATCTTTCCAAAAGAGCGAATTACGCATTTGACGTAGTCAAATACCGATGCTCTTTTTGAGTTAATATGTTTTTGGAAATTATTGGTTTGATAGTAATTCGAAAGGAGGAGCAATAAGGTCAAACATCTGCATAGATTTTTGTAGGGTAATCTTTATTCTAGTCAAGATGGTTTCAGATCTGCAGAAACTACCGAAATTGTAGTGTTTTAGGGTATCAAATGGTCGGCTCCGCCCGTTCTTTAATACATGTATCTGTTTTTTAACCTTTTCTCATTACCAGGATCTGAAAACAGCTGAGAGTGTTACTTATTTAAATCTTGAATTAAACATATACTCTTTCCAAATATCCAAAGTGTGCCATATAAATGTTGTTGCCCCATACTTTTTGTAAACACCGTGGATTGCATGTAAATGTAAACATTCATTTGTATAACGTCATTTCTTCAATATCAAGCGCATCAATATCGACTGTTTTCTTTTCCTCTCTCAATACTTTACACTGTATGGTAGCCCCACAAATGTTGGTGACTGTTTTTAATGTGTCTCGTTTTATTGAATTTCATTCACTGGGGTCAAACCCCACCTCTGCCACCCCACTAAAAGTCATTTTATCTTTGCCAATAACAACCCAACAAATATTGGTGTGTTTTTGACCAACAACAGTTGGAGTCATTGTGAATAACTCGAAAGGTGAATTTAATTCGAATAATTCTCTTTACTATCGCTGGGAATTGGTTACTCTTACAGTCAGCCAGCTTGCTTGTTTGTCGGTTTTTGTTTGCTTTATGTAGGTATACATGTAGTTAGTGCGCTTTTTGTGTACCTATACGGAATTGGGAAGTGCTTTTTTTCAGCGGTAAACGATTCGATCATTCAGCATAAACAAAAACCCACAACCGGCTGCTGCTGCTATAGAAGTTGTAAGTGATGCATTGCGGTGGTAGTGAAAACAAAAAGATGGTTTTGGTATGAAACGAGGGGATGAATGTACATTTGATACTCCTTGAAATATACAGTTCGAAATTTGGAAAAAAACTTATTTTCCATTCCTTTTTCACAAGCCATATATATATTTTTTGCAAAATCTTGAAAATAATATAGTGAAGATACAAATCTAGCTTGACCAATATTTTCCCATTTCTTAAACAGTCTTTATGTTGGCAGAGATATTGATAATGTCGAAGTTAAAAAAAGAAGTTAAACCAGTAAGGAAAAGTAAAAAGTCGGGTGGAGCCGACTGTATGATATCCTACACCACTATGCAGCTCCCGTAACAAAAGAATTTATTTGAAGTAGATCATACCACCTAACAACATTTGGCTTTAGAGGTATATACAAATTCTGAATCGGTTTTCACTAAATTTGAAGCATTTGTATCTTTTAAATTCGGACTTGTATTGCCCATTTGGTGCTCAATTAATTTGAAATCGGATAATGATTTGTATGGAAGCTGTATCCAAATCTGAACCGATCTCGATAAAATTTTAAACAAATCCGGCGAATGATGTCCCTAAAATGATCAAAATACCGAATATAGGGAAGAATTATTATATGGGGGCTAGACGGTATTGTGGATATTTACCCTCTTTCAGTGGAAAAAGTACTTAGAAGGAAGTTCTTGAGTGAATTTTCAGCCAATTTAATTGAAAAATTTGGTTACAATCATCAATATACCGAATATGGGGAGGTTCCTTTATATGGAGGCTATACGAAAAGGTGATCCTGCATGCGCAATTTTTTGTCATAGGCTGTAATTCCCATCACAGAATTTAAATGCAAAATTTGAAATACGTCCGGTCAAAAATATCGCTAAAATCATACAAGTACCGTATATCTGGGGGTACGGTTGTTTGGGGACCATATCTTATTGTGGACCTATATGAAAAATTCTTTTTCAGACAATTTTATTGAAAAATTTGTCTACAATCATCAAAATACCGAGTATTGGGAGGTACCGATATATGGGGTATATACGATATTGAAGACCAATATAGACAATTCTCTCTCAGTGAGTAAAGAAAGCTCAAAGAACTCCCTTTGTAGAATTTCAGATAATCCCATTGAAAATGTGGCTAAAATCATTAAAATACCGGGGACTACAGTCCATCTTCGAACTTGACCTGGCTGCAGGCAAAAGACTGATCAGTGCAAAATTTTAGTTTCCTACCTTAATTCTTTTTGACTCTAAAGTTATTACAACAGTCGGACGGAAAGACAAGGCTAAATCGTGTTAGAATTTTACGCTGACCAAGAATATATATACTTTGTTATGTCTAAAAATATTATTTCGATGTTTTACAAACGTAATGACGAATTTAATATACCCTCCATACTCTCTATGGTGGAGGGTATACAAATTGGACATTAAATTCAGATTTTTTCAAAGATGTTGTTGTTCAAAATGTCGAATTTACGTGAAAAGATATATCACATTCGTTATCATTGCGTTCAATCGGCGAGATCTTTTATTTTTAAATTCTTTTATATTGCAATGACCACAAAAAATTTAAACCTTCTTCCAATCCCCTCGCCTTGTCCTCTATAATACCAATTTGGTGCATACAAATTCATTCAAATTGATACCCGTTTTTTACTTTAAAAAACTACATTTAACCTTTTTCAGTTGTTTCTTGTAGCTGCTGTAAACAGTTTTTATTAAAACCATTTTTTCTGCTGCCGCTATTGCTGTTGTCGTTATTTTGGGAAATCATCTGCCCTGTAATAGTTGGCCGCTTCCAAAGGTGTACGTTCAATTGCTCTTTAAATTGATAAAATACAAAAGTAATAACATCAGCAATAAAGCAGCAATCTTTAGGAAAACTTTCAAAAGTGGAAAAATAGATAACAAATCTGTGCTGCCAGAAATAAAAAGAAGAATTGAAAACAACCCAGAGAAATTGCTTAACAAATGTTTTGATTTCATTTGCATATCATTGGGAAAATCTCTTTTTTGTTTCTCACCTTTACTCATAACATTCTGTTGTCCCTGTGACCAAGGTTAGGGCACAGTGATTGCTGGGGTTTAAATTCAACAAAATGGGTGTTGTTTTCGAAAAGATTTGCTTAGAAAGAAATGTTAAAATGTCTCGTACTATGGTATATCGCACTTGGACTTTGCATTAATTTTTATTAAAACAAAAATCAAATGCAAAGAAAAACAGCCAATAACTGAACTATATTTACAAACTGCTGGTATTAATGTGAGAATTTAAGCATATCCCTCTACTTAGTTTGCTTTCCTCCAAGATATAACATTAAATATATCCAATGTGATAATATTTTCAAAAGCCTCGGAAATAAATTTATATTTAGCGACGACTTCAATGCTAAGCATATATGGTGGTGTTCTCGACTTTCAAATGCAAAGGGACGAGATCTCTATAAATGTATTTCATGAATCCAATGTAATGTATTAACTACTGGCAGTCCCACATACTGGTCAACAGATGTTCATAAAATTCCAGAACTTTGGATTTTTTTCTGGAATTTGTCAATCGATAAATCCATGCGATGATCTAAATTCTGGTCACACTCATAGCTAATTTCAATCCCACAAATTTAGAAAAATACAGGGTGAGATAAAAAACTGAAACAATCTCTTAAAATAAGTTTAGATTTGTTCGAATTGGTCACCTTTGGCACGAATTATGACCTTCAAACGGACAACGAAACCATCGCACGCGGCCCCAATGTTGCTTTGTGCGCTGGAAATGAAGCGAAAAACCTCATTTTGTAACCATTCTTGGGTGGCGCGTGCTGAGTGCGATGGTGCTGCGTTCTGTTGGAATGTCCAAGGTCTGCGGCCAAAATGTTTGCATGCCAAAGGCTTTATACCATCGGCTGTTATAGCGGCCCACACCACCACCTTGGCCGGCGGCGGCGCTTGAGTTCTTGTGGCCAACCAAAGGTACACATTTTCAGCCGACATCTTTGGCAAGTAAACACGATCATTTTGATTGTTTACAAACTGCTGGGCAACGAATGTTTTCCCATCGGAGAAAACCAAATTCGGCAGTTCACTACTTTCGGCCAAGCGAAGCAACTCTTTAGCTTATGAGTCTATTTTCTTTCTGTTGCGGCTTTACCCCGAGCACATTTTTCAATATTTGCCGAATGGAATATTGCAATATGCTCAGCTCACGAGCAATTTTTCGGCCATTGCTACGCGGGTTTCAATCAAGTCGCTTCTTTACTTTTCGAACCATTTCTGCTGATGTTGCTGTTTTTTCGGTCCACTTCCAATACGACGGGCTACGCTACCAATATCACGGTAATGAGCGATGGTACGAAACACATAAGATTTATTCACATTTAAATGCTGGAGGTTTTCTAGCCAAATATACAGAAATCATATATTTCGCTTGAATTCCATCAAGAATAACTTTTTTTTTGGAAAATTCTCACCAAAATGCTTTTGTACGCTTGTAAACAATATAATGAGCTGTCACTGGAATAATTTTAACAGTTGTCGAAAAGTAGTATATTAAAACACATATATCTGAATAAATAGATATATGGGAACCGAGCTTCACAAAATGGAAAAATTCAGTTTGATGTGCAAAATTGCATCCAATTTGGGTATATTACATATTTGGTGAAAACAACCGTGGAACCAGATATATATAAAAGTTTTATTCAAATCTGAACCGATCTCGATACAATTTTTCTGAGGTATTTCTGAACTGTATTTGACATATGATATGAAATATCGTTGTTGTGAAGTGCGTTTGTAAGAGACTTATACATCAAGTAGGATTGTACATATGTATGGAAGCTTAATCTATATCTGAACCGGCATTCCCCAAATTTGACATACTTACTTCTAGGCTGAATTCGGTCGTATGTGGAGAAATTCACCCAACATAATAGTCGTAGAGTGTATATTACGAATGAATATACATTCAGTCAGATGTGCTGAAATGTA
This sequence comes from Musca domestica, assembly GCF_030504385.1. Classification (NCBI taxonomy): domain Eukaryota; kingdom Metazoa; phylum Arthropoda; class Insecta; order Diptera; family Muscidae; genus Musca; species Musca domestica. Next base: position 13,778,552 of record NW_026712299.1, read on the forward strand.
TCCTAGTTTGACGAATATTTAACATATGGCGCAGAATAAAATTGAAATCGGAAGAAAATGTGTGTGGGAGTTATATCTAAATTTGGACTGATTCACACCAATTTCGATAGGGTTCTTCCTGGGTACAAACTAAAAAAAAACCTTCTCCTTCGGACAATAAATGCTATCTGTACTTTGTTTAAAAAATACGTGAAAAGACGAGCATGGGGCACATGTAACGGTACTTTTCATTATTCTGTATTTTGATGATTTTAGTCACACTTTGCCACAGAATCGTTTAAAATTTGATATTGAGGATTTGTTATTTGATTTGTTAATGGGTGCTACAGCCTAAGACAGAAAATTCTCTGTGCAGTCCACATCTTCGTACAGCTCCCACATATAAAGGTACCTCCCGATATTTGGTATTTCGTTTTTGAGAATTGCCAAATTCGTCCCAAATGGTGGAGGGTATTGAAAGTTCGGCCCGGCCGAACTTACAGCTTTTTTATTTGTTTTTCTTAAATTTGGTATTAACAGTTTGTAATGGGCTTACCTCTTGTGGCATTTAATTCTCTATATAGATCCATGTTTTCTTATAGCCCCCATAAAACGGTAACCTCAAATATAACGGCAATACCACATTATTGGGTCTTTGAAATTTTAACTGCGTTCTCCAACCGATCACACAGGTTGGATCTAAATGTTTGGCAATGGAGCAAAACATGAAAAGTGAGTGAGCTGTTTAAACTGTGGAAGCTAAACTGTGTGGAAGCTAAATCGATATCTAAAACCACGTGGATATAACCAATCTTCAAAAATTTGAAATGGTATTTATATGCTTCAAAAATATGTGTTGTGGATATTAAAAGTTTAATTGGTTCAAAAAGTTTGTACGACCTCGAAACACGCAGTCAAAATCGATTACTTGTATATTTGGTATGTTGAATTTTCATAAATTCTCCATAAAAGAGTTTTTTTGTTATATGCAGCTCCACCATATATGCAAAGTTTTGTAGGGTATCATAAAGTCGGCTCAGCCCGACTTTGGCCTTTCTTTACTGGTCTTTATATATCGATCATTCTATCTCGCCGAGCTAAGTCGATGTAATTATGTCCATCTGTCCTTTACATCTTATTAATATGGATTATTTTGTAAGCACTCCAGAGGTTGTAAATATGGCCCTATGGTCATATGGAGATAAGGTTAAGCTTCGTAAAGAAGCCTATTGGAAATGTTACCAAAAATTCTAGGGGATAATTTGGACAATTTTCTGAGAATTTTCATGTCGCTCTACAGATTACAATTATAGACTAATTGGTCAAAAATGTATCATTTGGGTTGGTATCGGATAATAACGTTTGCATGGAATACCAAATATCGAAGATATAGAAAAGCGAATACAGAAATATATTTCAAATATTGTTTTGAATTGCTATTGGCACGACAGAGAATATAAAAATTGGGCAATTAACACGGAAATTGGCTTCGGTCAAAAAACTTTTGTATGACTATGTGACATTATTTCAAGGATGAAATTATCCAAAATAATACATAAATATGAGATACGTGAAATTTACATTAAATTTGGGAAAATGAGTTTTGAATGAGTTAAAAAAAAAAAAAAACCTAAAAAAGTCGGATAAAAATATGCCAATAATGGTGTAAATGTAGATTTTGTAGTATTTCGTGACATTTTTTATTTTTTCATATTTTTTATCTCATGCGATTTTTTAAATTTGACTTATAATATTGAATTGTATATTTTGTTATATTTTTTCAGCTTACAACACAGGTTGGGGTTATTATATGCAGATTGCAATTATCGTCCGATCCTTATGAAAATTTTCATTAGGTTAGGGTTAGGCTCAGAAGTGCTAGGCCTATTGTTTTTAAATATGAAAATAACTTACAGCGAAATCAAAAATACACAGAAGGCGAACTTCTGCCTTGTCATGCTGATTTCGTTGCGAAGATTAGTCTAAATTTGGCAATACAGTGGAACCTATTGCATTTGGAGATGATAGCAAAATATTTAGGTGTTCAAATTAACCAAAAACCGAAAAATTTACCTGATCATACAATTGAAACAAATCGACACGGAATTTTGCCGGACAGGGAAGAAGTCTAGCATTTTGAATGACCAGACGGAGTGCGTGAATATTAGGCAAATATCCCTAGTCAAAATGCTAAGGGTAATATCTGGGCAGTGCTCCGTGCCATAATTTCAAAAGCGAAATCTTCCAAAATGGATTTGGACATAAGGGGGCTTCTAACATATTATAGTATTGTGGGGTATCACATGGTCGGCCCGCATGACTATAGCATTTGCTTACTTGTTTTTCAGATACTGTAGTTTTTTGGGAAATATTGATTCCAGATCATTGGGGATTATTCGAAATAAAGGCATACTAATTATCGTATTTGCTTTTGAATTGGAAATGATCACGTTGCTAAAAAAAAACTCTACTAATCAAAACATGGAGACCGAACCTTGACATTTCGAATGATTTTTATGTATTTTAATTATGTATCCCATTGTCTTGAAGGATTTATTCACTATTTTATTAAATTATAATGCTGTATGGTCCGCCTGTTGGACTGTGGCCTTTGTTTATTTGTATAATATTTATTGGGCTGTAACCACTATGCAGTGTGATTTAATTTATTTCACACCTTATGTCCGTAACGAAAATCATATCGTATACAAATAATTCAATTGTTGACGGAGGATTTAGTGGTGTTGTTGTTGTTATTGCTTTTGTCAAAATTGAGGGTTCGTTTTGTGTATCCTTTTGATTTGAGTTTTGTTTTCTCTTTTCTTTTTTGTTTCTGGTATACATTTGTATTGGTGATGCGTTTTGTCCCCTTGACTAACATTTCAGATGTTTTCCCTCCCCAAATGACGTTTGATGTGTTATCAGTGGGGATTTCAAATTGTAAAAGTTTTCCCATTCATGGCATGGTGGCTACCTTTGCAGTTGAAGGTAAAGTTCTGAGGTTTTTCCCTTTAAGCTGTATTGAAAAGTATAATCTTAGATTTTTTCACTCCAATTCAAAGTTAAATTGGGATTGGGGATTTTTTGCTGGAGTTTTGGTTCTTTTTTTTTTTGTAGCTGTGTGGTTGGCATAATAAGATAGATGATAAGAAAATCAGGTTGAGATTGCAACTGTAGAGACAGATGTCAATGTGTGCGGTTAGCAATCCTTGTCTTAGGGTAAATTTAAATTTTTATCAGATGTGAAGTTATTCAAGAGAATAACAAATACGAAATGCCATTTTTGACGAAATATATCTAAAAGATGGGTGATTTGGGTTTGCATGTAAGGTGTGGAGGGAAATTATTCTCTATTGAGTATGCTAATGGATTTGTAATCGATGTGGATATGTATTCCATATGGATTAGATTTTTAAAAATTAAATAAATAACAATTTTGAAAAAAATTTGTTTCATTAGTTGTTTTTTTTTTTTTTTTTTATTCAGCCTTGTTCTTTTCCTCTGAATAACCATATCCTTATATTGCAATTAAAGCCTTCTTCTTTCATAAATCATGGCAAATGCAATTTTAATAACCAAAAATTTCCATAATTGATGGCTTCGTATCCGTCTAGTCTGTATATGAACGTTGTCTGAAATTTTAATTACATTGTATAAATTGGCTCATACTTATAATTTACTTATACCAATTACACAGTTGAGTAATTTTTGCTTCATTTTTGTCACATCGCCCCTTTAAGCTTCAAAAAGACGACGAACAGAAAAGAATGCAAATATATTCATATTAAATTTTCTTGTCATTACTCTTAATAAGCCAACCATATAATATCAACGTAAATAATTTATTTTACAACGACGCATACAAAGAACCCCAAAAAAGAGATACAGAAAAAAATTAACATGTAAATAATTCATCATAAAATCATATTTTAATATTTAAATTTTTCTGATATGCGTACAGTTGGTAGGAAAAGTATGCATCCATGGAATAAACAAAGGATTATAGGGGGCATATTTGATATGACCAAACATGTCTTATTCCCTCCACTCTTTGGGAAGTTACACGTTTGATTAATATGTGTATAAGTCACGAGGTCCAGTTTTTTTTTTTTTTTTTTAGCGGTGAATGTCATTATATTGTTATTAATTTGCCCTATTAAATAAAAAAGTAAGCAAAGGCTATAGACTTGCGGTTCCGTCCATGTGATATCCTAAAAAACTATCACATATTGGAAAACCCTTAGGTCCAAGCCAATTTATTTTGATTTTTTGAAATTGTGTCTACAGTCCTGGAACAATGTTACCCTTAGTTTTTGGTCGAAATTATTTCTCTTATATTTATTTATATCCTCAGTCCTGCTCACAGGTATTACAAAATACACAAAAAATTACTCGCTAAATATTATGCGATGCCCATATAAAATGCAATTCGATTTGTCTTTAATTGTGACCAGCAGGAAAATGTTTAGTTCACAATTTGTGGGAAAAATATTGGTCCTAGATCCACGATGTTAGATATGAGTCATCCTATCTCGCCGAACTAAGTCGATCTAGCTTGTGACTCTGTCAGTCCTTCTGTCCATGTTATTTTGTAATCACATCCTCATCCCCACGAAATTTTGCATGGAGTTAGAGTAAGGTTCAGTATAACAGGTTATCGGAGAGGATCGCAAGATTATTATGGTCAAAATATAAGTAAGTTAAAAAGTATCAGTCGGTTTTGCCGACAGATATACACTGGTGGCCAAAACTAAAGCAACTAAAATCGCAAAGACAATAAATGCCTTGTAACTTTTACAAAAATAAACAAATTGTAATTATTTTTCCATCTTTAAATGAGGTACTTAATTCACTTTTAAAAAACTAAAAATAAAAGTACAAAAATAATTTTGACTGAAAAATAATATATGGAAAACTAAAATGACCCAATTTTGCTTGGTCAAAACTAAAGCAACTTTTTGATTTTTATACCCTACACCACATAGTGGTAAGGGTATTATGTCTTTGTGCATTTGTTTGTAACATGGAGAAGGAAACGAGATAGACCCATAGTTACTTTTGAGAACCTTCATAGAATCACTTTCTGAGTCGATTTATGCATGTCAGTCCGTCTGTCCGTCCGTCCGTCCGTTCCTCCGTCCGTCTGTCCATGTATTCTTGTGAACAAAATGCAGGTCGCATTTATTATCCGATTGAGATGAAATTTTCCAAACAATATTTTTTTGGCCCAAGGACGAACCCTATTGAAATTGGTGAGAATCGGATCAAATTTAGATATAGCTCCCATATATATCTTCATCCGATTTCGGGTTAAATGTGCACCAAATATCCACTATCAGTCCAAATTACCTGAATTTTGGCACACCCAACCGAGTTCGGCCTAGAAGCAAGTATATCAAATTTGGAGAAAATCGGTTCAGATATAGCTATAGCTCCCATATATATCTTTCATCCGATTTGATCTTTAAGCCCCTCACATTCCTACTATGCACTCCACAACCGTGATATTTGGTACCAGGTATTAGATGGAGCACAGAAATAGCTGTTTTAAATTTTATCGAAATCGGTTCAGATTTGGATATAGCTCCCATATATATCTTCATCCGATTTCGGGTTAATTGACCACCAAATGGCCAATATCAGCCCAAATGACCCGAATTTTGGCACATGTGACCGAGATTAGCCTTAAAGCAAATACAACAAATTTGGAGAAAATCGGTTCAGAAACAGCTATAGCTCCCATATATATGTTTTATCCGATTTGATGTTTAAGCCTCTCACATTCGTAATATGCACTCCACAAGAATGATATTTGGTACCAGATATAAGATGCAGGCCAGAAATAGCTGTTTGTAATTTTATCGAAATCGGTTCAGATTTGGATATAGCTCCCATATATATCTTCATCCGATTTCGGGATAATTGTGCACCAAATGGCCGATATAAGTCCAAATGGACTGAATTTTAGTACATCGGACCAAATTCAGCCTAGAAGCAAGTATATCAAATTTAGTGAAAATCGGTTCAGATTTGGATATAGTTCCCATATATATCTTCATCCGATTTCAGGTTAATTGTGCACTAAATGGTCAATATCATCCCAAATCACCCGAATTTTCGTACATAAGACCGAATTCAGTCTAGAAGCTAATACGTCAAATTTGGAGAAACCCGGTTCAGAGATAGCTATAGTTCGTAAAATGCACGATAGAATCAGATAGATTTTGATTTTGTACCAAATATCTCATAGAGCTCTGAAATGCCCTGTATAAACCTTTTTACGAGAGATCTACTAAGTATGCATAGTGGTGTAGGGTATCATATAGTCGGCCCCGCCCGACTTTTGAGCTTTCCTTACTGGTTTATTTTAAAATAATTAAATTTTGGTTAGAATCGATAGCATCCATTATTTTTGATAGCAGCTGCACACCTACGAGGCATTGAATCTATAACACTCTCAATTTGATCCTGGGGTATACTTTCCCAGGCACCCCGAATTCTTTGGAAAATGTTGTGTTTATTTGTTTCCGAATCTCGCTTAATCTTCCTGTCTACGGTACTCCAAAGGTTTTCTATGGAGTTTAGGTCAGGTGATTGTGTCGGCCATGACAAAACATCGATTTTTGACTCCCGCAACCAATCTTTTGATGCAAGTTTGGGATCATTGTCATGCTGGAACACCCGAATAAGACGAATATTTTCCTCAGCGAAAGGGAACAACGTGATGTCCACAACATCTTTGTTAACAAACCGATCCATAACTTCCTTTATTTCATGGATAGACCCAAGTCCATAGAAAGAAAATCAGCGCCGCGCCATTTTTGACACCACCTCATGCTTCACTCTACCCTTGCAACACTGCGGCTTCAGTCCTTCATTTTTTGGTCTTCTCACGGTAAAATTTGTTAATGTCTGATCCTTTAATATTAAACGTAGACTCATCCCAGAATAAAATGTTTTTACATTGAGCTGGATTCCAGTTAATATTATCTTTGCCGGAAGCCATACTGGCTTTTTTTAGATAAAAATGGGTTTTTTTGGTGGCTTACGGGCATACAGACCAGCTACATCTTCTAGCCTACGCACTGATCTCCAGCTTATATCCAATGATTGCTCTCTCACCAATCCAGTTGAACTCTTAAATGGTTGTTTTTTATTTCTCTCACAATTTGTTGATTAGTACGGGCTGAAGTTTTTCACGGCCTTCATCCGTTATAGACTGTTACTACTGATCCAGTTTCATAAAACCGCCTTGGTATACAGAAATATTTATGAAATATTTCTCGGAAATCATTTTCTACGATATGTTGTTTTCATAGCCACTGATAATTTGGTTTTTTATTCATGTACTGTATTTGCTTCTAGCCATTTTTTTAAATTTTTTGGCAGTACTTAAGAAACGAATAGAAAAAAACGCTGTTGTAAAATACCTTTCAAAATTTATTTATGACAAGCGAAGTTACCTAAGGAAGCAAAAAGCGATCAATATAACAGTAAAAAAACTGAAATTACAGCGATCACATGAATGTACAACAGAGTTGCTTTTGTTTTGTCCAAGCCAAAATCGGGTTTATTGACTTTACCATACATTATTTTTTATATAAAAATTAATTTTAGTTTTTTTTTTAGGTTTTTAAAAAGTGGATAAAGTGCCTAATTTAAAAATAGAAAAAGTTCCTCATTTTCTTAATTTTTAAAAAAGTTACAGGGCATTAATTCTACTTGTAATTTCAGTTGCTTTAGTTTTGGCCACCAGTGTATATCATTAGCCAAAGTTCGTTTATTAAAATCTATTTTGACTCCGTTATGATTATTAAAATTTTTGACGCTCTAGGAACAGGTCCCAAAGGAATGGGACAATATTGGCCATCGAACCTAAATGTATATATGATATATGGGTGAGATACAAAAACCGCAACACAGTCAAACGCCATAATTTTTACATTTTTTTCTTTATTTTATTGAATGAAAGCAAAAAATGTCGGAAATAGCATCAAATTTTAGAATAAGTTTATATTTGTTCGAATTGGACACATTTGGCACGAATTATGACCTTCAAACCGTCAATGAAACCGTCACGCGCTGCACGCATGTTGCTCTGCAGTATTTTGGTCCATTCCCGGCGAAGCGGTTGCTTGAGGTGATCGATGCTTTGGTTTTTTTTTTAGTGCCAACCTTGCTTTCCAAAATACTCCAGACACAATAGTCCAACGGATTGGTATCCGGAGCTTTTCGTGGTAATTTTACGCGGGAAATGAAGCTACGAACCTCATTTTGTAACCATTATTGTGTGGTGCGTGCTGAGTCCTGTTGGAATGGCCAAGGTCTGCGGCCAAAATATTTCCGTGTCCAAGGCTTTAATACACCCTACAGAATATTTTCGCGATAATATTCTGCATTTATTCTTATGCCACGGTCGATTAATACGAGCGGAGAGCAACCATCAGCTGTTATGGCGGCCCACACCATCACAATGACCGGCGCTTGAGTTCTGGTGGCCGACCGAAGGTGCACATTTTCAGCGGACCTCTTTGGCAAGTAAACACGATCATTTTGTTTGTTTACAAACTGCTGAATGTTTTCTCATCGGAGATGGAAAAAAACAAATTCACCAGTTCACCACTCTCGGAATTTTTTGAAATTTCAATGGCTTTACTCCGAGCTCATTTTTCAATATTTGCCGAACGGAATATTGCGATATGTTTAGCTCACGAGCCATTAATCCGCCACTGCGAAGAGGGTTTCGATCAAGTCGCTTCTTTACTTTTCGAACCATTTCTGCTGATGTTGCTGTTTTCTTCCGTCCACATCATTGACGTCGGGCTACGCTGTCACGGTAACGAGCGATGGTCGAAACACAACAGATTTATTCACATTTAAATACTGGAGTGCTCTAACTACACTTGTTGGTTTCCAGCCAAATATAAAGAAATCACATTATCAGGCTTGAATTCCATCACGAATAATTTAATTCTGGAAAATTCTTACCAAAATGCTATTGTACACTTGTAAACAAAATATTGAGCTATCACTGGGATAATTTTAACAGCAGTCGGACGGGTGGCTTAGAAATGACAGCAGTCTGTATTTGGTTGCAGTTTTTACTTCCTGTATATTCAATTCTGAATCAATTTCCACCAAATTTGAAGGAGGTACTTACACCTCTCGTACAAAAATATATATAAAAAAATATGTATCGAAGCAATCGATATATGAGAACCGAGTTGCAACAAATGTCGTATGTAAATGCGACCTGTACTTTGTTTTCAAAAATACATGAACAGACGAACGGACATGCATAAATCGACTCAGAATATGAATCGATGAAGATCACCAAAAGAAACTATGGGTCCTTCCCTTACGTCAGCATAATCATATGCTTTCGTTGCAGTAACTGCTTGGGTGTTACCGTGAGAGTCATCCCAACCATCATATGGTGGATAACTCTCCCCCACCCAGGCGTGTCAGGAAGGACATACATGATCTAGAGAGGGAGGTCCAGCGCTACAAGAGAGAGCCTCTAGATCAAGAAGCCTATCAGGCAGGTCTGAGTGGCATTCACACCGATGCAGTCGCGGATGCTATTAGCAGTTATAAAGTGAATGCCGTCCTCGGAGTCCACCCCCCATCCATTGCAGCCGAAGAACGTCAGCTGCCTAGACAAACCAGGGTAGTTTTGGCGCAATTACGTTCAGGATGGTGTAGTCGCCTCAATTCGTATTGGGCACGAATTGATGAAGATGTGCGTGACGCCTGCCCGGCGTGCGATACAGGTCATTTCGTTTCCATACTCTTTCCAATATATCGGTCGGTATCTCACGATGTTATCTTCCATTATTATCTTCAATGTTGTCTTCCAATGCATTTTTGAAGACTTGTGTCAACGACATTATGCTAAAAAATAGTATTTGTTTTGAAGATTTTCTACTATTTCCCCATACATATCTGTCGACAAACCAACCGAGAGTTTCCTACTGTATTATAAACACTGTATATTTTCTCATTTAACAGAACTACATATTGATCTCAGAGATCAATGAGTTATAACATTGAAATTCCATGACAATGCCTATAAACAGAATTCTAAAACCGTCCCCATTCTATTTGTCTTGGCTTTAAAGCTATGCAAATTTTAATAATGTAAAAAAATTATTAAAAATTAACAAGTCACAAATCAGATGTACCCTACAAACCACAATATGAATCAGTTAAAATTATAAAACATTGCCTAAAAACAAACTTCCAAATATATGAATTTTCATCAAACATTTAAATAATTTAAGAACCATCCGTCCAGTCAATGTTTTCCATATTTCCTAATTCATGGTATAGTTCATCCACTTGGTCGCTGCATGTCAACACAACACACACACACACATTTTAATGTTGACAAACAGAATGTTCGCATAAACAATTCATTTTGTGGACGTGAGTTAAAATATAAGAAAAATATCTGACAAAAAGCCAGAGCTTAATGACGCATCCTCAGGCACTGACCTCATTTTCTTTGCTCAGCCGTTGTTGTTGCTGCCACTGCCTGCTACGATGCTGTCGTCTACACGAGAGAGTGTTGTTTGTAAATATATAAGGATGTGTATTAAGTTGGAATGTGAAGAAAAATTGTTTCGTCATTGTCTGTTGAAACATTGAAATAAAATGTATTAAAATTGGTAAGAGCCGGTTAAAAATGTTCGCAATCAACAACAATTTTGTATACTTCTTTGAATGAAAACAGAGATGTTTCTGATTAAAGTGTTATATTTTTAGAAGAACAAACATTTTCTTATTTGGCAATTAGGAAATACTTGACATCATGCTATATTAATGAAACTCTATCATAAACAACTCAGCCAACTGTACTGCGTTTCGTCCATTAATCAATAATTTTATTATTATTATTTGTTATTAATTTTAAAAGTACTATATATGGGAGGCTATATGGCGAGATACATAATAACTAAAAACACCAGCGTCTTCTTTACTCGGTAGCAATTTTCCAAAAACCTCGAAGAGTCTTACGGGAAATTTTAAACCAATTTTTGAAGGAACCATCCAGGCATACAAACTCTTTGACATGTTTGGATTGAAAGAAAATGTCATGAAAAAACTTCATCCTAAACATGTGGGGTTTGGTAAGCCTTAATTGTAATATTTCTGCAGATATAAGCAAGGTATCAGATAAAATACACCGATATAGGCCGGTGTGCAAATCTGGACCAATAGGAAGATCCACCTCACTTAAACGTGTTTCATTACACATTATTATTTCACTTTGTTTTTTCTGGGAATTTTTCAAATATTTGGGTCGGTTTGATATTGTAAATTGAATAAGTATCATAGTCTGGATTTTATTGGGTTTTATTATACCCTCAGTCATATGGCTACAGAGGGTATATATCATTTGATACGGTCAAAACGTGCCTAGTCGAAATAACGGTTTTAGACCCTAGGTCTCTTTGGACGAAATCCGTTTCAGAACATTTGGAGTCGATCTAGCGATGTCCGTCCGTCCGTCCGTCTGTCTGTCTGGCTGGTGCGTACGATAACTCTCGAAGGGAGTATCTGATTTGGTCCAAACTTGGTACATCGTAATATTTTTGTCAAACTTAGATCAAGTTCGAAGATGGGCAATATCGGTCCACTCCTTCAAGTACCTCCCCCACAAAATGGTCAAAATTTTGAATAATTACAACTCCCATAAAATGTGATTTAAGAGTTCGTTTGTCTTCAAATTTCACCCATCCCAATCATTTTATTAGTCCAGGTCTAATGTTAAGATAGAGTATATCGGTCCACTTCTTCTGGTACCTCCCCCACAAATGGTCGAAATTTTAAAAATATATATTTTCTGCACAGAAAGGGAAGCAATAATCTAATTTTGAAAAACATAACACTCAAAGAAAGCGAAATAAGGACCCAACTCTCTTCAAATTTCACACATACAATAATTTTTGCTAACACCAGATCTGTTGTGAAGATACTATATATCTTCGAACACCTTCTGGCACCTCACCCACAAAGGGACATAATTTTCAATATTTTCGTCTATCATAAATTGCGAAGCAACTTAGCGATTCTTTACAATTGCTATATCCATCTACTATTTTATATATATATATATATATATATATATATATATATATATATATATATATATATATATATATATATATATATATATATATATATATATATATAATTAGTTTATATATAATAATATTTATATCATATTTATTTAGGTGGGATACGAAATGGACAATATTGAACGATTCTTGCAAAACCCACTCCGTAGAGGGTGAGTAGGGCTGAGGGAATACATCTGTCGGCAAAACCGACCGATACTTTTTTACTTGTTTTCTTTAACGAAAACGTATTCATCCACCATACGTAATGGTGGCAATGTACTTATTTTATCATTTGTCCCATGAGGCGTATGAGTTACACTGAACTTACGCATAATACTCATACGCACCAGTTCCTACTCTCTCACATATTTGATTCTACAACACGAACACAGACTAATATTTTGTAATAATTGATTATAATAATTTTGTATAGATATTCTTGATCAGCATAAAATTCTATGTCGATTTAGTGATGTCCGTCCGTCTGTTCGTCTGTGGAAATAACTCTGGTTTTTGATGATTTTAGCGCCATTAAATTCTTAGAAATTTAGTGTTTGAAGTTCGTAATGGGTACTACAGCCTTAGACAGAAAATTGTCTGTGGAGGTTCACGACTTCGTATAGCCCCAATATAGCGGTACCTCCCGATATTCGGTATTTTTATGATTTAAGCTACATTATTCACCCATTTTATGACAAGAGTTACCTATGCAGGTCCATGTCGTCGTTTAGACCTTAATATAACAGCTAAATTAGCTATTTTTAAGGTTTTAACAGAATTTTGTTTGCTAAATTCGTTCCAAATGGGGGAGGGTATGCAAAGTTTGGCCCGGCCGAACTTACAGCTTTTTCTTCAAACTTCACACATTTCAAAACAAGTAAGCAAAGGCTACAGTCGTGCGGGGCCGACCATGTATACCCTACAACACTACAATATGTGCTAAGTCCCCTTATATCCAAATCCATTTTGTAAGATTTTTTTGAAATAATGCGAAAGAGCCCTGCCCAGAGGTTACCCTTAGGTTTTTGTCCCGGAGAATTCTGCCAATATTTACGTACTCCGTAGTGTTGTTAGGTATTCAAAACAATTTCTTATTGTTCATCCTAAATGCTAGACTTCTTCCCTGTCCTTAACTCTCTTTTGTGAAATTCCGTGTCGATTAGTTTTCAATTGTAACCTATAGAACAAAAACAAAATTAGAAAAAATTAAATTTTTTTTCAGTCCATTTGAACGTCTAAAAATACATCTTAAGAACAATAGGCTTTATTTTTGACCCTAATCGGCCCAGAAATTCTTGATTTATAATGATTTATTTTGCTATATATCCGATTTCTTGGGTATTAGCATCCCTTTAATAGTCAGAAGTGATCTTTTATTGTATATGTGTTTTGGCCGGGATTAAAAATATTCGCGCTTTAGTGGAAATTTTCCTATTTTCTTACATAAAAGTTGGGGTCTATTTTACCGCTAATTATTGCCCGATGGTCGCCCAAATTGGCTGGTTTCTGCCCAGACCTAAACTCTAACCCCATGTAAATTTTCGCGTCGATTGGTTCATAATTGTGGCCTATAGAGCAACTGCAAAATCAGGAAAATTTTCTGTTTTTAGTCAATTTCACCTCCTAAATATGGTGCGATCATCTCCAAAAACAATAGCGTTCTATTCTGGCCCTAACCACAACCTCATTTTCAATTTCGTGAGGATAGCTTCATAATTGCGACCTATAGCTTGATTACAAATTAACATGGACAGACGGACATACATAGCTAGATCGACTCAACTCGGCGAGATAGGAAGAAACCAATATTTCGAGGTGTTACATAATTTTTGGCCCAATCAAACTTATAATACCCCCAACACATAGTGTTGTAGGGTATAATTAGAATAAATAAATACTCATTTAATCGATTGCTTGTGGCCGATAAAACCTATTGATTTCGTTTGATATTTCCTTGTTAATGCAATGGGCTGGTAACCAGATCTGTAATGAGTTTTTCCTCGACTCCCAAACTCCGCCTCCATAACCATCCTTAAATGTTCCACCGTAACTCATATGGACAAATATTAAAAAAATATAAATTTTGAATGGAACGCGCTGCAGATCAATTTAATTCACATAAATTGAATTATGGTATGACAAATAAATATGTCTGTAAATACCGAAATACCAACATTCGAGGGGTATGCGTCACTTCTCTATATAAGCAGAAGAGCCCATCATGGAATCAAAATACAGAAATTTAAGTAATTCCCTAGAAAAATTCGCAAAAATAGTCAAAATACCGAATATCGGGAAGTACCTTTGTATAGGAGCTGTATGAAAACGAGGACATATGTAGACAATATTATGTCACATGAGGTAGAAACCGTTATAAATTCAAAATACCGAATTTAAAAATATTCCGCTAATAGAAACGAAAACGCGGACTTGTATAGAGTATGTTCTGCTACAGGAAATAGTTTCCATTTTGAACTATAAATATAAATTTAAAGCTATTACGCTAGAAACTGAAACTAAACTCATCAAAGTACAGAATATGAGAAGGTACAATTATATAGGGGACATAGGAAAACGTGGACCTATACAGGCACTAAACTATTCCGTTAGAGAGTGTGGCTGAAATCATCAAAATATCGTATATCTGGAGACAATATAGTGGGTCTATATAGGCAATGTTCTACCACAGGAAGTAGAACCCATTACAAACTCTGAACACAAAATTTTAAACCATTCCGTTAGAGAGTGTGGCTAAATTGGTAAAAATATCGAATATTGTAGACCGATATGGCTCATCTTCGATGACTCAACTTCGTTCTCATCTTCGATGACTGCATCTATATATATGACTGCAGATAAAAGACAATTCAGTGTAAAATTTTACCTTTTTATCGCATGCCGTTGGTCTCTAGTGTGATTACAACAGACGGACGGACATGGCTAAATGGACTTAGAATTTCACGCTGATCAAGTATATTTGGTCATTGTTAAAAGTAAAATGTCTTTTTGAAAAATTAAAATTTCATATTATACCCTCCATCATGTAGGCAGCATAAAATTCTATGTCGATTTATCAATGTGTTCCCTATCCGTCTGTCCATCTGTGGAAATCACTCTTGCTTCCGAACGCAACGAAGTAAAAATTTACCCAAATGTGTATTGTGTCTGCAGGACTTTTGGTATTGAAAATGGGCTATGTTGGTCCATGTCTTCGCATAGCCCCCACATAACTGTACCTCCCGATATGCGATATTTTGATGATTTACGCGGCATTATTTACCGGAATTGTTTCAAATTTGGTATTTGAAGTTCCTAATGGATACTACAGCCTAAGACCGGAAATCGGTCATGTAGGTTCACGTCTTCGTATAGCCCCCATATAACGATACCCCCAATATTCGGTATTTGGATGATTTTAGCGACATTATTTACCTGAATTATTTCAAATTTTGTATTTGAAGTTCGTAATGGATACTACAGCCTTTGCCAAAAATTGTCTGTGCAGGTCCATTTATGGTACCTCCCTATATTCGGTATTTTATTTATTTTAGCTACATTATAGACATTTTATTTTTCAAGTTAAGCATTTGAATATTATAATACCTTATGACAAAAGTTGTCTATGCAGGTCCGCGTCGTCGTATAGACCCTAATATACGGCTACATTCTGTACTTTTAAGATTTTAACAGAATTTTTAATAGATTTTATTTTTTTTGAAAATTGCCAAATTTGTACCAAATGGTGGAGGGTATTCAAAGTTCGGCCGAACTTACAACTTTTTTACTTATTTTTCTCTCGAAGTGCTTGATCCAACTATCCACAATTCTAACTTCATAAAACATTTCACACTTGCAATGTATGAAAAGTCTATGATGTCCTTGGTCTTCCCATATGTAAAGGGTTAGTAATTTAACGTCACTCCGTCCCAACCCATCTTAATGTTGATCAATTTATGAAGAAAGCAATGCAGGACTCTGGTTAAGTGTCAGTGTGTGAATGTTTGTTTTAATATTAAAGTGTGCGCCTGTAGTAGTTGTAGTAGTAGTCATCGTCATCATCGCCGTTGTTGTTGGTACTTTAACTATTTTCTTCCTTGATTTGTTTCGAGTGCAGTTGAACTCTTTACTGAAAGGTTATGCTCGTGTAATTTTGTAAGAGTGGTTGTGATTCATCTCAGCATATGTACGTGTATGAGTCTTGCGGCCTTTGTGTGTATGTGACGTTATAAAGGGAAAGTAGTTCGTTCATTTCTGCGCTTTCTTTTTTTTTATTATTTTCTGTTCTGTTCTCTGGCTGATATGTTTTCTCATTATATTCACTTTTAATGTGCCTTGAGTTTTGTTTGCTTTCTGTTGTCGTTTGTTTGTTTGTTTTTTATAACTCGCTTGACTTGATGTCGGTGTCTTTATATCATTGCAATTTTATTGTTTTGCGGTGTTTGTAAGAGTTTTGCCGGCATAATAATGCCAACAGCAGCAGCAACAACAACAACGACAGAAACAACACTTACCACATTGACATCACCAACATGCTTTAGGTGTTGTTAGTTGCGGCGGTGGCTGCTGGTGCTGCTGCTCCCTCTGTTATTAAGAGGTTTTACTTGTGTCTGATGATGTCGGTATGTTTATAGGTGGTTTGTTTCTTTAAGTCGACAGACGTTGCTTGATTCTGTTGTTTTTAGATTTGCGGTTAAATACATTACACCTAGCTACTGCCACTCACAACACAAAGTAACGATGGAAGTGTGAAAATGTTCTCATGTGTGTGTGTGTGTGTGTGTGTGGTGCAGTGAAGTACCTACGTTCATAGGTATGTTTTGTTGTTATTTACAGTTCATCTTTAGTTTAAGTATTCCGGCTATGAAAGCTATATTATAGTTTACTAACAACAACAACAGCAACGTAAACATAAATAAACCATATACACTATATTTACAGACTTTCACAAATATGCTGGCATGGGTACAGGTAAGGGCCGTTGAATTGGAAAATAAATTATGGGTAAACATTTTTGATACCCTCACGTGCTTCATAACCGTTTTAGACCCTAAGTCTCCTTGGGCCATATCCGTTTTACGACATTTAGAGTCGATCTAGGTGTGTCCGTCCGTCCAACTCTGTCTGTACCCGGTTTAGTCCAAACTTGGTACATCGTAATATTATTGTCATATGTACATTAAATACGGATATGGGCAACATCGGTCCACTCCTTCTGGTACCTCACCCACAAAAGGTCAACATTTTCAAAGACAATAACTTACCACATAGACAGAGCAAAAATCATTCGATCTTGTACCAACATTCCCATATTTCTATCAAAACAAAATTTGGTGAAAAGACGAAATATTTCAGGCCACCCCTTCTGATACCTCTCCCACAAAGGGTAAAAATTTGCTATAATTATAGCTCTTATAAAATGTGAAATGAGAGTTTGATTGTCTTCAAATCTCACACATTCCAATATTATTATTCACGCAACATCTAATGTGAAGGTACGATAATTCGGTTCTCCTCTTCTAGTACCTCCCCCACAACATTTTGAATAATTATAGCGCACATAAAATTCGAAATAAGCACCAGATTCTCTTTAAATGTCATGTATCCCAAATTTTTATTGACACGAGTTCCGGTGTGAAAATGGTAGATATCGCCCCATCTCTTCTGGTGCCTATCCAACAAAGGTCCGCAGTTTACGATACTTATAAATCTCATAATGAGCGAAACACTAGACTATTTCCAAAACATTAATTATATATATTTGATTTTTTTAAAATTTGCACATCCACATATTTATATCAATATTAGCTGAAGTGGAATGCTTTAGTCCAACATACTTGGTAACTCACGCATATTTCAACATTTCCCAAAAATATCTCATATGTCATATAAAGTGAAGGAAGTAACCGATATAGTTCAAATCGGACACAGTGTGAGATAAAACAAAACTGCGACAAAGTCAAACGCCATAATTTTTACATTTTTTTTTTAATTTTATTGAATGAAAATAAAAATTTCGGAAATAGCAAACCGTGAAACAGTCACATGCTGCCCGAATGTTGCTTTGCGGTATTTTGGCCCATTCCCGGCAAAGCGCTTGCTTGAGGTAATCGACACTTTGGTATTTTTTAGTTCCAACCATGCTTTCCAAAATAATCCACATATAATAGTCTAACGGATTGGAATCTGGAGATTTTGGTGGCCATTGTGCGCTGGAAATGAAGAGGGGAACCTCATTTTGTAGCCATTACTGAGTGGCGGGTGCTGAGTCCTACTGGAATGTGCAAGGTCTGCGGCCAAAATTTTTGTGTGCCCAAGGCTTTAATACACCCTCCAGAATATTTTCGCGATAATATTCGGCATTTATTCTGATGCCACGGTCGATTAATACGAGCGGAGAGCGACCGTCGGCTGTTATGGCGGCCCACACCATCACCATTGCCGGCGCTTGAGTTCGGGTGGCTAATCTAAGGAGCACATTTTCAGCTGACCTCTTTGGCAAGCAAACACGATCATTTTGTTTGTTTACAAACTGCTGGACAACCAATGTTTTCCCATCGAAGAAAACCAAATTCGGCAGTTCACCACTATCAGCCAAAAGAAGCAACTCTTTAGCTCTTTTGAGTCTATTTTCTTTCTGTTGCGGTGTAAGTTCTTGCACTTTTTTGAAATTTCAATGGCTTTACCACGAGCTCATTTTTTAATATTTGACGAATAGCCATTTTTCGGCCACTGCGACGCGGGTTTCGATTCAAGTCTCTTCTTTACTTTTCCGACCATTTCTGCTGATGTTTCTGTTTTCTTCCGTCCACTTCCTTGACGTCGGGCTAGGCTACCAGTATCATGGTAACGAGCGATGATACGAGACACAAATACGATTTATTCACATTTAAATGCTGGAGTGCTCTAAGGATAGACACTTGTGGTTTTCCAGCCAAATATAAAGAAATCACACTATCACGCTTGAATTCCATCACGAATAACATTTTTTCTGGAAAATTCTCACCACAATGCTTTTTTACGCTTGTAAACCATATAATGAGTTGTCACTGGAATAATTTTAACAGCTGTCGGACGAGTGGCTTAGAAATGGCAGCAGTCTGAAGTTGGTTGCAGTTTTTTCATTTCAGCCTGTATTGTTACATTATAACATTAGTGTTAAGCGACTAATGAGAGCAATATCATTGAAGTTTTGAATGCTGTCGGAAACTAGGGGGGATTTTTTTTCGAATCCCACACATGAAAGGCAAGATCAAAAGCTTAAAAATTGTTCAGTATTGTACTTCAACGCACTGTGGGTAAAAAACATGAATTTTTGCCATAAAGTATTTTTTTTTTTTTTTTTTTTTTGGTTTCATATTTTGAAATTTAACTGATTTCCGAAATGTAGATACCCATATTAGAAAAAAAAATATTTAATATCAATGCGGGTGACAACCCTTTTTTGCTGACGAGCTTTTAAAGTCAGCTGTTTGAAAGTCACTTTGTTTTGCTACAACTGGCGGTAAAAGTCAGCTAAGTTCAAGTGCTTGTGATTTAACAAAATTGAAAAAATTAAAATGTTTAATTATGGAAAACGTTAGTGCAGGTATGTAAAATTAAGACGAGATGCCCTTTTTGTCATAATTGTCTGTTGTTGTAATACTGTGAAATGTTTTGTTTATGTATAGCTTTATATAAAATCTATAAATTGTAGTTGTGTTCCGTGGAGTGTAACTTGTGAATGGCAAAGCATTGCAAAAAGGTATAAATGACAAGTTATTAACAAAAGTGTGTTAATTAATAAGTAACTAGCCTTTTTTGTTCTATTTTGTGCCAACACGTGTTTTGCAGATAAAAATGTGTTTGCCCATGCAGCGCTTATTGAAATTTGGAGCAGCAACAATCGCTCAGAAGATGCACTTGTGAAATATGTGTTACAGAATATTAATAATATCAGTTTAAATGAAGACCAAATGCGTTTGATATCAAAACAAGTTAAAGATTTTGTTAATTATATAAAAAAGCATTTGCCAAAGTGCATCCGTAAACTAGAGCGAAACATTAAAAATGGCTTAGCAAAAGTATAATTATTGTAATGAATGAGCAGTATGTTTCCCCAAATCATCTTGGGAGAATAAAAAATGTGTACAAAACAAACAAAATTCAATAGCTTCATAAACAAAAAAGTTGGGTCAAATCGGCCAGATCGGCTATATAGCAGCTATATGAAATAGTGCCCCAAATCATATGAAAATTGGTAGGTCGTCTTGGGAGCATTAATAATGTATACAAATCAAATTTCGATTCTATAGCTTTAAAACCCGTAAAGAAAGTTCTAAAGTCGGGCGGGGCCGATTTTATGATACCCTACACCACTTTGCTAATTTAGTTGAGCACCACTTAATAATTACAAGTTTTTATGGGAGAATTCAATCATACACGCTATGATTATAATTTAAAATTCAAAGGACTAAAAATGCCGAAGCATTTGTATCTTTTAAATTCGGACTTGTATTGCCCTTTTGGTCCGAAATTAATTTGAAATCGGATAAAAATATATATGGGAACTATATCCAAATCTGAACCGATCTCGATAAAATTTGGCAAAGATATTTCTGAGCTGTATTTGACATATTTCCCTGAATATCGTTGTTACGGAGTGCATATTACGGCTGTGGGTAACAAATACAATAAATCGGATGAACAATATATATGGGAGCTATAACTATATCTGAACCGATCTTCACCAAATTTGGCATACTACCTTCTAGACTAAATTCGGTCGTATGTGCCATTTGGACAAATATTAGACGTTTGGAGGACAATAAATGGTAAATCGGACGAAGTTATATATGGGAGCTATATCCAAATCTGAACCAATCTCGATAAAATTTAGCAAAGGTATTTCTGAGCTGCATTTGATATATTTCCCCAAATATTGTTGTTACAGAGTGCATATTACGGCTGCGGAGGACAAAAATAAACCAGTAAGGAAAGCTCAAAAGTCGGGCGGGGCCGACTATATGATACCCTACACCACTATGCATATTTAGTAGAGCTCTCGTAAAAAGGTTTATACAGGGCATTTCAGAGCTCTATGAGATATTTGGTACAAAATCAAAATCTATCTAATTCTATCGTGCATTTTACGAACTATAGCTATCTCTAAACCAAATTTGACGTATTAGCTTCTAGACTGAATTCGGTCTTATGTACGAAAATTCAGGTGATTTGGTCTGATATTGACCATTTAGTGCACAATTAACACGAAATCGGATGAAGATATATATGGGAGGCATATCCAAATCGGAACAGATTTTAATAAAATTAAAATCAACTATTTTGGGCTTTATCTGATATCTGGTACCAAATATCATTGCTGTGGAGTGCATATTACGAATGTGAGGGACTTAAAGACCAAATCGGATGAAAGATATATATGGGAGCTATAGTTATATCTGAACCGATTTTTACTAAAATTGGTGTACTTGCTTCTAAGCTGGTTTCGGTCGGATTTGCCAAAATTGATGCTATTACGGCCATTTGGTGGTCAATCACCCGAAATCGGATGAAGGTATATATGGGAGCTATATCCAAATCTGAACCGATTTCGATAAAATTTAAAACAGCTATTCCTGTGCTCCATCTAATACCTGGTACCAAATATCACGGTTGTGGAGTGAATATTACGAATACAAGGGACTAAAACACTAAATCGGATGAAACATATATATGGTTGCTATATCTATATCTGAACCGATTTTCACTAAATTTGATATACTTGCTTCTAGGCTGAATTTGGTCCGATGTACTAAAATTCAGTCCATTTGGACTTATATCGGACATTTGGTGCACAATTAACCCGAAATCGGATGAAGATATATCCAAATCTGAACCGATTTCGATAAAATTACATACAGCTATTTCTGGGCTGTATCTTATATCTGGTACCAAATATCATTCTTGTGGAGTGCATATTACGAATGTGAGAGGCTTAAACACCAAATCGGATAAAACATATATATGGGAGCTATAGCTGTTTCTGAACCGAGGTATAGCTGTTTCTGAACCAAATTTGTTGTATTTGCTTTAAGGCTAATCTCGGTCACATGTGCCAAAATTCGGGCCATTTGGGTTGATATTGGCCATTTGGTGGTCAATTAACCCGAGATCGGATGAAGATATATATGGGAGCTATATCCAAATCTTAACCGATTTCGATAAAATTTAAAACAGCTATTTCTGTGCTCCATCTAATACCTGGTACCAAATATCACGGTTATGGAGTGCATAGTAGGAATTTGAGGGACTTAAAGATCAAATCGGATGAAAGATATATATGGGAGCTATAGCTATATCTGAACCGATTTTCTCCAAATTTGATATACTTGCTTCTAGGCCGAACTCGGTTGGGTGTGCCAAAATTCAGGTAATTTGGACTGATAGTGGATATTTGGTGCACATTTAACCCGAAATCGGATGAAGATATATATGGGAGCTATATCTAAATTTGATCCGATTCTCACCAATTTCAATAGGGTTCGTCCTTGGGCCAAAAAAATGTTGTTTGGAAAATTTCATCTCAATCGGATAATAAATGCGACCTGCATTTTGTTCACAAGAATACATGGACAGACGGACGGACGGACGGACAGACGGACTGACATGCATGAATCGACTCAGAAAGTGATTCTATGAAGGTTCTCAAAAGTACCTATGGGTCTATCTCGTTTCCTTCTCCATGTTACAAACAAATGCACAAAGACATAATACCCTTACCACTATGTGGTGTAGGGTATAAAAATCGGATGAACAATATATATGGAACCGATTTCGATAAAATTTGGCATACTTTTGTTGTATGTGCAAAATTCCATACTATTCGGGCTGATATTACACATTTGGTGCACAATAAAAGGCAAATCGGACGATAATTTATATGGGAGCTATATCTAAATTTTTGCCGATTATCTCCAGTTTCAATAGGGTTCGTCCTTGAGCCAAACAAATGTTGTTTGCAAAATTTCAACTCAATCGGATAATAAATGCGACCTGCATTTTGTTCACAAGAAGACATGGACAGACGGACTCAGAAAGAGATTCTATGCAGATCATCAAAAGGAACTATGGGTCCATTTCGTTTCCTTTTGCCTGTTACAAACAAATGCACAAAGACATAATACCCTGACCACCTTGTGGTGTAGGGTATAATTAGAGTTTATGCCAAAATAAACGTAAAAAAACCATAGTGCAACGGTAAGAGCTAAAACGTCAAAATTTTGCACGTGGAATTCGTTCGCTTTGAATTTTAAGGGTACTATAAGCACTTAATATTGAAAATGGTGCAACGTTATTATTGGTTGTTCCATAGGATCCTTTTGATAGAACACTATTTTGTTTTCTTTACCGATACCCATGGTAGACTTCCTAATTCTCTTTCGTACTTAGTATATTTTGTACTTTGCAAAGTTTATATCCCACAAATACGATATTTGAAATTAAGCAGAGTATTTATTTGGTAATTGCTAGTACGCATTAAAGTTTTGAGTCTCCTGTCGATCGTTCAATAACAATTATGTGAACCTTCAGCATCAATATGCGCTGAGTTTTCAAAAATCCAATGTTCTTCTCACCCTCCAAATTAAAAGTGACTCCGAAGTAAAATTTTTATAGATCTATCTCTTGTCCATCGCCCAATAACTCAGTTATATGTAATATTTTCTAAGTTTTAGCATTTTTTCGTAACTGAATTTCAAGGATGTAGCTCATTTCGATCGTTCCAGAAGAATGCTTTACCACCATGCACCTTTTAATTCTCTTCGTATCCTTAATCTATGAAGATATTAAAATCCAGTCTAATTCTACCTCTTTTCATATTAGTGAGCTTTTTGCAAAATATCGAAGCGTTTCGTCTTTCCAATAGCTGATTATCTAGTTATATTAGAAGCTTATGTGTAACATAAAGTACCACAAAGTAAATAATTAAATCTTGTATTAATTACATGACCCAATACTTTCATAGAGTTTGGATTACTTACATCCTTTTTTAATGGTATTTACTTCATCGCTTAACTGTCAGAAAGCCAAAGGATGCACGTACACAAACACACACGCATAAAAATACTTGAAAATAAAGCAAAGGTGCGGAAACTTTTCACTTGCTGGCAACTATGAACCGTGGTAAAAATAAGATTCCAACAAAGCTCAGGCCATAATTTATTGAAGCAGAAGTGTCGCTATTCTTTCAAGCAGAAAAATTATCGGATTATAAATGTTATTTTCAAAGAGAGGTTAACTTTAATGTTTGTGTGGGTGGGAAAAGTTACGCCAGCAAGAAAGGCAATAAACGAATTTAGTTTTTTGTTTCTTCTCAGTTTACTGTTTGTAGAAAAAGTTTGACGGTCCTTCGACCATCAGATAAAATTTTAGAAAAATAAAAAAATTCAAAGTTTGAAGTGGGCTAAGAGTTAATGTCAACATAAAGTTGTGCCTTTAGTGAAATGACAATATATGTGGTGGCGTATTTGAGGTATTTAATTTTTATAGTGAGAATGTGAAGAAACGTATTAACTATTCCGAATATGAAATAAGAATTTAAAATTTTTCGGTATATAATCGACGTTGTAGGATGGAATAACAGAGTATATTAATTTTTTTTTTAAATTTTCAAGGAGATACTATATTGAATTTAGTTTGTTGTGAAAGGCTTACAAGACATTTTATAAAATAAAATTATGTCCTCTGAGAATTAAATCTACAAAAGCTTTTCGAATTATATAAAGTACATGAATGATATTGTATAAAGTGATGAATTCAATTTGAGTCAGAAATCAATATTTGACTCAAAATTTGCACATTGTGGACCGACATATTACTTTTTTACATTACATCTATGGCTTGGGGAAGTACCTAAAAGAATTGGGTGATAAGTTCCATACATACATAACACAAATAATGTCGATGAAGGTTTTGCATTGTGTTAGTTAGAATGACACTTGAATAATTTAAAATGTTTTCCCATTTTGTGGAGGTATCTCCCATTTTGGGGAGAGGTATCAGAAGGAGTGGTCTGATATATTCCATATTTACACCAGATTGTGTGCTGATAGAAATATTAACATGTGCGAACTTCAAAAGCAATTTTAACGAGAGATCAAATTATTCAAAATATTGACCCGTAGTGCGGGGATTACAAGAAAGATTGGTACGATATATTCCGCCTTCAAATTAGAGCTTGTGTTAGTACAAATATTGGGATGGAAGAAAGTTGAAAACAATCGAACAATAATTTCACATTTTATAGGAGTTATGATTATTCAAATTGTTTGACACTTTGTGGGTGTGGTACAGGGTTGTCCATATTCGACGGACCTTTTAGCCCTTTGGGGCCATTCCAATCGACGAGGCTTGTCCGCAGGCAACATTCTTTGCGTCAATTGAAATTTGTACGGGAACAAATGCAAATCAATGCGAATAATCCGTTGTAAAGTGGACCGAGCTATGCCCAACTGCTGAGAACGGCATTTTTGGGATGGCGTTCTTGGGGACCTCTCAACACTGGCTCGTACGGCAGCGATATTCTCGGCCGATCGCATAGGTCGACTTTGGCCTCTTCGGATTATAAAGAGCCTTACCAGTCGAAATTTTTTCGTATAAACGCTTAATGGTGTTCTTAGAAGGCGCACTTCTCACATTTTTTAATGTTTTAAAAGCACGTTGAGTTTTCACAATTGACTTCTTCTGTTGAATGTAAATTTCAACTATTTCAGAGCGCTCGCGTGGCGTGTACTGGTTCATGGTAAAAATCAGCTTGGACTGACGCTTCAAACGCGGTATGTCATTAAGCGACGTGACATCTCTGTCAAAAGTTATGGCGTTGCCAGATGGGTTCGTCGAATATGGGCAACCCTGTACTTGATGGAACGGACCGATATTGTCCATTTTTCTAGCCGATCTAGCACTGCCAAAAATTTTAGGATTTTCAAAGTTTGCATAACATCGAATTATCTTTTTTATACCCTCCATCATAGTGTAGAATTTGTCATTCCGTTTGTAACACCTCGAAATATTCATTTTAAGCCCCACAAAGTATATATATATATATTATTGAACCTGATGTCGATTTAGCGATTTCCGTCCGTCTGTGAAAATCACTCTTGCTTCCGGACGAAATGAAGTAAGTTGATAACATTTTACTCAAATAGATATTGTGTCTGCAGGACTTTTAGTATTGGAAATGGGCCAATACCAAACGTGCACCTATCTATACCCTACACCACAAGGTGGTCAGGGTATTATGTCTTTGTGCATTTGTTTGTAACAAGTAAAAGCAAACAAGTTAGACCCGTAGTTCCTTTTGATGATCTGCATAGAATCACATTCTGAGTCGATTTATGCATGTCCGTCCGTCCGTCTGTCCATGTATTTTTGTAAACAAAATACAGGTCGCATTTATTGCCCGATCCAGATGAAATTTTGCTCAGATCATTTGTTTGGGCCAAGGACGAACCCTATTGAAATTGGAGATAATCGGTCAAAATTTAGATATAGCTCCCATATATATCTTCGTCCGATTTGCCTTTTATTGTGCACCAAACGTGTAATATCAGCCCGAATTGTATGGAATTTTGCACGTACTATCAAATTGGACTTCAAAATAAGTGTGCCTAATTTGATCGAAATCGGTTCAGATATAGCTATAGCTCCCATATATATTGTTCATCCGATTTGTTATTTTTGTCCTCCGCAGCCGTAATATGCACCCTGTGACAACAATATTTGGGGAAATATATCAAATACAACTCAAAAATACATTTGCTAAATTTTATCGAAATCCGTTCAGATTTGGATATAGCTCCCATATATAACTTCGTCCGATTTACCTTGGATTGTGCACCAAACGTCTAATATTTGCCCAAATTGGATGAAATTTGGCACTTACGTCTAGAAACTAGTATGTCAAATTTGGCGAAGATCGGTTCAGATATTGCTATAGCTCCCATATATACTGTTTATCCGATTTGTCATATTTGAATTTTGAATTCTCCCATAAAAACTTTTAATTGTTATGAGCAGCTCTACTAAATTAGCAAAGTGGTGTAGGGTATCATAAAGTCGGCCCCGCCCGACTTTAAGACTTTCTTTACTGGTTTTTGGTATAGCCCCATATAATGGTACCACCCTATTTTGGTGATTCAAACGACATTATTCACCGGATATGTTTCAAATCTGGTATTTGAAGTTCGTAACGGATATTATAGTCTATGACAGAAAATTGTCAGTGCAGGTCCAAGTTTTGGTATAGCGCCCATATAATGCTACCTCTCCATATTCGGTATTTTGATGATTTTAGGTACATTATTTATCGATTTTTTTCAAGTTTCACATTTGAAGTTTGTAATGGCTTATGACAACATTTGCCTAAGCAGGTCCACGTTGTCATAAAGACCCTAAAATAACGGCTACATTCAGTATTTTTAAGATTTGAACAGAATTTTTAAAGGATTTTATTTTTTAAAAAATTGCCAAATTTGTTCCAAATGCTGGGGGTATTCAAATGTTATGATACACTAAGTTTGGGTTACATCGAATTTTCCGTATGATTGTAATACTGCGCACCAGCCAGACAGGCGGAATTCCCCTAAATCGACTCCACTTGTCGTGAAACCGATTTGGTCTGAAGGGATATAGGTTCTAAAAACGTTATTTCGATAAGTCACGTTTTTGTCGTATTAAATGATATGTACGCTCTGTATAACGTATATAACGGTACCTCCAAGATTTTCAAGATTTTAGCAACATTATGTACCGGAATTATTTCGAATTTCGTATTTAATGTTCGTAAACTGCACTACAGGTTACGGCAAAAATATCGTATGCAGGACCACGTCTTCGTATAGCACCCATTTGAAGGTACCTCCCGATACCCCGTATTTTCCTGATTTTTGCGACATTATTCACCGTAATTGTAACAAATTTCGTAATAGGCACTACAGCCTACGACAAAAAATTTCGTATACAGGTCCATTTCCGTATTGTCCCCATATAACGGTTTTCTTTCGAAATGGTGGAGGGTATTAAAAGTTTGGCCCGGTCGAACTTAGCTGCTTTTTACTTGTTTTTTTTTTTTTTCATATGGAGTGGTATCCATTACGAATTTCTAATACCAAATTTGAAAGAATTCCGTCGAAAAATTTAACCGAAATTATCAAAATACCGAATATTGATAGGTACCATTGTATCGGGGCAATACGAAACCGAGGACCTGTATAGTCATATTTCAGTCATAGAAGGGATCACCCATTACGATCTCCATGTACCAAATTGCAACCAATTCCCGAGACAATAAGGCTTAAATAGTGAAAATACCGAACATCGGGAGGTGTAAAGTAGAATAGAGTCCAATCTCCCTCTTCGATTGTCAACTCTATCCCTTTTTCTGTGAGAAAAGAAACACGACCGCTTCGTTAGGGTGTTATTTCAATTCTAATTTTATTTCTAAAATATGTTCCTTACGTACTACTGAAACTAATCTAACTTAACCTAGTCGCAGTCAAACAATTGTTCTTATCTATTCTAATATTGAATGGAGAACATTGCAGGGCTGCTTGACATCTCATTCAAGTGGTCTTGTGCATCTACTGAGCGCATCGATATATGTGCGTGTGGGTCATAACCTTTATTATCTCTCACATTATCGTATGCGTCAGCGCACAAGATTACCGAATTCTTCACATGTGATATTTTATGGCGGCTGGGAAATACTTAATTTAAGAACATTTATCTTTTATTGCTACATTTTCCCAGCGCCTCAATCGCACTCAAAAGTATGTACAAAATATTTTGTACAGGAGGTACAGTTATATGACGGCTATACGAAGACGTGGACAGTCAGTTTTATATCATAGGAGGTAATAATGCCCACCACGAACTCGAAATACCAAATTTCAAACAAATCCGGTAAGAGCTTAGCACAGATAATACAAATAAGACAAAAATACCGAATATTTCAAGGGACTGTCATATGGAGGCTACACCAAAATTTGAAACTCTATGGCCAATTTTCAATACAAAATATATATATATATATATACTTTGTGGGGTCTAATGTGGATATATCGAGGTGTTAAAATGGAGTCACAAACTTCATAACCCTTTATAGTATGGCGGGGTATAAAAATTATTTGATTTTCGTATAACCTAAACAGTATGCCAATAATTGGGATCTGTGATCGTTAAAAAAAAAAAAAAAAAACAGCAACAGCTTCCTGTTCAATATTTAGGTAAACCATTACAAACGAATTATTTCAAAGACATCCTTTTATAACAGACATTTTATGTCTCCTTAAACGCCGTCTCTTTGTTATCCATCACCATTTGGCTTTTGGCTTACCACTTTTCATGGGCTTTTCTCGACTATTTGTTCATTTCTCTTGAAAGAGAACAGGAAGACAGCATGTGTACATTTTTATAATTTATTTTCACTTCATAAAAATTACTGTCGCCACCGGCATCAGGTTAAGCACCTTTTTAAACTGTCAAGAGTTTGCTTTAAGGTGTTCTCCTCTTTTTATACAGCCTGTTTCCACTTCCCGGTTGGTGCGGCTCGTCGTGGTCGTGGAGATGAACGATGGTGTTGCTTTTTGTCTGCCTGTTTGCCATCGTTATTATTTTCTTTTCCATTTGCCATTTCATGTGGGAATCGTAGTTGTGCATCCCGAACGCTATGGCCGACGACGACGACGACGGCATAGATAATAATGACGTTTTCGTTTCTGATGTTGATAATGTTGATGGCAATGTTGTCGAATATGCGGTTGTGGTTGTTAAGGTTGTGTTTTGGTTTTCCTTTGGGTTGATTTTTGCTTTGACGCTTTCTTCTGCTTCTGTCGCTTCTGACTACTAGGAATTTTTTGATCTCATCATCGTCGCCTCCACCACTGCTGTCGTCGTCGTCACCATCGTCATCATCATTAACAAAACAAGATTTCTTTTGTTTTCCATTTGAATGCGCCACAATGGCTGTGTTGGCTGAGCTGAATTCTGAATTCTGGTTTCTTGTTCTGGGCAAAAGGAGAACGTTGACAAATGATTCACTCTCGAGATTTCTACACTGGGGTTAATAAACTGCAATGCAAAGCTAAAATACAGGTTAACTAACTAACGTAACGTGAAAGCCTTGCAAGTGACAGTGATAATTGTTTCTTTCACTATAACCACAACAATAACAACGACAACAACACCACCACCACCACGAACACACTTGACATATATATTTTCTGAATTAATGAGCACACAATTTTTAAATGGCGTAATTTAAGGTTTGAACAATAAAAGGCATCTTGGTTGATTAGTTGTTGTGGCCTATAAATTATATTTCTTAGATTTCTATAAAATTTTAAAACTATATTTTATTGCTGGGAAATAGGAATATTTGTTGGTTTGTATTTGAGAAAATATTCTTAAACCTATTAGTCACCGACAGGAAAAAATAATACCACAGTGTGATGAATGCTATTAGAAATGAAATGGGGAGGATGTGAGATTAAATCTTATGGATAATGATGATTTTTACGCTAATGATTTTATACACTCAACGGCAAGAGCTCCCAGTTGTAGATATATACGGGTGCTATATCCAAATATTTCAGAGCTATATCCGATATCTGCTACTAAAGATCATTGTTGTGGAATGCATGTTACGCATGTGAGGGACTTTAAACCCCAAATCGGATGAAACATTAATATGGGAGCTACAGTTATACCGGCACGGATTTTCTCCAAATTTCATGTATTTGCTTCAAGACGGAATTTTGTGGGACGTACCAAAATTCAGGTCATTAGGACTAATATTGACCATTTGGTGCACAATAAACCCGAAATTGGTTAAAGACATATTGGAGCTATATCTAAATTTGATCCGATTATTACCAATAGGGTTCGTCCTTGGGCCAAACAAATATTGTTTGCAAAATTTCATCTCAATCGGATAATAAATGTTCACAAGAATTCATGGACGGAAGTACGGACAGACATGCATAGATCGACTCATAATGTTAATCTATGAAGATTCTCAAAAGTAACTATGGGTCCATCTCGCTTCCTTCTCCATGTTACAGACAAATGCACAAATACATAATACCCTTACCACTATTTGGTGTAGGGTATAAATATTGATATGAGGAAAATTACAAGAAAATCGAACATTTATATCCAATTTTATGCGAAATCATAAATTGCATACCCATCTCACGCCTCTGGTTGGGAAAAAATTAAGATATAACAAATTATATAAATCGCTGATTTGTTTCGCAAATTATGACAGATAAAAGTATTGAAAATCGTGACCCTTTGAGGGTGAGGAATCAGGAGGGGTTCGCAGATATATATCATCTTCACAACATATTTTGTGTTAGCAAAAAAGTTACTATGCTTGAAATTTGAAGATGTTTGGAGCTTATTTCGCTTTCTTTAAACGTTTTATTTTTCAAAATCTTGAACTTATATATATGGAAGAACCAGAAGAAATTGTCCGATCTCCACCATCTTTCTCACAGATCTTGTGTTGATGGACATTTTGAGATGTACTAAGTCTGAATGGAATCGGATTTTAATTTCGAGTTTTATGAGCTTAAGGAATATTCAAAATTTTGACTCTTAGTGAGGAATGTACCAGAATGAGTGGATCGATATATTCCATCTCCATAACGGACTTGCGTTAATAAAAATAATGTGATATATGTAATTTGAAGAAAACCGGATGCTTATTTCGGATTTTATGATCGTTTTGGTTATTCAAAACGTTAATAAAATAAAACGCTAATCTTTATAACAGATCTTGGTTTGAAGGATATATTGAGATGTGCCAAGTCTGAATGGAATCGGATTTTAATTTCGAGTTTTATGAGCTTAAGGAATATTCAAAATTTTGACTCTTATTATATATTCCATCTCCATAACGGACTTGCGTTAATAAAAATAATGTGATATATGTAATTTGAAGAAAACCGGATGCTTATTTCGGATTTTATGATCGTTTTGGTTATTCAAAACGTTAATAAAATAAAACGCTAATCTTTATAACAGATCTTGGTTTGAAGGATATATTGAGATGTGCCAAGTCTGAATGGAATCGAGGGTTAATTTTTTGTTTTATGAGCTTCGTGAACATTTAGAATTTTGACCCTTTGTGGGGGAGGTACCAGAAGGAATTAACCAACTACTACATTACATTACATATATGCCATCTTCATACCAGAAGATAAGAATAATAAAATGCATCACATTTTAGAAGAGTTATAATTATATAAAATCTTGACCCTTTTTGGGGGAGGTATTTGAAGAACTGGACCGATGTGGTCCATTTTTGCACCTGACCTAGCGCTGATGCAAATATTAGGATTTGCAAAGTTGGAGCAAAATCGGATTATCCTTTCATTTTCTGTGCAGTAAAATATATATATGCGAAATTTTGTGGGGAGGTACCAGAAGGGGTGGACCGATATTGCCCATCTCCGAAGTCGATCTAGGTTTGATAATAATATTATGATGTACTAAGTTTGGATCAAATCCGATACACCCTTCAAGAGTTATCGTGGTCACGCGGTCGGCCGGACAAAGCTAGGTCGACTCCAAATGTCCTGAAACGGATTTGGTCCAAAGAGACCTGGGGTCTTAGACCGTTATTTCGACTAGGCACGTTTTGACAGTAAATTGTATATTTGATATATACCCTCCCTAGCCGTATTGTTGAGAGGGTTTGAAGAAACCTTAAAAATTCCGAAAATCGAGAGGAGGGACAGACCTACCTAGAACCCCAATAGTCAAGTTTCATCATATCTGGTACCAAATATCAGATATGGCTCAGAAATACCTCTGCCAAATTTTAAAGAGATCGCTTAAGATTTGGATGTAGCTCACACATATATGTTTTATCCGATTTGACTTTTATTGTGCAATAGTTAATATCAATGGATTTTGGCACATATGACTTAATTTAGCTAGTGTATTCAACTTGGATCGGTTCAGATAAAGCTATAGCTCCCATATATATGTTTCATCCGATTTGGTTTTTAAGTCCACCACGTTCGTTATATGCACTATACAGAAATTATATTTTACACAAGATATCAGATACAGCGTACAAATACTTCCGCTTAATTTTGTCCAGATAAGTAGAGATTTGGTTATAGCTCCCATATTCGTTCGATTTGAAGTATATTCTTCGCCAAATGTGTAATATTAGACTAAATGGGATGAAGTTTGGCAGAGACTTCCAAATTTAGCCAAAAACCAAGCGTGTTTAATCCCGCTTCTGTAGATCACAAACATATATTTTGCAGCCAATTTTATATCTAAGTCACCCAAATCCGTATAATACCCTCCATATCAAGGATTTCCGGCACAATATATTAGGTATATCCTAAAAATAACCTTTTACAAGCTTTGGTTTAATCGGTTCAGATTAAGATACGCTCCCATATATATTTTCCTCAAGGATGCTATTTTTTGTCAAAAAAAAAAAAAAAGAAAAAAAAAATCATTTCATCCGATTTTATATTTAACTATTCCGAAAGTCATAGCATATACTACATAGCAACGATATTTGAATGAAGATGTCACATACAACATAAATTTATATCAGCCAATTTTAGTGGAAATCAATTGAGCTATAGCTTTTATAGGTCACTTTTAACCTATTTCAAATTTAAACCACTCAAAAGCCTTAATACGCTGTTAACATCTAAATTGCCAATAGGGTAAGGGTAAGTGTACCAGTAGTCTTTTAGGATTTTCGCGTTTTTAATCGCTCACCATTCTGAGTGGAACATTTCAATTATTACAAAGTTAATTTATTCAGATTCGAAATTTTGTATAGTTTTTGCAATAATAAATAAAGTTTTAATAACTTTTTATTAAATTTTATAAATTTACAGTTTTATTAAAACAATGATTTTTGCCAGTAGTCGGCACCACCTGCCAATTGTCGGTATGGCATTTTCCAAAAGTCGGCATACCAATTTTTTTGTAAGAATAATTAATAATAATAATAAATTAATTAATTAAAATATAATATTTTTGTTTAGTTAAACTGATTCGACGTCTTTATTGTACTTTTCTTAAGAATATGAATTGTTGAGAATCTTCACAGACAAAAATTTAATTTTTATTAGAATAATTCATCTTTTCTTTCCGAAATTGTGCACAAAAATATCTGACAATATATTTGAAGTAAACAAAAAACATAGTTTCATTTATTTGGGCTTAAAAATAAAAAGTGCTGACTACTGAGACATGTCGAACTTAGGCACACATACCCTATGAACGTTAATTTTCTACACGAGACTCTACCCAATAATCATGTTAGGTACCCTTAAACCGGCATCGCCGAATTTTGTCTTTTCTTACTGGTTAGGATATGAAATGTGTTAACAAGACATTGCTTTTCTTGTTCTGCTGTTGCTCTACAAGTCACATTTATATGGGGCCAGTTTGGGTAGTAGGTTTCTACTATAATACAATTTCAACCAGTAAGGAAAGCTCAAAAGTCGGGCGGGGCCGACTATATGATACCCCACACCACTATGCATATTTAGTAGAGCTCTCGTAAAAAGGTTTATACAGGGCATTTCAGAGCTCTATGAGATATTTGGTACAAAATCAAAATCTATCTAATTCTATCGTGCATTTTACGAACTATAGCTATCTCTGATCCGGGTTTCTCCAAATTTTACGTATTCTTCTTCTAGACTGGTGATTTGGGCTGATATTGACCATTTTGTGCACATTTAACCCGAAATCGGATGAAGATATATATGAGAGCTATATCCAAATCTGAACCGATTTCGATAAAATTTAAAACAGCTATTCCTGTGCTCCATCTAATACCTGGTACCAAATATCACGGTTGTGGAGTGAATATTACGAATGTATGGGACTAAAATTCTAAATCGGATGAAACATATATATGGTTGCTATATTTATATCTGAACCGATTTTCACTAAATTTGATATACTTGCTTCTAGGCTGAATTTGGTCCGATGTACTAAAATTCAGTCCATTTGGACTTATATCGGCCATTTGGTGCACAATTAACCCGAAATCGGATGAAGATATATGTGGGAGCTATATCCAAATCTGAACCGATTTCGATAAAATTACAAACATCTATTTCTGGGCTGCATCTTATATCTGGTACCAAATATCATTCTTGTGGAGTGCATATTACGAATGTGAGAGGCTTAAACACCAAATCGGATGAAAGATATATATGGGAGCTATAGCTATATCTGAACCGATTTTCTCCAAATTTGATATACTTGCTTCTAGGCCGAACTCGGTTGGGTGTGCCAAAATTCAGGTAATTTGGACTGATAGTGGACATTTGGTGCACATTTAACCCGAAATCGGATGAAGATATATATGGGAGCCATATCCAAATCTGAACCGATTTCAATAAAATTTAAAACAGCTATTTCTGTGCTCCATCTAATACCTGGTACCAAATATCATCGGATGAAAGATATATATGGGAGCTATAGCTATATCTGAACCGATTTTCTCCAAATTTGATATACTTGCTTCTAGGCCGAACTCGGTTGGGTGTGCCAAAATTCAGGTAATTTGGACTGATAGTGGATATTTGGTGCACATTTAACCCGAAATCGGATGAAGATATATATGGGAGCTATATCTAAATTTGATCCGATTCTCACCAATTTCAATAGGGTTCGTCCTTGGGCCAAAAAAATATTGTTTGGAAAATTTCATCTCAATCGGATAATAAATGCGACCTGCATTTTGTTCACAAGAATACATGGACAGACGGACGGACGGACGGACGGACTTACGGACGGACAGACGGACGGACATGCATAAATCGACTCAGAAAGTGATTCTATAAAGGTTCTCAAAAGTAACTATGGGTCTATCTCGTTTCCTTCTCCATGTTACAAACAAATGCACAAAGACATAATACCCTTACCACTATGTGGTGTAGGGTATAAAAACCATGAATACCTTGCCTACATTACATTATTTCCAGAATAAAATTGACCAAAAACATAAGAAATAAATGAAATAAATGAATTGTTATGCAAGTGTACCAGCAGTCGGCACTTTTAGAATTTTCAATGTTTCAATCTTTCAACATTCCGAGTGAAATCTTTCAATTGCAGAAAAATAAAGTTGTTAAGATTCCAAATTTTGTTTAGTTTTCGTAATAATAAACACAAATTGAATTTGTTTTTATTAAATTTGCAAAATTTGCAGTTTTACTAAAATAGTAGTTTTCTGCCAGTAGTCGGCACCATTTTCCAATGCTCGGCATGTCTATTTGCCAGTAGTCGGCATATAGTATTTCAGTAAAAAAAATATTATTTTGTATTTTTTTTTATTTCTAATAGTATAAAACAATGCTACATTATCAGTTCACAGTTCAATTAATTAATTTCGTTTTTAAATAGTGTTTTATTTAATTATCATTCTAAACCACAAAATCAAAAGAATAGTATGGTTACCTTCAGTAACGTATGGACTTTCAATAAAAATAAAAATTAGATTAAATAAAAAAGAAAAAAATACCTTCCTTATATTTGGAATTTGTGAATTGATCTCTTTCCTTTCTTCAAAAATGCCACCGCTATCTAAAACGGCAAATGGCTGTTTTAAAAAACCTACTTTATTTAGAAAACCTGGTCAAAAAGCACAAATAAAAACAGCTGCCGACACAAAAATATTTTTTTATTTGTGTAGTTTTTGGATAATTTTTTAATAGTTTTCTCAAGTTTTGGTGAAATGGGTCAAAAATTATATTTTTCTAGCAATCGGCAACCCCTGCCGACTACTGGAAAATCTCTTTTTTTCTGTTCCTAATGTCGGCATTAAATAATATAACAGAAAAATGCTTGATTTGTAGATTTTTTAAGTTATAAAATGATCTTTAGACTTCTATTTACTTTAATAAAATATTTCTGATTCCAAAAGTATTTAATTTAATTTACTTAAATCGATTACTAAGTTGACACCATCACTATTTTTTTCTTTACAAACAAGCACTATCGCATGTGTTGGAAGACACTCACTGACGAAAACCGTTGTTCTCTCGTAATAAATGATCAGAGCTCATTGTTTTTTACAGAAAGAGAGCAGAGAACACTGTTGACGTTTTTTGCAATTGATTCATTATTTGGTCAATTCTATTCTTTGTTATTTAAGTTCACATTTCTACTGGGACATGCCGACCTTAGGCGCACTTACCCTACTTAGATTTCTGGAAAATATGGGTTGCTGATTTAAAGTCAAGGGTATAACATGTTCGGCCCGACTATAGCATTTCCTTACTTCTCTTTAATTAATTTTGTCCGCAACAGGTAGTAACTGAACAAGTTAAGAACGTCGACGCGCTATGATTTCCACAAAAAACACATCTTGTTTTAAGTGTGCCAACATAGGAAATATGCCAGTCTGGTGCACCTTTCCGGGGTCAATTGTAAAATTCACCTTCTCTATTGACCTCTTGAACATCTTTTTTTCAAACAGACTTTAATTACAATCTCCAATGTCTGCACAAGTTAATTGGCAAAACACCTTCCTTTGGAAATCACCTCCTTATGTTAATGAAAGAAATACATTTAAAACAAGTAAGCAAAGGCTACAGTCGAGCGGGGCCGACCGTTGAATACCCTACAACACTATAATAAACCATACAGTTTATATAGGCGAAGTACTCGACAGAATTCCACAAGATATTGTGACAAATAATTAAAGAAAACCATCAGGTTTCGTTCTCTAATTTTCGAAAAATAACAACTTAAACTAATTTGCTCATTTCCAATTTATTGGTAGATGTTGCACTTAAATGGTCTTCCTAGATCTGGAACCAATATTTCCCAAAGACCTATAATCTCTCAGAAGTGGCAAAAGATTAACATTTATTATTGGTTTTTGACTAAAACGCATCTATATGAGATACAAACATTTGACTATATTCTTCAACGAAATAGTCAGAAGTGCGTCTTTCCTGTATTTGTGAATTCTCCAAAAAGTCTGTGGAATGAACATTTTCGTATTTTGTCTGCAAAAGTTGGCAAACTATTTCACACATTGAATATTTTTGGATGGACATTAGAAACTGCTTGGCTTTTGCAATGTGCAGTAACCCCCATTCAAATGTGCGTGAGGATCGGGCGATA
Organism: Musca domestica; assembly: GCF_030504385.1. Lineage (NCBI taxonomy): Eukaryota > Metazoa > Arthropoda > Insecta > Diptera > Muscidae > Musca > Musca domestica. The sequence goes on from NW_026712299.1 coordinate 13,816,828, forward strand.
ATTACGACCTGCCGACAATTTGGCAGCTTTTTGGTCCATTTCAACCCCTACATATATGGCGATCATCTCCAAAAAGAGTAGGCTTCTATTCTGACCCTCATCTTATCCCCATTTCGTAAGGATCGGGCCATAAGTGCGATCTGTATATGATATCCTGATATCCTAGCTACTTAGTTTTGTTAGCTGTAGAAATATTACCAAATGTTTAATTCAAAATGAAAATATGCCAAAAATGTGACAAAATTGAAAAAATATGAGAAAATTTTACAAAATCAATATTTTCATCTTTAGAGAGATATTTTTATGCGATTTTTTAGACGTTGTTTCTTTCCTGCCAAGAGACCATTCTGAATTAATGAGAACTGTCGAAATCAGTTCAGCCGTTCTCGACATATAAGAGATTTTTCAAGCATATCTTCTTTGATAGACATATATATCGCACATATTTTGCTATATATCCGATTTGTTGGATGTTAACATCAATGTAAAGGTCAGAAGTAACCTTGTGATGGTTTTGTGATTTCGCCGGGATTTAAAATATTCACGGTTTAATGAAAAATTTTGAATTTTTTCAACACAAAAGATATAGTCTATTTTACCCGCTAAATATAATCCGATGCCCACCCAAATTGGTAGGCTTCTTCCCCTCCCTAAACTCCAGCTACATGCGAAATTCCGCGTCGATTGGTCCATAATTGCGACCTGTATAGCTACTGCAAAATCCGACATTTTTTCAGTATTTGGTCCATTTCAACCCCTACACATTTGGCGATCATCTCCAAAAGCAATAGGGTTCTATTCTGGTCCAAGCCCCACCTACATTCTAAATTTCGTGAAGATCGGACCATAATTGCGACCTGTAGAGTGATTACAAATTAACATGGACAGACGGACAGACGGACGGACGGACATACATAGCTAGATCGACTCAGCTCGGCGAGCTAGGAAGATCCATATATACTTTCCTATATGGGAAATCAATATTTCGAGGTGTTACATAAATTCTGGCCCAATCAAACTTATAATACCCCCAACACATAGTGTTGTAGGGTATAATGAATGCATAGCCTTTTTTCCGCGCCAAGTATCCCAACGCGATACTTGGACCGCTGAACGCTAATTCAATTTATCCTCATTATTATTAGCATCCGTCAAGTGCTTTCAATTAAAATGTCACATTTAATTGAAACGACTTTTCTTTAACGTTCAACTGATGTTGTTGTTAGTGTTGTTCACATAACTGTTTTATCATGCTTCTCTTCCGTAGGCCCCTAGTTCTCTCTCACTCCCGGATATATATGCGCCATCGAATGGCAGCACAGTAACAGTAGTCGCTCGTTTTTTAATTAACAACCAATTATGTTTGCATTACTAACACTTGCCATGGTACAAAATGTACAAATAATTAATAGCAGATGTTGCAACATTATTTTTTTCAAGTATTTCGTTGTCGTCGTTGTTCCTGCTGCCGATGTTGTTGTTGCTATTCCTACTGCTGTTGCCAGCATTAGCAGCATGTTTTCTTTTTCTGTTGCCATTTTGTTGTTTTTTACCACTGGTACTCCCATTTTGTGCTTTTGTGTGGGCAAGTGAATGGCAGTGGTGCATAGTGAACGAGCTTTCAATGCTGCAGTAACAATATAGCAAAACTGCAGTGGCAGAAAAAAATGCCAAGTTTTTGTGGGTGAAAGTGGAACTGGTGAGTTCACCAGCAAAAAAAGAAATGGCCAAGCAAAAACTCCGAAAAAGGTCAGGATTTGCCATGAACCGAAGTGAACTGAACTTTTTTTGAATAGGATGCTAACACAAATAAACTATATCTGTTCAAGTTACAAAAATTGATTTTTAAATTGCATTGGATTTGATAAGGATATCACTTTTTTATGGGTATAAGCTTCGCAGATTGATAATTGAATGTATTTGGGGGTTTGGTGTGATTAGATAATAGGGATTCTCATCTATATTATATTTAATGGAGCCACTCGAAGTCCGTCCGTGTTGAACATATCAAATACTTCAATCCTGTTTTGATGGATTGTCCATGTTAATTTGTAATCACCTATAGGGGTCCAAATGAACCAAAAAAAAAAAATAATTTTTTCCTTCTCCGCTCTTCAATTCATAATTGAAAACGAATCGACACAGAATATAGAATGAGAAGAGAGTTAAGGACAGGGAAGAAGTCTAGGGTGTTGGATGACCATTTGGTTATATTTAGCTTTTAAAATGGACCACAAACGTTCGTATGAAATTGTTTTTAATACCTAACAGCACGAGGAAGTTCGTAGATAATGCCCCGATTAAATATCTAAGGATAGCAGTTGGGTAGTGCTCTATGACATTATTTCAAGAACGAAATCCTCCATAATGGATTTGGACATGAGGGGGCTTCTAACATATTGTAGTGCTGTAGGTTATCACATGGTCGGCCCCGCTCGACTATAGCCTTACTTGTTCATATTGGTATTTTGAAGACTCTTTAAACGCCGATATTTTTCTGTACTTTACGCTACACTACATTAGCCATTATGCATTTTCTATAACCTACACCATACTGTGATCAGAATACTATGCCTCTGTGTATTTGTTTGTAACATAGAGATCGAAGCGAGATAGACACAGTTAATTTTGATGATCTTAATAGAATCACATTCTGAGTCAAATTAGAGTCGATGTATGTCTGTTCGTCGTCCATGTATTTTTGTGAACAAAGTACAGGTCCGTTTATTTGTTTGGTCCAAAGACGAAACCTATTGAAATTAGAGGTAATCGGTCAAAATTTAATAATAGCTCTTTGCCAAATAGAAATCATCTTTTAGGATGAAGCTTATTGCGATATTAGCATTTGGTTACAAAATGAGGTTCCTCGCTTCATTTACAGCGCATAATGACCACCAAAATCTCCGGATACCAATCCGTTGGACTATTGTGTCGGGAGTATTTTAGAAAGCAATATTGGCACCAAAAAAAATTCCAAAGTGTAGATCACCTCAAACAAGCGTTTGGCCGGGAATGAGCCAAAATATCGCAGAGCAACATTCGGGCAGCGTGTGACAGTTTCATTGGCCATTTGAAGGCCATAATTCGTGCCATAGGTGACCTATTCGAACAAATCTAAACTTATTCTAAATTTTTTGCTTTCATTCCATAAAATTTAAAAATTATGTCTTTTGATTTTGTTGCAGTTTTTTATCCCACCCTGTATATTACGTTTTTGGCGTTTTAAGCTATTATTTCAGAGTTTTTAGGTATTAATTGTAATCACTTTTTAAAGAATAAATTATATAATATTTTATTTAATATTAATTCGAACAGATCTAAACTTATTCTGTCCGTCCGTCTGTTGTAATCACGCTACAGTCTAAACGAATTAAGATAGAAAGCTAAAATTTTGCACAGATCTCTCTTTTGTCTGCAGGCAAGTCAAGTTCGAAGATGGGGTATATCGGTCCACAATATCGTATAGCCTCCACATAACGGTACCCCCCGGTATTCGACATTTTGATGATTTTAGCCACATTTTTCAACGGAATTGTCTGAAAATCCACACAAGGAGTTCCTTGTGGGTACTTTATACCTCGGCAGAGAATTATCTATATAGGTCCGCGATATCGTATATCCCCCAATATAACGGTACCCCCGATATTTGGTATTTTGATGATTTTATCCACATTGTTCAGTGGAATTGTCTGAAATTTCACAAAAGGAGTCCTTTGTGGGCATTTTACCCCCTCAAAAAGAATTGTCTATATAGGTCCACAATATCGTATATCCCCCATATAACGGTACCCCCGATATTCGGGATGTAGATGATTTTAGCCACATTTCCCAATGGAATGGAAAATCCACACAAGGAGTTCCTTGTGAGTACTTTACCCCCAGACATATAGGTCCACAATAGCGTATATCCCCCCATATATCGGCACTTTCGATATAAGGTATTTTAAAGATTTTAACAGAATTTACAATGGATTTTTTTTTTTTTTTGAATATTTTCTAATTCGTTCCAAATGGTGGATGGTATTCAAAGTTCGGCTGGGCCGAACTTACTGCTTTTTTACTTGTTTTATCTCACCCTGTATATATTAAGTATACACCTCCCACATATAAGTTGATTTCGACTTTAAATTAAAGCTGCTTTATAGGTATAGTACCCATAAAAAACGATTAAGTTTGTATGATTTAATTCTCATAAATTTCCCATAAAAATGTTTATTTGGCATTTCTTTACTGGTTTTTAGATTCGCCTATCTGGTAAATGTATCTGGCCTATCTGGTATTTGCCTATCTGCATGTATGTATTTTGAGGTGTTTTGCAATTGTCGCATCTTGATTTGGTTAAATTTAGAATTTTCAGCCAATACACACTGCATCACAAAATTTTGAGTACATATTGACACAGTACAACGATAAAAACTGATTTCAAACATTTATAAATTTTCAGGTTATTATATTTCATTATAATTCCTCTCCGCATTATAATTCCTCAGCTTTCAATTGTTTCTTCTGTTTGACTTTTGTTTTGAACAAGGTATTTATGCACTTCTAAATCATGAACAAACTTTTACCATCAATTCGCCCAATTTTGTGCTCAACAAATTCTCACCTGATTTAATGTAGCTTAAATTTATTTATAGCCGTTTTTAATTTTAGGTTAACATTTCCAAATAGGGTTACCTTAACAATCTACGAATTACTTCGATGGTTTCCAACGAAAAAGTTCAAATATAAATTACAGATTTCTTCAGTGAAAATGAAAATAAAAACAAAACAAACCATCGCCACATCGCTGCAAACTGACCTATTTTTTTGTGGAGCGGAGCTAGGGGGAGATTTATTTTGTGCTTGCAAAAATATGAACCACAAAATTGTGGTACTTCATAATTTACATGAAGCATGGTGGAAAATATATTCGTGTTTCTTTTTCTAGATTTTATAAAATTATGTTGCTGGTGTGGTTGAGTTTTTATTTTATAATCAACAATAAATTTAAATAACCTGAGAAATTTTGAATTGTAAATATTTTAATTGAAAATTCGAGGAAATTTTGTTGAAATATAAGGGCCTATTAACCACTAATAAAATTCAATACATTGTTCAATAGAATCGCTTCAGACATAATAAGAAGAAAAACTCTTTAACTCTTTCAAATTTCTGTTTCTTTATACATTTTTTTTAATTCAAAAAATAAGCTCTGTCCAGCCCCTTTGGATCGCACTCCAAACCCTATAATATTTACTTAACACCCATCAACACATGCACAAATACATTGCGGCCAATAAACGCAATCGTATACGCATACACACTTTCCTATATTGGTACAACAATAACAATAAAGTTTAAATTAAATGAAAACTTTTTCAATTACATTTCAAACAATGGCAGCAGCGGCAAAAACAACAACTGCGACGACGACGAAGGCAGCCAACCTATGCTGTTGAATGAAATCTCTTAAAGCTTCGATCAAGAACTTTTGAGGGGCAAACCTCTTTTTCTTATTTAAAGGGGAGCGCGGACAATGCAAAAGTCAACAATAGAACCATGGCCATTAAAGAGGATGAAAGTCAAATGTTACAACAACGACGACGGCGACAAAAAAAGTGGGAAAATCTCTAAAGAAGTGACTTCAAGAAGAGAATTCTTGTTGGCTTTTGTTTTTAGTTTTGTTACGTTCCTGGATACATACACATGTATCTTTGTGTGTATGTGTGCCAACCGATAATGGCAGTGGTGGTAGCGGTTTTGAAGTTATTCTTGAGGAAATTTTCTTTGTTTTGACTTGAGAGAAATATTTCTGTAGCCTTTTGCCATAGCCCCGAAGCAGGTGCCCGAAGTTTTTGTTTTCTTCTTAGAAGCTTGTGCCGTGTATTGAAATCTTCTCAACGAGCAATGGTAGCGAACAAACTACATTGTTTTACATTTTCCCATTTTCTTTTCAATAATACTTGAATTGTCAAGTGGTGGCATATTTAAAAAACCAGAGACATCTTTGTAACCAATTTGCTCCGTGAGAATAGTTAAGTAGTGTTAGCAGATTATTGGTATGCTAGCGTGGGTTGGAAGGAATGCTTTTTATGAGCTTGATCTTTAAGAAACAGGAATTGGAATAAAACTAATCACAAATAATTAGTAAAAACGCCGAAAACTCAATATCACAAACTATAGCTTAAAACGGAGAAAACTCAATATATGGTTTAACAAGTAAGGAAGGTCAAAAGTAGGGCGGAGTTCATTATATGATAACCTACATCACTATGCGTATTTAGTCGACTTCCCGTAAAAAAAATGTATTGGGATTTTATGTAAAGTATATCATACCAACTATGAACTTTATTTGAGTAGGTATTATGGTTTTAGGGAAGTCACAATTTCGGAACTATATCCAAATCTGAATCGATATCCAATAAATTTGACAGAGCCTGTTGTACATCTAGTACCAAATTACATTGCTGCATAGTGCATCATTTGAATTCGATAAGAATTATATAAAACAAGTAAAAAAAGAAGCTAAGTTCGGCCGAGCCCAACTTTTTATACCCTCCACCAATCGAAAAGGAATTTGAAAAATTTCCCAAAAATAAAAATTAAAACCTTTATATGTGGGCTCTACGATACGAAAATATATATGAAATTTACAACAATTCCGATTGATAAAGTCGCTAAAATCATGGAGACACAGAATATCCAGGGATGCAGTTATATGGGTGTTATACTCAAAAGTAGACATATATTGCAAATTCTCTTCCAGGCTGTAAATTACTCAGGCGGAAATCCTTGCGTAGATTTTCAAAAATTGTATTGAAAAAATTGACCACATTTATTAAAACATCGAATATCGGAAAGAACAGTTATATAAAGAATATATGATACCTTGGACCTGCATATACAATTCTCTTCCATGGCGAATTTCTTTTGTGGATTTTAAGACAATTCCATTAAAAAAATGTGGCCCAAATCATCAAAATACCGAATATCGGGAAGACCCTAATATAAGGGATATAGATATGAAAGCAAACAAGTAAAAAAGCAGTAAGTTTGGCCGGGCCGAACTCCTTTGAATACCCTCCACCATTTGGAACGAATTAGAAAATTTTCCAAAAAAAATAAAATCCATTAAAAATTCTATTAAAATCTTTAAAATATCTAATATAGGAAGGTGCCGATATGGGAGGATGTACGATATTGTGGACCTATAAAGACAAATCTATGTCTGCGTGTAAAGTACTCAAAAGAAACTCCTGGTGTGGATATTCAGATAATTCCATTGGAAAAATGTGGCTAACATCATCAAAATACCGGATACCGTGGGGGTACCGTTATATGGGGGCTATACGATATTGTGGACCTATATAGACAATTCCGTTTCAGGGGTAAAGTTCTTACAAAGAACTCCGTGTGTGGATTTTCAGACAATACGATTGGTAAATGTGGCTAAAATCATCAAAATACCGAATATCGCGGGGTATCGTTATATGGGAGCTATACGTTATCGTTAACCTATATAGAGAATTCTCTGTCGGGAGGTAAAGTGCTGACAAAGAACCCCTTGTGTACAAAGAACCCCTTGTGACCATTCCGTTGAAAACTATGGCTAAAAACATCAAAATACCGAATATCGGGGGTACCGTTATATGAGGGCTATACGATATCGTGGACCTATATAGATAATTCTCTGCCGAGGTATAAAGTACCCACAAGGAACTCCGTGTGTGGATTTTCAGACAATTCCGATGAAAAATGTGGGTAAAATCATAAAAATACCGAATATCGGGGGGTACCGGTTTATGGGGGATATACGATATCGTGGACCTGTATAGACAATTCTCTCTCAGGGGGTGAAGTACTCACAAGGAACTACTTGTGTGGATTTTAAGACAATTCCATTGAAAGTGTGGCTAACATCATCAAAATACCGAATATCGGGGGGTACCGATATATGGGGGCTACACGATATCGTGGACCGATATAGCCCATCTTCGAACTTGACCTGCATGCAGACAAAAGAGAGATCTGTGCAAAATTTTAGCTTTCTATATTAATTCGTTTAGACTGTAGCGTGATTACAACAGACGGACAGACGGACGGACGGGGCTAAATCGTCTTAGAATTTTACGCTGATCGTCCAATGAAACCACCATTGCTCTGCGGTATTTTGGCCCATTCCCGGCAAAGTGATGATCGACAAAGTGGTGGTCGACACTTTGGTATTTTTTAGTGCCAACCTTCCTTTCCTAAATCCTCCAGAAACAATATTCCAAAATATTGGTATCCGGAGATTTTGGTGGCCACTATGCGCTGGAAATGAAGCGAGGAACCTTATTTCGAAACCATTCTTGGATGGCGCGTGCTGAGTGCGATGGTAATCAGTCCTGTTGGAATGTCCAAGGTCTGCGGCCAAAATATTTGCGTGCCCAAGGCTTTAATACACCTTCCAGAATATTTTCCCGATAATATTAGGCATTTATTCTGATACCACGGTCGATTAATAGAGCGGCGAGCGACCATCGGCTGTCATGGCGGCCCACACCCTCCCCATGGCCGGCGTTTGAGTTTTGGTGGCCAACCGGAAATACACATTTTCTGCTGAACTCTTTGGCAAGTAAACACGATTATTTTTCTTGTTTACAAACTGTTGGACAACGAATGTTTTTTCATCGGAGAAAACCAAATTTGGCAGTTCACCACTTTCGGCCAAGCGGAGCAACTCTTTAGCTCTTTTGAGTCTATTTTCTTTCTGTTGTGGAGTAAGTTCTTCCCCTTCTTGCAATTGCAATGGCTCTACCCCGAGCTCATTTTTCAATATTTTCTGAATGGAATATTGTGATATGTTCAGCTCACGAGCCTTTTTTCGGCCACTGCGTCGCGGGTTTTGATCAAGTGGCTTTATTAATTTTCAAACCATTTCTGCTGATGTTGCTGTTTTCTTCCGAACACTTCCTTGACGTCGGGCTACGCTACCAGTATCACGGTAACGAGCGATGTTACGAGACACAAGAGATTTATTCACATTTAAATGCTGGAGTGTCCTAACGATAGCCACTTGTGATTTTCCAGCCAAATATAAAGAAATCACACTCTTGAATTCCGTCACGAATAACTTTTTTTCTGGAAAATTCTCACCAAAATGTTTTTGTACGCTTGTAAGCGTATGCTGCTTTTCATTATATTAGCTGTGACTGGAATAATTTTAACAGCTGTTGGACGAGTGACTTGCACTCGCAACAGCAGTTTGAAGTTGGTTGCAGTTTTTCATATCACCCTGTATCTGAACCGATTTTCTCCAAATTAGAAGTTCTTGCTTGTGGTTTGAATTCCGTCGGAAACGCTTAAATTCAATCCATTAGGACCGATATTAGCCATTTGGTGCACAATATACCTTAAATTTGGATAAAAATATATATGGGAGCTATATCCAAATCTGAACCGATCTCGACAAAATTTCAAACACTTATTTCTGAGCTGCATCTGATATTTGGTACCAAAAATCCTCCTCTGATATTTGGTACCAAAAATCGTTAAAGACTTAAAATCTCAAATCGGATGAAATATATATATGGGAGTTATGGGTATATCTGAACCGATTTTCTCCAAATGTGAAGCACTTGTTTCTAGGTTGAATTCATTCGGAGGTGTTTCAATTAGTTTTCTGGTACCAAATACCATTGTTGTGGGGTAAAATTACGAAAGTGAGGGATTTAAACATCAAATCGGATGAAAAATATATATAGGAGCAATAGGTATATATAAATGAACCGTATCTCCAAATTTTATGTACATGCTTCTAGACTGAATTCTGTCGGATGTGCCAAAAATTAGGACAATTAGAAAGATATTGGTCATTTGGTGCATAATTAACCCGAAATCGGTTGAAGATGTATATGGAAGCTATATTATAATTTCGAGCGATTCTCACCATTTTCAATATGGTTCGTCCTTGGGCCAAACAAATATTGCTTGAAAAATTTCAGCTCAATCGGATAATAAATGCAACCTGCAGTTTGTTCACAAAGTACATGGAGAGACGGACGGACGGACTGACATGCTGAAATCGATTCAAAAGTGATTCTATGAAGATCCTCAAAATATCCTCGCTTCCTTCTCCACGTTATAAACAAATGCACTAATAAATACCACTTTGTGATGCAGGGTATAAAAAAAGTCGAATATTTAACATTTAAGGAGTCATGACTATTTTAAATATTTAATAATCCAGGCATTTAAAAGTGATCACAAATAATAGCTACAACGCCGAAAACTCAATATTCAATGAGTTATGGCCATTTTTAAATATTCCAAAATTTTTAAAAAATCTTTAAAATTACAATCTTTTTTTTCAAATATTAACAAGAATAGCGCACTTTTTTCATTACAATATCTATCGGCGAAAACAACTCAAAAATGCAATTCGAATGCTTCTTTTCATTCCTCTTTTTCTGGTGTCGTTTTATAAAACTTCCTCAAACTGAAGTCAAAAGTGCAATCATTGTTCTGCTGTTAGTTAGCGATGCTGCAGCTGAATAACCTTTAGACTTTTACTTTGCCATTTTAATCCTTAAGGAGATTTAAAATGTCACAATAAGCTCAAGAGCTAACCTATTTATCAGTCAGTGAGGCGCGGTGAAGCCATGGCATGGCATGGCGCACAATGTCCACGATGACTATTCCCGTTTTTCTTCGTCATCAGTTGGAGCAAACTTCTTCTGCCAACCGGCCAACCAACCAACCATGAAGGGATATAACATCTGCCAAATCTAGCCAGATAGCCAATGGGATAGGGATGCCAGTGTTGAGAGGAATTTGAAAAGGGTTGAAGGAGAGTATTTCAAACTAACTCTAACCAAACATTTTCAGGCTCAGATGCCATATCATATATTTTAAAAATCTACTCTACCACTATTATATTTTTAAGGCATTGGCAGAGTATTTGTTCACAAATTTTCAGTTCCCTATCCCATACAGATTAGTAGCCATTTCCTACAAAAATTTATTGACAAATCTGCATACCTCGCTGGAGATCCAGATCCTAAAATTTTACATTTTTTATACCCCCCACCATAGTATGGAGGATATATTAAGTTTGTCATTCCGTTTGTAACACCTAGAAATATACATTTTAGAGCCCACAAAGCATATATATTCTTGATCAGCATAAAATTCTATGTCGATTTAGCGATGTCCGTCCGTCTGTGGAAATCACTCTAGCTTCCGAACGAATTGAAGTAGATTGATAAAATTTTGCTCAAATGTATGTTTTGTCTGCAGGAATTTTATTATTGAAAATGGGACATGTAGGTCCACGTGTTGATATAGCCCCATATAACGGTACCCAAACATTCGGTATTTTAATGATTTTCTCGACATTATTCACCGGAATTGTTTCAAATTTGGTATTTGAAGTTTGGATAACTAAGCCTAAGACAGAAAATTGTTTGTGCAGCTCCACTTACAGCTTTTTTACTTGTTCATACATAAATTGAATCAGATTTCCGTATCTACATCCCTATAAATATATGACAATTACTAACGACAGCAACTAAACGTATAGTCTGGCGGGAGTCAAGACGTAGTACACAAATGCCCAGGCGAGTAACTGATACACAGACAATGCCAGCAATAGAAGTTTTTCTTAAGCGGTGCCATTTTCAATTATTAATATGTAAAGTAATCCGTTGTGTATTTTTTTTGTTCATCTTTCCACTGAATTTTATCGTAAGCCCGTTTGCTCTCTCTTTCTTTGTTATAATCTTTTATACAACGCTTTCATTTTAGAGAGTGTTTATTTTATTCCCCAAAGATTTTTCAATGTTACATTGTGCCAGTTGTTCTTCTACGAGGAATTAAAAATGAAAAATAGATGAACATGGCATGGTGATATATTTTGAAAAAGTAATTAAACCTGAGTCTTTAAATTTAATAGTTTGACACAAAGAAGGGCAAAATTTAAAGAAATAAAAAAAACTTGAAAATATGGGTTATACAGTGCGTCCACAGACAGCTTTTGTCCATACTTAATAAAAATTTATATTTCCAAAAAAATAACGGAATTGGTTTAAAATTTTTGTATACGAGACAACTTTAACAAGTTAAAAAGCCGGGTCGAACTTTGAATATCCTCCACCATTTGGTACAAATGGACGTAGACCTGCACAGAGAATTTTCTATCATAGGCTGTAGTATCCATTACGAACTTCAAATACCAAAATTAAAACAATTCCGGTAAATAATGTCGCTAAAATCATCAAAATACCGAATATCGGTGGGTACCGTTATATTAGGGCTATACGACCTACATAACACATTTTTTGTCTTAAGCCGTAGTATCTATTACGAACTTCAAATACCAAATTTGAAACAATTCCTGTAAATAATGTCGCTAAAATCATCAAAATACCGCATATCGGGAGGTACCGTTACGTGAGAGCTAAACGAAGACGTGGACCTACTGATCCATTTTCAATACCAAAAGTCCTGCAGACATAATACACATTTGAGTAAAATTTTACAAACTTAATATACCCTCCATACTATGGTGGAGGGTATAAAAACGCATTTGTAGGCGATAGAAATGACCACACCATTTTCCAAAACTTCACAGCATATGTGACATACTTTTCCACATTATCATATAGACATCGAAAAAGTCATACACCTGGGACCATAATAAAAGTTTTTTACAGGAACAAGGTGGTAGAATATTGTCTCGGCAGTCTTCTCATTGGTTGCAGGAAATAAAGCTAGAACAACAAGCAATAAATGGTTATTTTGCAACAACAAGACACAGGCGTTAAATTATTTCCCTGAAAGGGAAAATTTAATAATGGCGATAATTGTCAAATGAGAAATTTTATAAAGATACTATATTTTTATTTAATTTTTCATAGAACAAAAATCCCGCCTCATAATTCGACATAAATGTTTATCAACAAACTTGGGTTGTATTATGTGGAATATTGCATTATTTTATAAAGATGTGACATTTTATACTTTTTCTACCATATCTGCTTCAAAACGAGCCATCCTGCTTTACAGACATTCCTTGTTGTGATTTTTGGTGTTTGGGAAAGGTGGGTACCTCTAGGTAGCCTTAACTTTTTATATCCTACACCACACTGCGGTTCAGGGTATTATGTCTTTATGAATTAGTTTGCATACGAAAATTCATTGTTCATTTTGATAACCTTCATAGAATCACATTCTGCGTCGAATAATGCATGTTCGTTCATCCGTTCGACCGTCTATCCACATGTTTGTAAGCAAAGTACAGATCGGATTTATTGTTCGATTGATATAAAATTTTGTTTAATTTTTTAATGTAATGTTTATTTGCAATTAGTAAAAATCGGGTCACATTTAGATACAAAACTTAGATCCTACTCCGATTTAAGGTATAAGACTATATGACTGAGTTTAAAATTAGAAACAAATATGAAAAGTTTGGTAAAAACGGTATCAAATATTGCCATGGCTTCAAAATAAAAAAAAAAGAAAAACTACAACAAAGTCAAACTCCATAATTTTTTACATATTTTTTTATTGAACGAAAACAAAAAATGTCGGAAACAGCATCATGTTTTAGAATAAGTTTAGATTTGTTCGAATTGGTCACATTTGGCACGAATTATGGCCTTTAAACGGCCACTGAAACCGTCGCACGCTACCCGAATGTTGCTCTGCGGTATTTTGGTCCATTCCCGGCGAAGCGCTGGCATGAGGTGATCGACACTTTGGTATTTTTAGTGCAAAACTTGCTTTCCAAAATACTCCCGATGCAATAGTCCAACGGATTGGTATCCGGAGATTTTGGTGGCCATTGTGCGCTAGAAATGAAGCGAGGAACCTCATTTTGTAACCATTCTTGGGTGGCGCGTGCTGAGTGCAATGTTGCTGAGTCCTGTAGGAATGTCCTAGGTCTGCGGCCAAAATGTTTGCATGCCCAAGGCTTTATTACACCCTCCAGAATATTTTCGCACCAATATTCGGCATTTATTATGATGCGACCACAGAGCGACCATTGGCTGTTATGGAGGTCCACACCATCACCATGGCCGGCGCTTGAGTTCTGGTAGCCAATCGAAGGTAAACATTTTCAGCTAACCTCTTTGGCAAGTAAACACGATCATTTTGTTTGTTTACAAACTCCTGGACAACAAATGTTTCCTCATCGGAGAAAACCAAATTCGGCAGTTCACCAATTTTGGCCAAGCGAAGTAACTCTTTAGCTCCTTTAAGTCTACTTTCTTTCTGTTGCGGTGTAAGTTCTTACTTTTCGAACCATTTCTGATGATGTTGCTGTTTTCTTCCGTCCACTTCCTTGACATCGGGCTACGCTACCAGTATCACGGTAACAAGCGATGGTACGAGACACAAGAGATTTATTTACATTTAAATGCTGAAGTGCTCAATGATAGCCACTTGTGGTTTTCCAGCCAAATATAAAGAACTTACACTATCACGTTTGAATTCCATCACGAAAAATTTTTTTTCTGGAAAATTCTTAGCAAAAAGCTTCTGTACGCTTGTAAACAATATAATGAGCTGTCACTGGAATAATTTTAGCAGCTGTCGGACGAGTGGTTTAGAAATGACAGCAGTCTGAATCTGGTTGCAGTTTTTTCATCTCACCCTCCAAGTTTTTCTATAGCGCCCATATAACGGTAAATATCAATGGTCAGTATTTCGATAATTATGGCTACATTTTTGTACCCTCAACCATACTTGATCTTGATCAGTATAAAATTCTAAGTTGATTTCGATGTTCGTCTGTCTGTCTGTTGTAATCACGCTATCTTTGGATCGAATTGAGATAGAAGGCTAAAATTTTGAACACATGTTTATTTTTTCAGTAGGCAGGTAAGTTCGTTAATGGACCATGTAGGCCACGTTTTCATATAGCCCCCATATAACGGTATGTCCCGATATTCGGTATTTTGATGATTTTAGCGACGTTATTCACCGGAATTTTTTTTAAAATTTGGTATTTGAAGTTCGAAATGGATACTACAGCCTAAGACGGAAAATTGTCTGTGCAGGTCCAAGACTTCGTATAGTCCCCATATAACGGTACCTCCCGATATTCGGTATTTTGATGATATTAGCGACATTATTCACCGGTAATGTTTTAAATTTGGTATTTGAAGTTCGTAATGGATCCTTCAGCCTAAGACAGAAAATTGTCTGTGCAGGCTACGTCTTCGTATAGCCCCCTAAAACGGTACCTCCACATATTCGGTACTTCGATGTTTTAAGCGACATTATTCACCGGAATTGTTCAAAATTTGGCATTTGAAGTTCGTAATGGATACTACAGCCTATGACAGAAAATTGTCTGTGCAGGTCCAGGTCTTCGTATAGCCCCCATATAGCGGCACCTCCTGATATTCGGTATTTTGATGATTTTAGCGAATTTGTTCACCGGAATTGTTTCAAATTTGATATTTAAAATTCGAAATGGATACTACAGCCTAGGGCAGAAAATTTTCTGTCCAGGTTCGCGTCTTCGTATAGCCCTCATATAACGATACCTCCTGATATTCGGTATTTTGATGATTTTTGCGACATTATTAATCGGAATTGTTTAAAATTTAGTAATTGAAGTTCTCAATGGATACTACAGCCTAAAACAGAAAATTGTCTGTGCAGGTCCACGGGTTTGTAAGAGGTTTTACCTCCTGTGGCACAACATTGCCTCGGATAGAACCTATATACAATTCCTTCCCCTAATTGTATCCAAATTTGTTATTTTGCTAAACTTCTTGTTTGAATTTCTATAAAAGCTTTGGTTTAGCAGTCCTACAAAAACCTCAAATACCATTCAAGAATTCAGATTTCCATCTCCATCCCCCTCCATAAATACCAAATTTAATGTCATTTAGTACTTTGTACTTTGTGGTACGTTTTCTAAAATCCAGCACCATTTATCAACCACATCTGACAAAATGTGGCTCTAATACCAAATTTAATATTTCCATCTCTAGCCCATTCCATGAATACTGATGTAAAGTTAAGCTTTGTCGGGGAACTCCTTCTGATATCTTCATTTATACTAATATCGAGGGATAAAATGCTTCTTCTTCAAACAGCACTCCAATTCTCCACAGTTGGGACGAACTCCATGTCACCATGTTTTGTATTGATCCATTTATATCATACGCGTCTTTTCGTATGGAATGCCCAGTACTTTTCGAACAGTTTTTGCGATTGGTGTTAATTAATAATTAAATAAACATTAAATTTGGTAAATTATACAAAAAAAATTTGAGCACTTGTTCATATTTCCAAAATCAATAAACAATTTGTAATTCCGTAAAATAATTACTTTGTTTGCCTTTTATATTTCCCAGTTCCTGAAAATGATAAAATATACACATTATTTGTTTTATTATATTAACAAAAATACCATTTATAATATTTCCGATTATCTCCCCTTCTGTGTTATTTATTAATTGGAAAATGAACAAAATTATTTTTGCTAAATCAATTTTAAATCGTTTAACACCTTTTCATGATTAATTTTTATAATATAATTAGTTAATAACTAAATCCACAATTCCAGAAAAAATAGTGAGAATGAAATGAATGTTATATAAATCTGCATCGATTGTTAGTTTATTTTTTCTTTTCATAAAATATAAATAAAAATTACATTGATTATGCAAATAAACAATAAAAATATGGGGAAAAACTTTAATTAGTTTTTCGTGTCATGTAATTTACAAAGATTATGTTGTTTCCAACACCAACCAGTAATAATGTTGATAACATTTTTATTATTTTTTAAACAAAAAAAAAATGTTTCATTGGAATAAATGAAAAGTTGTGTTGATGGTGATTTCCAATATCCCTGGGCGATGAGCATTCGATTGGAATGCAAAAATTAAAGGCTATTTTTTAATTAGCGCTTCATTAGACTATATGATACCCTACACCACTATGCATATTTAGTAAAGCTCCCGTAACAAAAGAATTTACCACCTATCAATATTTCGCTTTAAGGCAGTTTTAGTTTGGTTTCAGAGGGAAATAATAATATAGGGCAGGCATATCCAATTCTGAATCGATTTTAAGTAAATTTGACGGAGACATTTTAACCTTTTATACCACAAAACATTGCCATAGAGTGTATCACTTCGAGAAGGATTATATTAATAACATATTTATTATGCCATTATTTGCACAACAAACCTGAATCGGATTAAGGATATATATTGGAGCAATATGCCAATCTTCGCCGATCTCGATAAAATTTGGCAAAAGTATTTCCGAGCTCTAAAGATGCATATTACGCATGTGAGTGACTTTAACACTAAATCGGATAAAACATATATATGAGAGTTGTAGCTATATCTGAACCGATTTTCGCCAAATTTGACGTACTTGCTTCTAGTCTAAAATCGGTCAGATGTGCCAAAAGGGTCAGGTCATTTGGACTGATATTGGCTATCTGGTGCACAATTAACTTTTATGTACTTATTTCAGTGCTGCATCTGATATCTGGTACCAAAGATCATTGTTATGGAAGGCATATTACGCGTGTGAGGGTCTTTAAGGCCCAAATCAGGCAAAACATATATATGGGAACTATAGCTGTATCTGAACCGATATACATCAAATTTAAAATTCTGGTTTCAAGGATCAATTCAGTCGCAATTGCCAAAATTCAGTCCTTTTCGGCTGATAATGGACATGTGGTGGTCGGAAATAGCATAAAATTTTAAAATAAGTTTAGATTTGTTCGAATTGGTCACCTTTGGCACGAATTATGGCCTTCAAATGGCCAATGACACCGTCACATGCTGCCCGAATGTTGCTCTGCGGTATTTTTGCCCATTACCGGCCAAGCGCTGGCTTGAGGTCATCGACACTTTAGTATTTTTTAGTGCCAACCTTGCTTTCCGAAATACTCCAGACACAATAGTCCAACGGATTGGTATCCGGCGGATTTTGGTGAACGTTGTGCGCTGGAAATGAAGCGAGGAACCTCATTTTTTAACCATTCTTTGGTGGCACGTGTTGAGTGCGATGGTGCAGAGTCCTGTTAGAATGTCCAAGGTCTGCAGCCAAAATGTTTGCGTGCTCAAGGCTTTATACACCCTCCAGAATATCTTCGGGATAATATTCGGCATTAATTCTGATGCCACGGTCGATTAATACGAGCGGAGAGCGACCATCGGCTATTAAGGCGGCACACACCATCACCATGGCCGGCGTTTGAGTTCTGGAGGCTGGTGGCCAACCGAAGGTGCATATTTTCAGCTGACCTTTATGGCAAGTAAACACCATCATTTTGTTTGTTTACAAACTACTGGACAACGAATGTTTTCTCATCGGAGAAAACCAAATTCGGCAGTTCGGCCAAGCGAAGCAACTTTTTAGCTCTTTTGGGCCTATTTATACCCTACACCACATAGTGGTAAGGGAATTATGTCTTTGTGCATTTGTTAGTAACATGGAGAAGGAAACGAGATAGACCCTTCAGATAGAATCACTTTCTGAGTCGATTTATGCATGTCAGCCCGTCTGTCCGTCCGTCCGTCCGTCCGTCTGTCCATGTATTCTTGTGAACAAAATGCAGGTCGCATTTATTATCCGATTGAGATGAAATTTTCCAAACAATATTTTTTTGACCCAAGGACGAACCCTATTGAAATTGGTGAGAATCGGATCAAATTTAGATATAGCTCCCATATATATCTTCATCCGATTTTGGGTTAAATGTGCACCAAATGTCCACTATCAGTCCAAATTACCTGAATTTGGCACACCCAACCGAGTTCGGCCTAGAAGCAAGTATATCATCTTTGGAGAAAATCGGTTCAGAAACAGCTATAGCTCCCATATATATGTTTTATCCGATTTGATCTTTAAGCCTCTCACATTCGTAATATGCACTCCACAAGAATGATATTTGATACCAGGTATAAGATACAACCCAGAAATAGCTGTTTGTAATTTTATCGAAATCGGTTCAGATTTGGATATAGCTCCCATATATATCTTCATCCGATTTCGGGTTAATTGTGCACCAAATGGCCGATATAAGTCCAAATGGACTGCATTTTAGTACATCGGACCAAATTCAGCCTAGAAGCAAGTATATAAAATTTAGTGAAAATCGGTTCAGATATAGATATAGCAACCATATATATGTTTCATCCGATTTAGTGTTTTAGTCCCTTACATTCGTAATATTCACTCCACAACCGTGATATTTGGTACCAGGTATTAGATGGAGCACAGGAATAGCTGTTTTAAATTTTATCGAAATCGGTTCAGATTTGGATATAGCTCCCATATATATCTTCATCCGATTTCGGGTTAAATGTGCACTAAATGGTCAATATCAGCCCAAATCACCTGAATTTTCGTACATAAGACCGAATTCAGTCTAGAAGCTAATACGTCAAATTTGGAGAAACCCGATTCAGAAATAGCTATAGTTCGTAAAATGCACGATAGAATAAGATAGATTTTGATTTTGTACCAAATATCTCATAGAGCTCTGAAATGCCATGTATAAACCTTTTTACGAGAGCTCTACTTAATATGCATAGTGGTGTAGGGTATCATATAGTCGGCCCCGCCCGACTTTTGAGCTTTCCTTACTGGTTTCTTTCTATTGCGGTGTAAGTTCTTGCATTTTCTGGAATTTCAATGCCTCTTCCCCGAGATAATTTTCTCATATTTGCCGAATGGAATATTGCGATATGTTCAGCTTACGAGCCATTATTCGGCCACTGCGACGCAGGTTTCGATCAAGTCGCTTCTTTACTTTTCGAACCGTTTCTGCTGATGTTGCTGTTTTCTTCCGTCCACTTCCTTGACGTCGGCTACGCTACCAGTATCACGGTACTGAGCGATGATACGAGCCACAAAAGATTTATTCACATTTAAATGCTGGAGTGCTCTAACGAAAGCCACTTGTGGTTTTGCAGCCAAATATAAAAAAATCACACTATCACGACTGAATTCCATCACGAATAACTTTTTTTTTTCTGGATAATTCTCACCAAAATGCTTTTGTACGCTTATAAATAACATAATGAGCTGTCACTGGAATAATTTTAACAGTTGTCGAACGAGTGGCTTAGAAGTAACAGCAGTTTGAAGTTGGTTGCTGTTTTCTCATCTAACCCTGTATATATGGGAGATATCTGAATATTCTCAAAAGTAGCTTTGGGTATATCTAGCTTCCTTCTCGCTGTTACAAACAAATGCACAAAGACATAATACCCTTACCACTATGTGGTATAGGGTATAATGAGCCAAGTTTTCTTTTCCTCGAACTCTATGTTATCCAGAAACTTATATTTTACATCACACCCCATTCAGTTTCGATGTAAGAAGTCAATTTTCAAATAATCTTCTCGAATTTTTTTGTCTTAGGAAATAACAAAAATCTTTAACATCCTGAAATAATGTAGGAACTGATAGTGCAACATACATATGCACATATGTTTGTGGACAAATAAACAACAACATAATACACCATCCAGCCTGATTAGATCTCCTGTAAATCACACAATGCATACAAAAGCACAACAGAGGTCTAAGTTACTTTGTAAATATTCTGAACAGAGATTTTCAGGTAATTAATTTGAAATTAAACTCTTACAAACTCTAACTGGAACATTGGAATACATTCACTTAATGAAGGCATTTTTTACAATACTCCATCGTCTTCCTAAGGGATTAGCATATCTAATAGTTCATTTATTTGTTTTTCTACTGGTCCAGAAAAACAAATCCATTCTCATTAGACTTCATACAGAAAATGCAAATCTAACAATACCTATTGCTATTTAGGATTGTAATTTTAAGCCAGATTAATTTTATTGTTTGTTCAAGATTAAAATTTATTTTTTTAAAAGACTTAGTTCTTTTTTCCTCTCTTTACAATGAACGTTGTTGTTTTTATTTATTGTTGTTCGGATTGGATTTCTGGATTTGTGTATGCTAATTTATTGAGCTGTGTTGTTGTTTTGTTGAGAAAATTCCTGAAGTTAGATTGCATGTAATGAATGTTTTCTTGGAATAATTATAAAGAGGTTTAAGGAAATTATAGGAGAGAAAAAAAAACATGTAAAAGGACCACCAGGGTGACTGGCATGTAGGTTGTTTTGTAAGCAATTACAACTGCCAACATTTGTTTAGAAACCAAATATTTGGCAATGCCAGTTTGTGCTCGGTTATACAGGAGAATATTACAAGAAAAACCAGTAAGAAAAGGTCAAAAGTCGGGCAGGACCGACTATATGATACTCTACACCACAATGTATATTTAATAGAGCTCCCGCATCAAACAATTTATTTCAAGTAGATCATACCACCTATCAATACCATTGATAAATTTTATCGAGATCGGTTCAGATTTGGATATAGCTCCCATATATATCTTCGTCCGATTTGCCTTTTATTGTGCACCAAATGTGTAATATCAGCCCGAATAGTATGGAATTTTGCACATACAACCAAATTAGGCCTGAAAATAAGTATGCCAAACTTGATCGAAATCGGTTCAGATATAGCTATAGCTCCCATATATATTGTTCATCCGATTTGTTATTTTTGTCCTCCGCAGCCGTAATATGCACTCTGTAAAAATAATAATTGGGGAAATATATCAAATGCAGCTCAGAAATACCATTGATAAATTTAATCGAGATCGGTTCAGATTTGGATATAGCTCCCATATATTACTTCGTCCGATTTACTTTTTATTGTGCCCCAAACGTCTTATATTTGCCCAAATAGGATGGAATTTGGCACATACGACCGAATTTAGTCTAGAAGGTAATATGCCAAATTTGGTGAAGATCGGTTCAGATATAGCTATAGCTCCCACATATATTGTTCATCCGATTTGTTGTATTTGTTACCTACAGCCGTAATATGCACTCCGTAACAACGATATTCAGGGAAATATATCAAATACAGCTCAGAAATATCTTTGCCAACTTTTATCGAGATCGGTTCAGATTTGGATATAGTTCCCATATATATCTTTATCTGATTTCATATTAATTTTGCACCAAATGGGCAATACAAGTCCGAATATAAAAGATACAAATGCTTCGGCATATTTAGTCCTTTGGATTTTAAATTATAATTATAATCATAGCATGTATGATTGAATTCTCCCAGAAAAGCTTTTAATTATTAAGTGGAGCTCAACTAAATTAGCAAAGTGGTGTAGGGTATCATAAAATCGGCCCCGCCCGACTTTAGGACTTTCTTTACTGGTTTTCATTCGATTTGAGGTTTTTAGTCCCTCACCTGCGTAATATGCACTCCACAACATTGATCTTTGCTACCAGATATCAGATTGAGCCCAGAAATACCTCTATCAAATTTTATCGAGATTGGATCAGATAGGATATATCATCCATATATATCTTTATACGATATTAGATTTATTGTACACCAAATGGCCAAAATTCAGTCTATTTGGACTGATATTAGTCCAAATAGACTGAATTTTGGCAATTCCAACTGAATTCGTCCGAGAAATTAGTACTTCGCATTTTGTGAAAATCGGTTCAGATATAGCTATAGCTTCCATATATATGTTTCATCCGATTTGGGGTTTTAAATCCTTAATCCTTACACACGAATGATATCTAGTACCAGATATCAGACACAGCCTAGAAATACCTCTTCCAAATTTTATTATGATTGGTTTAGATTTGGGTATAACTACCATATATAATTTTATCCGATTTCAGGTTTATTGTGCTTTATTGTGCCAAATGACTAATATCAGCCCAAATGAAGCATGAACATCAAATGTTGGTGAAAATCGGTTCAGATATAGCTATAGCTCCCATATATATGTTTCATCCGATGTGAGGCTAAAGTCCTTCACATGCGTAATATACACTTCACAAATATGATATCTGATGCCGGACAACAGATGCTGCTCGAAAATAAATCTGCCAAATTTCATTGAAATTGGTTCAGATTTTTAAATAGCTTCGATGTACAGGGTGAGATGAAAAAACTGCAACCAATTTCAGACTGCCGTCATTCCTAAGCCAATCGTCCGGCAGCTGTTAAAATTATTCCAGGGACAGCTCATTATATTGTTTACAAGCGTTCAAAAGCATTTTGATGAGATTTTTCCAGAAATAAAGTTATTCGTGATGGAATTCAAGCGTGATAGTGTGAGTTCAAACAAGTGGCTATCGTTAGAGCACTTCAGCATTTAAATGTGAATAATTTTTTTGTGTCTCGTACCATCGCTCGTTACCGTGATACTGGTAACGTAGCCCAACGTCAAGGAAGTGGACGGAAGAAAACAGCAACATCAGCCAAAAATGGTTCGAAAAGTAAAGAAGCGACTTGATCAAAACCCGCGTCGCAGTGGCCGAAAAATGGCTCGTGAGCTGAACATGTCGCAATATTCCATTCGGCAAATATACAAATATGAGCTCGGGGTTAGGCCATTGAAATTCCAAAAAGTGCAAGAAATTACACCGCAACAGAAAGGAAATAGACTCAAAAGAGCTAAACAGTTGCTTCTCTTGGCCGAAAGTGGTGAAGTGCCGAATTTGGTTTCCTCCGATGAGAAAACATTCGTTGTCCAACAGGTTGTAAACAAACAAAAAAAAAATATCTGCCAAAGAGAATAGCGTTTAACTTTTTTGCAGTTTTTTTACCTACGATATGCATGTTCATCCGATTTTACCTTTTTTGTCCACTATATATGTAATATCAGGCCAAATTGGATAGACTTTTTTATATTCAACCGAATTTTTCCAGTATATATTTTGCTCCAATATATATATTTATACCTTACAACACTGTGTTTGGGGTATTATAAGTTTGACTGGGCCAACAATTATGTAACACCTCGAAATATTGGTTTTTCCCATAGGAAAGAATATATGGATCTTCCTATCTCGCCAGGCTGAATCGATCTAGCTATGTATGTCCGTCCGTCCGTCTGTCCATGTTAATTTGTAATCACTCTATAGGTCGTGATTATGGCCCGATCACCACGAAATTGAAAATGGAGGTGGGGTTAAGGTCAGAATTGAACCCTATTGTTTTTGGGGATGATCGCATAATATTTAGGGGTTGAAATGGACCAAAAACTGAAAAATTTGCTGATTTTGCAGTTGCTCTACAGGACGCAATTATGGACCAATCGAAGTGGAAGTCAGCATGGGGCTAGAGCTTTGGGCTGGGCAGAAGCCTTCCAATTTTGATGGTCATCTGGTAATATGTAGTGGGTGAAATAGACCATAAAATTTGTGTTAAATAAAAGTAAAGTTTTCCATTAACCCGCAAATATTTTTGGTCCCGGCGAAATCACAAATAGACAAAAAGGTCAATTCTGACCGTTACGTAGATGCCGATAGTAAATATATCGGGTATATATAGCGAAATATATACAATGTTTATATACAAAGGAAGAGATGTTAGAATGCCTATAGCTCATGAATGGCTGGACCGATTTTCACAAATTTTGTCAATTCAATTCTTGGCATAAAAGAAAAAAATATAAAAAATCGCGTAAAAAGATGGGAATAATGATGTTAATATAGATTTTGTAGTATTTTTTGGCATATTTTATTTTTTCATATTTTTTATCGCATGCGATTTTTTCAATTTGACTTGTAATATTGAGTTATACATTTTGTAATATTTTTTCACCTTACAACACAGGTTGGGATTATTATATACAGACTGCAATTATCGTCCGATCCTCACGAAAATTTGCACAAGGGTAGGTTTAGGGTCAGAAGGGTCAGAAGCCTATTGTTTTCAAAGTTGTCCGCAATTTATTTAGGGGTTGAAATTGACCAACAAATAAAAATGTAAATGTAAATAAAGGTCACAAATAGAAACCAAAGGACACGAAATCTCGCATGAAGCTACTTTTGTGTGAAAAAATACCAACATTTCCATTCTTCCAAAACGCTGAAAATAACTTACAGGCGATATCCAAAATACACAGAACGCGAACTTCTGGCTTATTTATGCTGATTTCATTAACGAATATAGCCAAATATCTTACACAAGCAAATCATATAGGTGAGTCTAAATTTAGAGATACAGAAGGGGCGTTTTTTTTTTTTTTTTTTTTTTTTTTTTTTTTTTTTTGTTAATATGTTCGCAAAATATATATATAATATATATATATTTAAGGGTTCAAATAAAACAAAAGCAGGAAAAATTTCATGATCACGCAATTAAAGTCAATTGACACGCCTGAGAAGAAAGTTAAGGACAGGGAAGAATGCTAGCAATTTGAATTACCATTGGATCATATTTGGCTGTAAAGTGGATCACAGCAATAAAGATCACGACGGAGTACGTAAATATTGGGCAACAGTCCCTGGCCAAAATGCTAAGGGTAATACCTGGGCAGTGCTCCGTGACATAATTTCAAAAGCGAAATCTTCCAAAATGGATTTGAACATAAAGGGCCTTCTTACATATTGTAGTGTTGTGGATCACATGGTCGGCCCGCTCGACTATCGCCTTTGCTTACTTCTTTAATCTAATTCTTATCAAAGTAATATCAGGCACTATACATGTTATTTGGTACTAGAGGAACAAAAGCCTGTCTGTCTTCGCTGAAACTATGACACCCATTCAAATAAGGTTCATGGTTGGTGTGAACTAATTCACATAAATTCCCAATAAAAACTTTTTTTGTTACGGGAGCTCTACTGAATACACATAGTGTGTAGGGTATCATATAGCCGACTTTTGTTCTTTCCTTACTGTTTTTTTTTTACACCGGTCGTAATTATAGTCCGACCTTCACCAAATTTTGTATGGGTGTAGGGTTAGGGTCAGAATAGAAGCCTATTGTTTTGGAAGATGCTCGAAAAATATAAAGGGTTTAAAATGGACCAAAAGTCTCAAAAGTTGTGCAGATTTCACAGTCGCCCTACAGTTTTCAACTAAGGACCAATAGGCATGGAATTTTTTATAAGGCTAGAATTTAGCACAGCGCTGAATTATTCCACATTAAAGGCAAGTTACTTAATATATTTGTACAAATACCTTTCATTGGTATATTTTCCACATATTTATATCTAAATATATATTTATATCTATGAAACATTTCATCATATGTAACGCTCACTGAATATATAAAGCCAGGCAGACAAATTAATCTGTGAACTCAATTGCATTCTCAACATGTAACATTTTCTAAAATCTATGCATAGTTTACTAGAAGTTTGATTAACTTTTGGAAACTTGTATTTTGTTCCCTTCAAACACAGTTTTATTGCTTTTGGTTTTATTTACAAATGTTCTTCTCAACTAAACTATCAAATTTTACATTTGTCTCTCATAAATGCCGAATATTTAAACTGAAACATATAATTAGCAATTTTACTGCAGCTTTAATTATTATTACAATCAACAACTCTTTCATTGAAATCCTGAATAGTTTTGTAATTATTTATATGATTATGTTATGTGTTTGAACAATTGCATGAGTATGTATGTGCTGCACATGCATACATTTGTATCTATATGCAGACATATATGAGAGGTAGTAAGGCTTCATCATGTTAGTAAATTATTATATTGTACAGTTTAAATTTATACATTCCTCAAGTAATAAGTATGATAAAATATAATCCGTTCAAGTAAATAATTTAAGATTTAATAAAATTTCAATTACATATTTGCCTGATATAAAATGGAAATAGAGAATGCTTTTCTTTGGCAACTTATAGTGAAATTAAATGAAGAATATTATTATAGCATATTTTTGTATAAACTCACAAAAAAGTTCGACTTTAATTCTAAAATGTGTTTTTAATATATATGAATTCCTTTGCGTGCCTCCTGTTCTTATCCGTAATATTACCGAAGAAATCAAAGAATTCGAAGGAATCTAAATCAGAAAGTTAATAAAGGAAGTGGGGGTTATTGTCCCCTACCATACTATAGAGGGTATATTAACTTTGTCATTCCGTTTTAACTCCTCGAAAAACTCATGTCCGATCCAACAATGTCCTTCTTCGATTTAGCGATGTCCTTCTGTGGAAATCACTCTAGCTCCCGAAAGAAATAAAGGAGCTTAATAAAATTTTACTTAAATGTATATTATTTCTGCAGGACTTTTGGTATTGAAAATGGGCGATATAGGTCCACATTTTGGTATAGCCCCCATATAATGGTACCTCTCTATTTTCGGTATTTTGGTGATTTAAGCGACATTATTCACCGAAAATGCTTCATAGTTGGTATTTGAATTTCGTAATTGATACTACAGCTTATGACAGAAAATTGTCCGTGCAGTTCCACGCCTTCGTATAGTCCCCATGTAACGGCACCTTCCGATATTCTGTATTTTGATGATTAAAACGACATTATTCACTGGAAATGTTTCAAATTGGGTATTTGAAGTTCGTCATGGATATTACAACCTATGACAGAAAATTGTCTGTGCAGGTCCACGCGGTCATGTAGCCCTCATATAACGGTACCTCCCGATATTCGGAATTTTGGCTATTTAAGCGACATTATTCATCGGAAATGTTTCAAATTTGGTATTTGAAATGTTTCAAATCTGGTTCGAAATGGATACTACAGCCTAATACAGAACATTTTCTATGGAGGTCCACGTTTGTCTATAGCCCCCATAAAATGGTACCTCCCGATATTCGGTATTTTGATGATTTTAGCGACATTATTCACCGGAAATGTTTTAAATTGGGTATTTGAAGTTCGTAATGGACACTACAATTTATGACAGCAAATTGTCCGCGCAGGTCCACGCCTTCGTATAGTCCCCATATAACGGCACTTCCCGATATTGGGTATTTTTGATAATTTAAGCGACATTTCTCACCAGAACTGTTTAAAATTTTGTATTTAAAGTTCGGAATCATTCCTACAGCCTATGACAAACAAATTACTTATGCAGCATAACGTCTTTGTATATCTTCCATATAAAAGTTTTCATTTGAGCGTTATTTTATTTTTTTTTTTTTTTGAAAATTTTCATGTGCTTTCCGGACCACCTCATGGTGAAGGGTATTGTTAGTTCTAATTTCATGGTCTGCTGGATTTTTATCTGTAATTGTGTTTTTGGGTTTTGCAAAGCGATAATAAATTATCTACAAAAAAGTTGCCAATAGGAACATACCCACAGTGAACAGCGGAACCTGAATAAACTGAACAATAATCATCCAAAATGTCGAAATCACTGCGCACACAAATATCGTAATTCCTGATTAAGTTCTACCCGTTTTTAATTGACGACCATAAGCTCGTGACTACCTTCAAATCGTCAAAATCCCGACCGCCCAAATACCAATATTCATGTCTCTGCAAGATCAAGTGCGAAAATAGACAATATCGGCCCATCACTCCATTAAATACCTCCCACATAATTTATCGAAGTTTTGAAGATTTATATCTCTCATGAAATGCAAAATAAGCAAACGATTATCTTCAAATCGCACACGTCCCAATATTTTTCTTAGGGAAACATTTGGGTCAAAATTTGAAACAATTAAAATTCACATAAAATGCGAAATAAGCACGCGATTTCTTGCAAACTTTACACATTCCAATATTTTGATTTACAAATGATTTAGTGTGAAGATGGGATGTGTCGGCCCATTCCTTCTGGTAACTCCCTCAAAAAGGGTTCAACATTTTGAATGGCAAAACGCTCTTGAAATGCAAAATAAGCTCCCGATTCTCTTCAGATCTCACACATCGTAATATATTTATTAACAAACACGGTACCTCCCCCACAACGGATCAAAATTTTTAATAACTATATCTTTCAAGAAATGTGAAATAAACATCGGTGGGATGTATCGATCAACTCCTTCAGGTACGCCCCCAAAATGGGGTAAAAATTATAAATAATTTTATCTGTTATGAAATGCGAAATAAGCATATGATTCCTTCTAAACGTCGCATATTCCAATATTATTATCAACACAAGACCTGGTGAAGAGACAATATATATCGGCCCACCCTTCTAGTAGCTTTTCCACAAAAGGTCACAATTTTCAATATTTAAATCTCAAATATTATGCGAAACAAGTCGGCGATTTTATTCAAAACTTTTCTTAGTATTTTTCTTAATCTGAGATCGGATCTGAATATGGAATTTATCAGTTCTTTTGGTAACTCCCAATCAATAATTCTGGCAGAATTGGAAATAAATGTTCATTTTTTTTTAAATGTTGCGCATACGAAGTATTGCATTTCATCTAATACAGATAGATGAAGTGGAATACTTCGGTCCGATAAATATGGTACCTCACGTATATATCAACATTTTACAAAATATTATCACATATTTCATAAGATATGTAGAAAGTAGTCGATATAGTCCACATTTGGAACGTTGTAATATTTATATCAGACTTAAGTCAGATACAAAATGGATAATATTGGCCTACTCTTCAGAACCTCCCCCATAAAAGGTCAACAGTTTGAACTATCGTAACGCAAGGCTGAGTATATGTATCTGTCGGCAAAACCGACTGAGACTTTTAAACTTGTTATACCATCATCCATATGGCTAGAGAGGGTATATATCATTTGATACGATAAAAACGAAATAACGGTTTTAGACCCTAGGTCTCTTTGGACCAAATCCGTTTCAGGACGTCTGTCTATCTGCCAGTCTGGCTGGTGCGCACTAGAAGGGAGAATCTGATTTTGTACATCGTAATATTAGATCGAGTTCGGAGATGGGCAATAACGGTCCATTCCATGTCAATGTCAATGTCAATGTTTTCAAAGAAAATAATTTACTCAACAGAAAGAGAAAGGGCAATCCGATTTTGCTCCAACTTTGCATATCCTAATATTTGAGTCATGTGCGAAAATGGACAATATCGGTCCACTCCATTAAGTACCTCCCCCACAAACGGTCAAAATTTTGAATAATTACAACTCTTATAAAATGTGACGTAAGAGTCCGATTGTCTTCAAATCTCACCCATCAAAATATTTTTATTAACCCAAGGTCTGGTGTTAAGATGGAATATATCGTTCTGCTTCATTTTGGTACCTCTCCTACAAAAGGTCGAAATTTTGAATATCCAATAAGCTCATGAAACTCGAAATTACAATGCGATTCTATTTAGACTTGGCACATCTAAATATTTCCATCAACACAAGATGTGTTATAAAGATGGCAGAGATTACAATAATCCTTCTGGTACCTCCCCCACAAGGGGTGAAAGTTTTGAATAACCAAACAATCATAAAATAAGCATCCGATTCTCTCCATATTTTACACATCTCATTATTTCTACTAACACAAGAACTGCTGGAAGATGGAATATATTGGTCCACTCCTTCTGGTACCTCCCCCATAAAGGGTCAAAATTTTGAATATTCATGAAGCTTATAAAACGCGAAATTAATATCCGATTCCATTCAGACTTGGTACATCTCAATATTTCTATCAAATTTCGTAACGAAATAACCGATATTGGCCCATTGCTCCGGAAGCTACTCCATAGAGAGTCGAAAATTTGTCAAAATATATTTAAATAATTTTACATTGGCTGAGAGTACGCATCTGTCGGCAAAACCGACTGATACGTTTTGACTCGTTTAGCATCCATAAAACATCTGTTGTATACCCCCGGAAAGGAAGATATCTACTCTTCTTTTTTCATAAGTTTTAATGGGTCCTTATAGAGATCCTGGATATAGCAGGGCTTACCTCAGATAACGAGAAAATTCGTTATATATCGTTGTTCGAATTCACATTCCTGGACGTATGTATATAATATCCAATTGCCTCAGCCTATTCTTACCACAAATACGACCATAATTGAGAAGGGTATTTAAACTTGACTAAAGTCAAACATTAAAGTATCTCTTTCAGATATTTACACCCAGACATTTTTAATGCTAACGCCTAATAATCCCATGTCTGTTCAATACATAATTAAATCCATTTAAGGTATTTCCCCCGAAATTCATTCGTTTACCTCAAAATCTTTAACACGTTTGGGATATGACCACATTATCCTGCCACACCACACTGTCCCTCATCAAATCCTCTCTCTGTCTCGCTCATTTCACATGAATGGTTAAATCTTTGGGGTTAGAAACGATTTTTGCATATGTGGTGGTGGTTGGATGCAAAGTGTCTCGATGTGGTCGAAATCCCTTTTTCAAAATGAAACTGACCAAATGGTTTTTCATTATTTTATTCGTTGTTGCTGTTTTCTGTGTGTGTGTGTGTGTGTGTGTGTGTGTGTGGAAATTTTGGTTTACAATAAAATTTATATTCCTCCTCTCTCCCCACTTCCACATGAATATATAACAACAACAACAAAAGCCGTACTGGGTCCTTTTTTAATATTTCAAACTCTCGGTATACCCCTAGTATACTCTAGTTTGGGGATTATTAAGTGAAAATCAAATGCATGTCACATTATAAAAAGGCGCACAATAGATTGAATGAGAAAATTCCAACGAAATAGCCATCAATTTTACTCTTTCCCCCCTAATTTTCCTTTGAAGCGATAAGCCAGACAAAGGCCACATCAATATTGATAACAAAAAATGTTATTGACAGCATTTAGCTATAAAATTAATTTGATTTATGTTGTGGAAAATTTAGCTTGTGGCTAAAAACCATTTATTCTATTTAGATAGAAAATTTTTTCCAAAAAATTCATTTTGACCACCTATGACAGGCTAAATGTAAAATAAAAATAAATTTCTCTCCGTTCGCTCTCTCTCTCTCTCTCTCGCTCGTGGTCTAAATGAAATTTTGTTTCGGTAATAACATAAATATCATTTAGTTGTTATGCAAATTACACGGCCATCTCTTAATTGGCCTGCGTCGGTGGCTGTTGTTGACAAACAACACAAAATTAAGTCAACACCTTTTGGCTGTTTGTTCAGTAAATCAGCATTTCAATTGTTTTCAATTTATTGTGTCCGGTGTTAATTAAATGTAAAAACAAATTCACAACTGTTGTTGTTGTTGTTTCTTTTTTCATTTGCTCAATTATGCGAGTGGAGGTAATTTGTTGTATAACATAATTATAATTTTTAAGATAAGAAGACATTGTTGCAGTCAAAATTTGGGCAAGGTTGAGGATTTGAGAGAATCTGACAATTTAATTTTTTGGAAATCTATATATATTAAAATCAATTGTTGTTTGTTGGTAACGGAATCAGTTGAAAACGGCTGGAACGATTTGCATACATTTTTGTACTAACATTTTTCATACTTCGAGTTAGGTTTAAAAAAAAAATATTGACCACGCCTCCTTTCCCAAATAAACAAGATATTGGTTTAAAAATTATTACACGTGATACGGTTGACCTTCCCTCCAACCCTAAGTATTTGTTTGGGGGCTGAGGAACTGACCACGCATACTTTTTAATCTATCTATACATCTATAGAGAACGGCCCTTGTAAGCCATCATCCACATCAAATATGCCTGATGAGTCGCTTAACCAACGGCGAAACGCGTCGCATAGTGGTGAGTGTGTGATAGTGTCTATCTGGCTTTCCTTTTCACTGCAAATTTCAGATCATTAAGCTCGTCTCAAAGAGAAAACAAACACTTAAATCATAAAACATATGATCTTCGCCTTAACAAGGCAAAACTCGAAAGTTGTGTTAATTACTACGCTTATAACTTAAAAACCGCTGAACTGATTTTATTGATTCATACAAATTCGGAATTGTCTCTTATCCGAAAAGGATAATATCTAAAAACATCGCGAAAAAATGTGACATGTTAACATTTTAATGTTGACTTTTGAAATGTACAATAGTAATGTTTTATTTTGCATGATTTTTTCCATTTTGACTTTAATGCGGTCACACCAAAGTTAAAAGAAAAAAGAAAAAGAAAAAAGTTAAACGAAAAAAGAGATCTCATTGCAAAAATTTTCAAATCGGGAAAAAATCGAAAAAAAATTCCAATGGAATTGAATTTTAAAATAAAAGTACATTCTATTGACAAACTTTGTAAGGATCTTTAAACAGTTGCTGTAAAAAATCAGGGAACAAGTTGAAGATTTTTTCAATTTTTTATCCTTCTTTTGTCAATTTTTTTCAATTTGTAATATCATATTGAATTCAGTGGATTTTTGGTGAACAAAATAAAGAATAATTTTTCACTATATACAATTTTTCACCATCATCAGTAAAATACCAAATATAAAGGGTGAAAAATAGTAGAGCGAATGGGACTTTTAGTAAGAAAAGGATTTCTATCCTTCCAAAAATTCTTCCTGAACATTTAGGATACCTTAAATCGCTTTTGCAGGTCATGATATCGATCATAAATAATCATCGTATGATTCAAGCCATTTTTTGAGTCTTCGCCACTTTCTTCTATTTTTGGCCCTTATTTGGCATCTTTGTTTCTAAGGGGGTAGAGAACCTCTTCGCATAAAATTTTCGGAGTAGGGTCCATATTGGTCTTGATCACTAAAAAATTGAATTTATGCTACCCTGGGGTAAGCAACCATCGTACAGATAATTGCCACATAGAAATTTATTTATGTAAAGTCCCCACATTGGAGTATCCCCAAGTCCACTTTCACATGTAATGTGTGGTCAAAAAAGAAAAATTTGTATTCTATGAATTTGTAACCCCCAAGAAAATGTTGGTTGGGAACGTAGATTTGGAATATACATCTATATGAAATAAATTGTGAAAACATGAACAAATTACAAATATAAGAAAGTAGCACGGGACCGAATATTTGTTGAATCGTCATTGAATTATACTATGATGAAAAATATGGACTTTATGGACTTGGGGTCTCCAACTTACAATTTAAATGGCAAATAAAATTAATTCCCATCTTACTGTAATGGGTGTAAAATAGTAATTATATTTGACTATTCTGAAATCATTCTGCCCTCAATTATGAGGTGGATAAAACTATTTATACTTATTTAAATCAAATCTTACACAAAATTTTTAACATATCTACAAATTTTGAATTTTCTCCATTTAATAGTGCCCCCTCAAGTCCACCTTTTGGCAGACCAACAGACCGACATGGTTAGGGGGACTTATGAGGACTCTAATGCACAATCTGAGGTGCTAATGGTTTTAAAAAAGTAATTAACTTTGCCTATTCTTAAGTCAATTAGCCCTCATTTATGAGTTGTACAAAGTACAGTAAATTCCAAATTACTGCTCATTTGACTAAAAATTAAAAACTAATCGACCAGTACGTGAACATTTATAACATTCATATCTTTGAATAATTATGCTTTAACAAATATGTATAATAGACAAAAACTACGGGCCGGCAACGCGGACCGGGCCAGCTAGTTTTATATAAATAATAAAGTGGGAGTGGCTCCGAAAATGGACCCATATCTCCCATATGTCCATCAGCTCTCTGGTTCAGTGAAACATTGATATTAACCTAGTTCATTGACTGGTTTCGCAAGTTTTAAAATTATTAACAAGTTAAAACACATTAAATTCGTTTGGGCCGAACTTTTTACATTTTTATATAAAATCAAGTAAAAAAACAGATAAGTTCAGCCGGGCCGAACATATTACATACTCCACCATAATTTCAAAAAAAAAATCTGTCGAAAAATACCATTATATGGTGGATATACGTTGGTTGTAGTACCGATTCCCAACTTTAAATATGAATTTTGAAACAATTCCGGTAAATAGTGTTGGTTATATGTGGGCGATACGAAGACATAGACCTGCATAGAAAATGTTCTATACTTATTAGGAGCTTCAAAGTTTAAAAGCTGAATTTAGAACTTTTCCGGACAAAATGTCGATAAAATCATCAATATACCGAATATCAGAGGTTAGCCTTATATGGAGGCTATACGATATCGTGGACCTGCCTGCACACAAAAGACTTATTTGACGGGCGGACGGACGGACGGCTAAATTGCCTTAGAATTTTACGCTGATCAAGAATATATACCCTTTGTTAGGTCTTTCCATGAATTAGAAACGGAATGAGGAACTTTATTTACCCTTCATACTTTGTATGGTGGATGGTATAATAATCTGGATTCAAACGTGTTCTACTTCAAATTACAAACACCGGTAAGATCGGTAGGAGATGTTTTCAATAAAGCGGTTGGGGTCGTTTTATGGTAACCATACCAAAACAGGAACCTATAGAGACATCTGCCATTGGGGCTAGAACCCATTTTAAACTACAAATACCATTTTTAGACAAATCCGTGGAAAAATGTGGCTTAAACCATCAAAACAGCGAATATCGGTAGGTACCGTTATATGGGGTCTATACCAAAACGTGGACCGATATATCATTTACAATGCCAACCATCCTAGACACAATACAAACAACTGTGCCAAATTTTAAATCTCTACGTCAGATACTGTGGCTCTATCGCGATTTCAACTGACAGACCGACGGACAGACAGACAGTAAGAGAGACATTGTTAGGTCGACATAAAAATTTATGCCAATCAATAATATATTCATTTTATGGGGTCTACAAATGAAAAATTTAATATACCGTTCTTTCCAAGTTGGAGGGTATAAACATGTTGACCCATTGTGGGGGACATACCTAATCCTAATACCAGATCTATTGTTAATAGAAATATTGGGATGTGCCGAGTTTGAAAAGAATCGGAAGTTTATTACGCATTTTATGATCTTTTTGATCAATTGAAATTTTGACCCTTTGGGGAGGTACTAGAAGTAGTGGACAGCTATTGTTAATTTTTGCACCTAACCTAACATTAATACAAATATTAGGATTTGAAAAGTGTGTACACAATTGGATGATCCGTTCTTGTTCTATAAGGTAAATTACTTTGTGTGTACATTTTGACCTTTTTTAGGGAGGGAGCAGAAAAAGTGGACCGATATTGTCCATTTCTGAACACGACCTAAGTTTGACAATAATATTACAAAGTACCAAGATTGGATCACATCGAATACTGCTTTCGAGAGTTATGGTGCGCACCAGCCGGACAGACAGATGGACTCCAAATGTCCTGAAACGGATTTGATCCAAAGAGATCTAGGGTCTAACATTGTTCGATGAGACACGTTTTGGCCGTAGGCTCGTTATACCGTCTGTAGTCAAATAAATGAGGGTAGAAAAAGTATGCGCTGGTTTTGCTATAAGTGTACGAAAAGTATTAAATATTGTAATATTTCCAATCATGTGAACGGTTAGAGAAATAACTGGAAATTTGAAATGGAAATCAAGGTTAAGTACTGAACCGTTTTGGTACAATTCGAATTTGGAGGAACGGATGGAGCTGGAATCCTGAAATTTTAAATTAGCATTACTGGTGTAGAGTAAATTTAAGATATGGACATAGTTCTAGAAATGTGTACTTATTTGTACGAACAATTCTAAGTACAGTCTGTAAACTGTCCGTCCGAGCGCACAACAGGCCTATACTGGCTTAAATGTATGTCCAACAGGTCATGCGGCGAATTGTTTCGCCCCTCTTTTCAACCAAACCTAAGTGCTACTAAATTTCGTAAAAGTTCGATTTTGCTGAACCGATATAGCTGAAATGCCGAAATTTGGAAAAAAGATAAATTTTGCATCGTAAGGTTGGGTATGTAGGAGGTTTTTGTACTTATGTGTACTAAATTTACTACCATTTGGATTTTGGTGAACCAATACATCTGGTATCCTGAAATTTATGAATACGATTGCTGTCGGAGTGTAGGATTGTAATATGTAGGTAGTTTTGGAAATGTGTACAAAAATTGTACTAAAAGAACTTATTAGCACTAAATTTGATATTGGGTTAAGATATGGTGGTCTTGCGTCATATATTTGTTCGAAAAGCACCATTTGGTACTCAATTTGGCATTGGGTGAAGGGATAGGACTGGAATACTCAAATTTGATATTGAGGTCCGTTTTGGTATCGGATGTTAACATATGGATGTCGCTTTAGTATATGTACACTATTTGTACGAAAAGTGCAAAATAGGTCTTTCCAGGTGCAAAGAGGTCTTTCTTGGTATTTACAATTGAGATATAGCTGTGGTTTCGAAATGAGTACTATAATTTTTCGAAAAGTAGTAAGTGGTACTAAATTGGGTATTGTGTGAGGGGATAGAGCTAGAAATCCGAAATAAGTTATTTCGGTCTTTGTTAGTGTCAGTGGTTAAGATTTGGCGGTGGTTTGGAAATGTGTCTTATATTTGTACCAAAAAATTTAAAAAAATTGGGTGAAGGGACAGTGCGGAAATCCTTAAATTTGATTTTGAGATCTCTGTTGGTATCTGGTATTGAGGTATGATAGCTTTGGAAATGCGTCCTATATGTGTACGAAAATTACTGAAAGGAACTAAATTTGATATTAAGTGAAGGGATAGGGTAAAGTACTAATTATAACTTTGGATCACTGTTGGTGTCTAGGATGAAGAGATGTAGATTGTTTTGGATATCTGTACTAAATGTTACTGAATGTGTTATTGTTGGAAGGGATAGAGTTAAAATTCTGAAATTTGTTATTGAGGTCACAGTTGATTAGCAGGGCTTACATATGAAGATTTTGAAATAGTTTAGGACAGAAAAATTGTGCAATATCTTATGAATATTATTATGAAATATATTTTGACTTGCATAATGATAATTCGAAATGTTGGCCCTTAATAGGACAGGAACCGAAAAATGTGCCAATATTTTTAATTTGGCATCTGACCAAAATCTGATATAAATATTGCGAAGTGCTACGTTTTGACTATATCATCACTTCGTAAACTCTTGGGGGGAGGGGTCAGAAAAAGTATATGTGTGGGTGTGCCAAATTTCCCAGAAGGTACCAGGCACAGGAAGAAGTAGACCGACACGTACCGCATTTACATTTGAATTATACAAGGTCCAAAGGCTGGGATAATAGAAGGAATCAGCCAATATTGCCCATCTCCGAACTAGATCTATGTTTGGTAGAAATATTACAACGTTCCAAGTTTGAGCTGAATAGGGCACTCCCTTCGAGACTTATAGTATCACCAGTCGGCAAGACATAAAAAAGGATATGGCTAGATCGACTCCAAATCGTAAAACGGATTCTGTCCAATGAGACCAAGGATGGGAAACCATTATTTCGACAAGGAACTTTTTTGTTGTGTCAAATGATATATAGACTGCTGTCATTTCTAAGCCACTCCTCTGACAGCTGTATATTGTTTACAAGCTTACAAAAGCATTTCGGTGACAATTGTCCAGAAAAAAAGTTATTCGTGATGGAATTCAAGCGTGATAGTGTGATTTCTTTATATTTGGCTGGAAAATCACAAGTGGCTATCGTTAGATCACTCCAGCATTTAAATGTGAATAAATCTTTTGTGTCTCGTACCATCGCTCGTTACCATGATACTGGTAGCGTAGCCCGACGTCAAGGAAGTGGATGGAAGAAAACAGCAACATCAGCAGAAATGCTTTGAAAAGTAAAGAAAAAAACTTGATCGAAACCCGCGTCACAGTGGTTGAAAAATGACTTGTGAGCTGAACATATCGCAATATTCCATCAGCAAATATTGATGAGTTAAGGCTAAAGCCATTGAAATTCCAAAATTGCAGGAACTTACACCGCAACAGAAAGAGAATAGCCTCAAAGAGCTAAAGATTTTCTTCGCTTGGTGAACTGCCGAAAGTGGTGAATTTGGTTTTCTCCGATGAGAAAACATTCGTTGTCTAGCAGTTTGTAAACAAACTTGACAAAGAGGTCAGCTGAAAATGAGCACCTTCGGTTGGCCACCAGAACTCAAGCGCCGGTCATGGTGATGGTGTGGGCCGCCATAACAGCCGATGGTCGCTATCCACTACTATTAATCGACAGTGGCATCAGAATAAATGCTGAATATTATAGTGAAAATATTCTGGAGGGTGTATTAAAGCCTAGGGCATGCAAACATTTTGGCCGCAGACATTGGACATTCCAGCAGTACTCAGCACCATCACACTCAGCACGCGCCATCCAAGAATGGTTACAAAATGAGGTTCCTCGCTTTATTTTCAGGGAATAATGGCCACTAAAATCTCCGGATACCAATCCGTTGGACTATTGTGTCTGGAGTATTATGGAAAGCATGGTGGGTACTAAAAAATACCAAAGTGTCTATCACCTCAAGCAAGCGCCTCGCCGGGAATGGGCCAAAATACTGCAGACCAACATTCGAACAGCGTGTGACGGTTTCGTTGGCCGTTTGAAGATCATAATTCGTGACAAAGCTGACCAAGTCTAACAAATCTAAACTTATTCTAAAATTTGATGATATATCCGACATTTTTTGCTTTCATTCAATAAAATTAAAAAAAAAACAAGTAAGCAAAGGCTACAGTCGAGCGGGGCCGACCGTTGAATACCCTACAACACTACAATAAACGACACAGTTTATATAGGCGAGATACTCGAAAGAATTCCACAAGATATTGTGACAAATAATAAAAGGAAACTATCAGGTTTCGTTCTCTAATTTTCGAATAATAGCAACTTAAACTAATTTGATCATTTCCAATTTATTTGTAGATGTTGCACTTAAATGGTCTTCCTAGATCTGGAACCAATATAATCTCTCAGAAGTGGCAAAAGATCCACATTTATTATTGGTTTTTGACTGAAACGCATCTATATGAGATACAGACATTTGACTATATTCTTCAACGAAATCAGCGTTAACGAAATAGTCAGAAGTGCGTCTTTCCTGTATTTGTGAATTCTCCAAAAAGTCACTGGAATAGACATTTTCGTATTTTGTCTACAAAAGTTGGCAAACTCCTTCACACATTAAATATTTTTGGATGGCCATCCAAAAACTGCTTGGCTTTTGCAATGTGCGGTAACCCCCATTCAAATGTGCGTGAGGATCGGGCGATAATTACGACCTGCCGACAATTTTGCAATTGTTGGTCCATTTCAACCCCTAAATATATGGCGATCATCTCCAAAAAGAGTAGACTTCTATTCTGACCCTCATCTTATCCCCATGCAAAATTTCGTAAGGATCGGGCCATAAATGAGATCTGTATATGATATCCTAACTACTTAGTTTTGTTAGCTGTAGAAATATTACCAAATGTTTAATTCAAAATGAAAATATGCCAAAAATATGACAAAATTGAAAAAATATGAGAAAATTTTACAAAATCAATATTTTCATCTTTAGAGAGATATTTTAATGCGATTTTTTTAGACGTTTTTTCTTTCCTGCCAAGAGGCCATTCGGAATTAATGAGAACTGTCGAAATCAGTTCAGCCGTTCTCGACATATAAGAGATCTTTCAAGCATATCTTCTTTGATAGACATATAAATCGCACATATTTTGCTATATATCCGATTTGTTGGATAATAACATCAATGTAAAGGTCAGAAGTAACCTTGTCATGACTTTGTGATTTCGCCGGGATTTAAAATATTCACGGTTTAATGAAAAATTTTGATTTTTTCAACACAAAAGATATGGTCTATTTTACCCGCTAAATATTATCCGATGACCACCCAAATTGGTAGGCTTCTTCCCCGCCCTAAACTCTAGCTACATGCTAACTTCCGCGTCGATTGGACTATAATTGCGGCCTGCATAGCTACTGCAAAATCCGATATTTTTTCAGTATTTGGTCCATTTCAACCCCTAAACATTTGGCGATCATCTCCAAAAGCAATAGGGTTCTATTCTGGTCCAAGCCCCACCCACATTCTAAATTTCGTGAAGATCGGGCCATAATTGCGACCTGTAGAGTGATTACAAATTAACATGGACAGACGGACAGACGGACAGACGGACGGACGGACATACATAGCTAGATCGACTCAGCTCGGCGAGATAGGAAGATCCATATATACTTTCCTATGTGGGAAACCAATATTTCGAGGTGTTACATAATTTTTGGCCCAATCAAACTTATAATACCCCCAACACATAGTGTTGGAGGGTATAAAAAATTAAAAATTATGGCATTTGACTTTATGGCAGTTTTTATACCCTCCACCTTGAAAAGGATGGTATATTAACTTTGTCATTCCGTTTGTAACATCCTTAAATATTCTACGACGAAATAAAGTATATATATTCATAGTCAGCATAAAATTCTAAGTCGTTTTAACGATGTCCGTCTGTCCGTCCGTCTGTCAGTCTGTTTGTCTGTTGAAATCACGATACAGCCTACATTATTTTACGCAGAGCGCCAAAATTTAGCAGAGCAATTGGTATTGTGTCTAGGATGGTTTGTATTGAAAATGAGATATATCGGTCCACTTTCTGGTATAGTCCCCATATAACGGTACCTCCCGATATTCGGTATTTTGATGATTTATGCCACATTTGTTCACGGATTTGTCTAAAAATTGGTATTTGTAGGTCATAAGGGGTCCCTGTACGTGTGCCATAACATTGCATGTATAGGTCCACGTTTTGGTATAGCCCCCATATAATGGTACCTCCAAATATTCGATATTTTGATTATTTTTGCCACATTTTTTTAACGGATTTGCCTAAAAATTGGTATTTGTTGGTCATAATAGGTTCCACCTCCGGTGGCGAAATATTGCATGTGTGGGTCCATGATTTGGTATAGCCCCCACATAACGGTACATCCCGATATTCGGTAATTTTTTTCACTGATTTGTCTAAAAATTGGTATTTGTGAGTCATAATGGGTCCTAGTTCGTGTGGCGAAACATTGTATGTATAGGTCCACGTTTTGGTATAGTCCCCGTATAACGGTACCACCCAATATTCAGTATTTTGATGATTTTTGAAACATTTTTTTCACGAATTTCACTGAAAATTTGGTAGTTATAGATGATAATGGGTCCCAGTTTGTGTGGCGAGTCTTTGTAATTGTGGGTCCACGTTTTGGTATAGCCCCTATACAACCGTACCTCCTGATATTCGGTAATTTGATGATTTTTGCCACATTTTTTTCACGTATTTGTCTAAAAATTGGTATTTGTAGGTCATAATGGGTTCTAGCTCCGTTGGCGGAACCTTGCATGTGTAGGTCCACGATTTGGTAGAGCCCCCATATAACGGTACCTCCCGGTATTCGGCATTTTTATGGTTTTTGCCACATTTCTAATGTTTCCTTTACCCTAAGGTGGAGGGTATTAAAACTTTGGCCCGGCCGAACATAATGTTTTTATACCCTCCACCATACTATGGAGGGTATATTAATTTTGTCATTCCGTTTGTAACTCCTCGTGTTTCCGTTTGTAACTCATGTCAGACCCAACAAAGTATATAAAATTCTAAGGCGATTTAGCCATGTCCGTCTGCCTGTCTGTGTGTCTGTCTGTCTGTCCGTCTGTCTGTCT
The DNA here is from genome assembly GCF_030504385.1 of Musca domestica. NCBI lineage: Eukaryota > Metazoa > Arthropoda > Insecta > Diptera > Muscidae > Musca > Musca domestica. Next base: position 13,859,080 of record NW_026712299.1, read on the forward strand.
GTTGTAATCACGCTATCTTTCGAACAAACCTGCCAGTAGGCAGGTTAAGTTCATAAATGGGCCATGTAGGTCCAAGTTATCATATAGCCCCCATATAACTGTACCTCACCGGAATTGTTTCAAATTTTGCATTTGAAGTTCGTAATGGATACTACAGCCTGAGACAGAAAATAATCTGTGTAGGTCCATGTCTTCGTATAGCCCCCATATACCATACCCCCCGATTTTCTGTATTTTGAAGATTTTAGCGACATTATTTACCGGAATCGTTTCAAAGTTGGCATTTGAAGTTCGTAATAGATGCTGCAGCATAAAACAGAAAATGAGCCATGTAGGTCCATGTCTTCGTATAGCCCCCACATATCGTACCCCCCGATATTCGGTATTTTGATGATTTTAGCGATATTATTTACCGGGATTGTTTCAAATTTCGCATGTAAAGTTCGTAATGGATACTTCAGCCCATGCCAGAAAATTGTCTGTGCAGGTCCACGTTTTCGTATAGCCCCCATATAATGGTACCCCCTATATTCGGTGTTTTGATAATTTTAGCTACATTGTAAACAGATTTTTCTTCAAGTTTCGCATTAAAATATTGTAATAACTTATGACAAAAGTTGCCTATGCAGGTCCACGTCGTCGTATAGGCATTCGGTATTTTTAAGATTTTAACAGAATTTTTAACGGATTTTATTATTATTATTTTTTTTTTTTTTTTTTGGAAATTTGTCAAATTTGTACCAAATGGTGGAGGGTATTAAAAGTTCGGCCCGGCCGAACTTACAGCTTTTTTACTTGTTTTATCTCACCCTGTATAGTTCTTCTACAGCTACAAGGATGAATGTATAAAACTGCCAACCGATTTTGGCACCGAAATACTGTGATTTATTTCGAGTTCTAATTTTTTGAACCACCTTGTAAAGCAGTTGTGGATGAAGGTTCCAAATTTGATATTTAAAGCGCATAACTGTACCCCAAATTTATCGAAGTTTGACATGATCCCATCTTCCAAAAATAGCCTGTAACTTGGTATTTTAGGATTCAGTTTTCTTCATTCGCTACTTTTTAATATGGACAACATATTTTAGACCTTTGGACTATTTGATTGTTAAGCCTTATTTTGTTTATCTGTATTTTTAAAACATTAAAGCTCGTTTTGATTAATCTATTGTTAAACCAACGTGAATGACATTTAAGTTCATGAAATGACACTTCATCCCATCCACATTATATTGACACATGAACACAACGTATATACATGTTGTCAAGTATGTCAAATTGGATAAACACATATCTACGTATATGCTCTGCAAATTTACTTTTTTTTTTTTTTGCTTTACAAAAAGGATTCTTTTTGTGTGTGTGTTGACAGTTTATTGACATTTGTTTTAATTTACATTGTTTGGCATTGTTTGGATGTTTTGTTGTCGTCAATGTTATTGTCCATGTTGAGGTTCATCATGCATTATCCTCTCTCACTCTCTCGCTCGTTTTTAGTTTGATCCTTTTCGGTCAATGCACATTCATTTCCAATGAACTCAATGGTCATTGATGAGGGTTACGTGTTGCACTGCAGTAACAGCTACAGCAGCAACAACAATGAGAAATGTGTGATGTCAAATGGACATGACAAATTACCATACAATGGTTGTGGGCGGGACGTTGACTTCATATAATATAATGTTGCTGAAGTGCGTTAAATTATAAAGGCCGATCTGTCAGTTAGCGGGTGCATCCAAAGTAACATGTAGGTACTTCAAAGTGTATAGGCGAATCACAGTCGAATAAGTTTATGTTTATACTTCTTATTTGCAACCATGTAGATATGGAAATTTTAATAAGTATTGGAAGCTTGTGACAAAATTAAAGCAAATAGGTTGAATATAAGACGTGAAAACCTTTGCAATACCTGATATTAATTGACAAAATTTAATGTTGCCATATGAAAAAGCTTAACAGCGTGTACTTGTATTGGCATACAGTTCCTTATAAAAATATTTAACACCTGGAATTTAAAACAAGTAAAAAAAATTAAGTTCGGCCGGGCCAAACTTTTAATACCCTCCACCTTAGGGTAAAGGAAACATTAGAAGAAATGTGGTAAAAAAAAACATTAAAATGCCAAATATCGGGAGGTACCGTTATATGGGGGCTATACCAAATCGTGGACCTACACGTGCAATGTTACGCCAAAGGAGCTAGAACCCATTATGACCTACAAATATCAATTTTCGGACAAATCCGTGAAAAAATGTTGCAAAAATCATCAAATTACCGAATATCGGGAGGTACCGTTACATGGGGGCTTTACCAAAACGTCGACCTATAATTACAATGACTCGCCAGACAAACTGAGACCCATTATGATCTACTACTACCAATTTTCAGAGAAATTCTTGAAAAAATGTGTCAAAAATCATCAAAATACCGAATATTGGGAGGTACCGTTATATGGGGACTATACCAAATCGTGGACTTACACATGCAATGTTTCGCCAAAGGAGCTAGAACCCATTATGACCTACAAATATCAATTTTCGGACAAATCCGTGAAAAAATGTTGCAAAAATCATCAAAATACCGAATATCGGCAGGTACCGTTATATGGGGGCTATACCAAAACATGCAATGTTTCGCCACCGGAGCTGACGGATTATGCTAATTATGAATATATATACTTTATGGGGTCTACGGCGAATATTTAAGGATGTTACAAACGGAATGACAAAGTTATTATACCCTCATTTCCAAGGTGGAGGGTATAACAAGAAAAATAGCTGTAAGTTCGGGCGGGCAGATCTTTGAATACCCTCCACCGTTTTGAAAGAATTCGGCAATTTTCAAAAAATAAATAAAATCCATTAAATTCTGTTAAAATCCTAAAATGAAGTCTTTAAATTAGAGTTTATACGACGACCTGTACCTGCATAGGGAACTTTCGTCATAATCCATTACAATATTCAAATGCGAAACTTGAGAAAAATCGTCATCAAAATACAGAATATCGGGAGGTACCGAAGAAGGATCCATTCCGAAGTTTAAACACCACATTTGAAACAGTTCCGGTGAATAATGTCTCTAAAATCATCAAAATACCGAATATCGGGAGGTTCCGTCATATGGGGGCTATATGAAGGCGTGGACCTACACAGACAATTTTCTGTCATAAGCTGAAGTATCCATTATGAACTTCAAATACCAAATTTGAAACAATTCCGGTGAATAATGTCGCTTAAAACATCGTAGTACCGAATATGGGGAGGCACCGTTTTAGGGGGCTATACGAAGACGTAGCCTGCACAGACAATTTTCTGCCTTAGGCTGAAGAATCCATTACGAACTTCAAATACCAAATTTAAAACATTACCGGTGAATAATGTCGCTAAAATCATCAAAATACAAAATAAATTTCGGGAGGAACCGTTATATGGGGGCTATACGAAAACGTGGACCTGGACTGACAATTTTCTGTCTTAGGCTGTAGTATCCATTTCAAACTTTAAATACCAAATTTGAAACAATTCCGGTAAATAATGTCGCTAAAATCATCAAAATACCGAATATCGTTCGGAAGTTAGGGTGATTTCCACAGACGGACAAACGGTTGGACATCGACATAGAATTTTATTCTGATCAAGAATATATATACTTTCTGGGGTCTAAAATGTGTATTTCGAGGTGTTACAAACGGAATAACAAACTTAATATACCCTCCATACTATGGTGGAGGGTATAGAATATGTATACAATAAACAAGTGTCTAATGCATGATTGTCAGCAATAATTACACTGGATTTAGAACTATTTCCTGTTAATAGGCCTCATATTAATACAAGATTTTATAATACTCACGACTTAAAATATTCAAGTGAAATCATCTCAAAGACTATTTGCCAGTAAAAACAATAAATTCAAATGCATATTTAAATATCAATAAAATTTGCATTTAATATTGTTATTGTCTTTGTTAGCAAAAATTCATTCTTGAAAATCATTCTTGAAGTCAATAAATTTATTATTTATGTTTATTAAATTTTATGAGGATTTGTTGCATTTTTTGCGAAGCCAATAAAAACGATTATTAGTCACAAAACATATGATAAAATATATGCATTTAGTTTTTTTGCGTTTATTCCTAATGCTTGCTTCGTTTTGCTCCACATCGAATTGCATGGCATAAAATATTTATTGAAAATAAATTCCTTCACTTTTTCGAATAACTAAAGATGGCATTCAGTACTATCGCCACCACACCACCACCACCATCATCATCGTCGTCATCGTCCTTAGCATAATTTACGCTTGAAAGGACACAGAGTACGGAGTACAATACAATGGCAATGCAATGCAAAGCAACGAAAGACAACAACAGTGAGACAACAGTTCTGGTGCACTTCCGCATTATGATTTATTTGCAATTTGCAATAAATTCACTTGAATGCATTTTTATAGCTTCCTGTTCGGGTGAAAAGCTACAGCAACAAAAAAAAAAAGATGCGTACAATCTATAAGAGATGGCAACGTTAACTATCGGGCATTCGCAATGGGTGAATGAATTGTATTTGTATATGTATTTATATATGAATGTATGTATGTGGGTGGGTATGTATTTTTGTCAGCTTTCCTTTGCAATTCAATTGTGTTTTTGGTTGTGTGCAGAAGAAATCCATCGGTAATATAAAGAAATATTTATTTTTAAAGGTGAATGACTTCAAAAGAAAAGGGATGACATTAAAGAGAAAGAAAATCTGCGTGAACAAAAGATATATTAGTAGAAGTTTGACAGGAAAAATTACTGTATTTACTTTTGAATTATATGTTTTTGTGTTCAAAATGATAGAACGGGGTTTATCTTTTGATTGTAATTTAGTTTGTAAGTTATGAAAAAGAATTCCGAAATTCGTACTGAAAGGTTTTAAAGGTACTATGCAACTAGTCGTTATGAGAATTCGTTGTATAAAGGAAAAATAGGAAAAGCTGTAAATTATTAATCTATTATTGTTGGGGACCATGAATAGATGTAGTTGCTAGTATTTGTATGTGTCTGATTGTTTTACTATCAGTAGTTTACGAAAAAAGTTTGGAAATTCGTAATTATAGTACCAAAACGGTTTTGAGGTACTAAAGATAGTACAATTTACATTCAAATATAGTACTTAACCAATATGGTGGTACTAAGAAGTACTCAATATTGTACCAAGGGAAATCGTTATAGTTAAAATTCTGAAATATAATAACAAGCTTTGTATCAGTCGGTTTATTACCATATTATTCCCTACAACACTACAATGTGTTAGAAGCCACATTATGTCCAAATCGATTTTGGAAGATTTCGCGTTTGAAATGATGTCACGGAGCACAGATATTACCCTTAGCATTTTGACCAGGGACATTTGCCCAATATTTACGCACTCCGTCGATCTGTTAATTGTTGTAGTCCATTTTAGAGCTATATATAATCCGATGGTCATCAAAAATGCTAGAATTCTTCCCTGTCCTTAATTCTATTCTCAGGCGTGTCGATTGGCAATTGTGTGATCAGGATTTTTTTCTTTTTTTGGTTCATTGGAACCCCTAAATATTTTGGGATCATCGCCAAAAGCAAGAGGCTCCTATGTATCTCCAAATTTTCACTCATCTATAGGATTTGTTTGTATACGATATTTGACTATATTCGTCAACGAAATCAGAATAAAAAGCCAGAAGTTCGCCTTTTGTATATTTTGGATATCGCCTATAAGTTGGTATTCCTTCACACAAAAGTAACTGTCCATTCTACCCGCTGTCGTAAACTCTAACTTCATGCGAGATTTCTTGTCCTTTGTTTTCTAATTTTGCAGCCGTGATGCAAAATCAGGAACATTTGTAGTTGTTGGTCCTTTCAACCCCTAAATATACTGCGCACATCTTTGAAAACAATAGGCCCAGCCATCCTAAGCCTAGAAATAAGAAAAAAATATTACAAAATATATATTTCAATATTTCAAGTGGAATTGAAAAAATAAAAAAATTAAAACAAAACAAACTACTACAAAATTTATATTAACATCATTACTGGCATCCTTTGCAATTTTTTTTAGATTTTATTCCTTTATGTAAAGAGGGCATGCTAAATTGACAAAATTTGTCAAAATCGGTCCAGGCATTCTTGAGATATAAGCATTGTGGCTAACATCCCTGTTCTTTGTATATACACATTGTATATATATTTCGCTACATATGTCCGATATATTTACTATCGGCATTTACGTAACGGTCAGAATTGACCTTTACGTCTATTTGTGATTTCGCCTGGATTAAAAATATTCGCGGTTTAATGGAAAATTTGACTTTTATTTAAAACAAATATTGTGGTCTATTTTATATACTAAATATTACACGATGACCATACAAATTGGAAGGCATCTGCCCAGCCCTGAGATCTGACCTCATTCTAACTTTCGCGTCGTTTGGTTTATAATTGCGACCTGTGGAGCAACTGCAAAATCATGAAATTTTTCAGTTTTTGGTCCATTTCAATCCCTAAATATTATGCGATTATCTCCAAAAGCAATAGGGTTATATTCTGGCTCTAGCCCCACCTCCATTCTAAATTTCGATCGAGCCATAATTGCGACCTGTAGAGTGATTACAAATTAACATGGACAGACGGACGGACGGACATACATAGCTAGATCGACTCAGCTCGGCGAGATAGGAAAATCCATATATACTTTCCTATGTGGGAAACCAATATTTCGAGGTGTTACATAATTTTTGGCCCAAAACAAACTAATAAAACCCCCAACACATAGTGTTGTATGGTATAATTATACATGTTTCGCATTTTGTGTAGACACAATTTGTTACTTGTAATGGGTCTATTATTGAAACAAGAGGATATATCTAATAAAAGTCTTGTTATAAGTATTTTCGTTATATAGCATAGGTATTTTTATTTCCCTACATTTTTATACCCTTTACCACATCATTTGTTTGTAACAGGGAGATGGAAGCGAGATAGACACATAGCTATTTTTGAGGTTCTTCATAGAACCACTTCGATTTATGCATGTGAGTTCGTCTGTGCGTGTATTCCTGTAGACACAACGCAGGCCGATTGAGATGAAACTTTCCATACAATATTTGTTTGGCCCAAGGACGAACCCTATTGAAATTGGTGATAATCGGATTAGATTTAGATATAGCTCCCATAAATATCTTCAACCGATTTCAGGTAAATTGTGCACCAAATGACCAATATTAGTCAAAATAACCTGAATTTTAGTACATTCGACCGAATTAAGTCTAGAAGGAAGTACAACATATAGCTTCCATATACAGGGTGAGATGAAAAAACTGCAACAAAATCAAACGCCACAATTTTTACACTTTATTAAAATTTTATTGAATGAAAGCAAAAAAATGTCGGAAATAGCATTACATTTTAGAATAAGTTTAAATTTGTTCGAATTAGTCACCTTTGGCACGAACTATGGCCCTCAAACGGCCAATGAAACCGTCACACGTTACACGCTCTGCGGTATTTTGGCCCATTCCCGGCGAAGCACTTGCTTGAGGTGATCGACACTTTGGTATTTTTTAGTGCCAACCTTGCTTTCCAAAATACTCCCACACAAATAGTCCAACGGATTGTTCTCCGGAGATTTTTGTGACCATTGTGCGTTGGAAATGAACCGAGGAGCCTCATTTTGTGGTGGCGCGTGCTGAGTGCAATGGAGCTGAGTCCTGTTGGAATGTCCAAGGTATGCGGCCAAAATGTTTGCGTGCCCATGACGTTAATACACCCTCCAGAATATTTTCGCGATAATATTCAGCATTTATTCTGATGCCACGGTCGATTAATACGAGAGGAGAGCGACCATCGGCTGTTATGGCGGCCCACACCATCACCATGGCCGGCGCTTGAGTTCTGGTGGCCAATCGAAGGTGCACATTTTCAGCTGATCTCTTTGGCAAGTAAATACGATCATTTTATTTGTTTACAAACTGCTCTGTGGACAACGAATGTTTTCTCATCTAACAAAACCAATTTCGGCAGTTCACAACTTTCGGCCAAGCGAAGCTACTCTTAAGCTCTTTTGAGTCTATTTTCTTTTTGTTGCGGTGTAAGTTCTTGCACTTTTTGGAATTTCAATGGCTTTACCTCGAGCTCATTTTTCAATATATACAGTGTCGTCAAAATATCGATTGCTACCAAGGGAAGGGAGTATATAAAGGCTTGAAATATATAACGGTATTTGGGTATATGAATTCGTTTCCTCCAAACGCTGATGAAGCAGGGGTAAGGAAGTTGCAACCTCTTGTGGATTGCTCGGTATTGAATGTACAATTAGAAAGGCCCCTCAAAATGTTTGACATAGATGCATTTTAAAATATAGCCATCGTATCACCAGATATTCGAATATTTTGTATTAAGTACCGTTAGCTATCAAATATATTTGAGGAAGCGTTAAATTCAGCTGGGCCATATATTAAAATCAAAACTGTGAGTAACATGTCAAATCCTACTTTTATACCCTCCACCATACATAGTATGGAGGGTATATTAAGTTCGTCATTCCGTTTGTAACTCATCGAAATAATCATTTTAGACCCAACAAAGTATATACATTCTTGATCAGCGTAAAATTCTAAGACGATTTAGCCCTGTCCGTCCGTCTGTCCGTCTGTTGTAATCACGCTACAGTCTAAACGAATTAAGATAGGAAGCTAAAATTTTGCACAGATCTCTCTTTTGTCTGCAGGCAGGTCAAGTTCGAAGATGGGCTACATCGGTCCACGATATCGTATAGCCCCCATATAACGATAACCTCCGATATTCGGTATTTTGAAGATGTTACCCACAGTTTTCAATGGAATTGTCTGAAAATTCACACAAGTAGTTCCTTGTGAATACTTTACCCCCTGAGACAGAATTGTCTATATAGGTCCACGATATCGTATATCACCCATATAACGGTACCCCCGATATTCGGTATTTTGGTAACTTTACCCACATTTTTCAACGGAATTGTAAGAAATTCCACAAAAGGAGTCCCTTGTGAGTATTCTACCCTTTGAAAAAGAATTATCTATATAGGTCCACGATATCGTATATCCCCCATATATATGTACCCCCTCATATTCGGTGTTTTGATGATGTTAGCCACATTTTCAACGGAATTGTTTGAAAATCCATACAAGGAGTTCCTTATGGGTACTTTATACCTCGGAATATATATATATATTCCGGTCCACGCTATCGTATTTCCCCCATATAACGGTACCCCCGATATTTGGTATTTTGATAACTTTACCCACATTTTTCAACGGAATTGTCTGAAAATCCACACAAGGAATTCCATGTGGGTACTTTATACCTCAGCACAGAATTATCTATCTAGGTCCACGATATCGTATATACCCCATATAACGGTACCCTCGATTTTCGGTATTTTGATGATTTTAGCCACATTTTTCAACGGAAATTGTACACAAGGGGTTTTTTGTGAGCACTTTACCCCCCGACAGAGAATTCTTTATATAGGTTAATGATATCGTATATCCCCCATATAACGGTACCCCCCGATATTCAGTAGTTTGATGATTTTAGCCACATATTCCAATGGAATTATCTGAAAATCCACACAAGGAGTTCCTTGTGAGTACTTTACACCCAGACATAGATTTGTCCTGATTTTGTCAACAAAATCATATATACCCCCATATATCGGCACCTTCCTATATTAGATATTGTAAAGATTTAAAAAAAAAAATAAGGGATTTTTTTTTTTTTTTTTTTTGTTGAAAATTTTCTAATTCATTCCAAATGGTGGAGGGTATTCAAAGTTCGGCCCGGCCGAACTTACTGCTTTTTTACTTGTTTCATTTTCTGTAGGTGGAGGGTATCAGAAATTCGGTCAAGCTAAAGTTAATATCTTTTCAACTTGTCATTCCTCGTTTGTCTGCTTTTTAAAGCTTCCGTATAATCAATATTTAATCTTTAATCTTCTCTTAAGATTTCCCATGTTTCCCATTACTCTGTAATTAAGGAATTCACTGGATAATACGGCTTCAAAGTGAAGTAGTTGTTACATGGGTAAAGTACGCCTATTTACCTTTACTTGTATTTCATAATATATTCTTCATTAATATATGCATTTCCCCTTGAAGTAATAACCCTCCAATCTATTCGAAGTTAAAGTTCATTGCACTTGTTATATTTACGACACATTGGAATATTATTTTTCATAATATTCAATATTTCTTCTTTGGTCTTTTACACTTCAGTTGTTTTATGAATATTTTATAGGTATTTTTACAAATATCAGTGACATCACATACATATTTGCCATGCACATACATGTGCATTCATTTTAAAGAAACAATTTTTAGTCAAATTTATTCCAAGTAATACTCTTAAGAGTTATAGTTCTTATTTTAATTTGTTTAACACACATTACGTTATTATAAGGTTTTCGAAGAAAGCCGATCATGAGAGAAAATATTTTTCATATTTTATCTTCATTATATTCTTGGACCAAACTGCATACATCTCTTCAGACACATGTATTCACATGAAATTCTCAGCAAATTTCCTCTCAACGTTTTACGCAATAGACAAGGACATTAAGTGCAACAACCATGGGGTTGTCGTTGTGCTAGCTGTTCTTTCATCGTTCTTAAAATTCTTCTCTATCCTTATAAGAGGTTAACCAAATCGAATCGATATATGCTTGAATCACTCACTGCCAGACACCCTTCATCATATATACATACATATAAACACATACATTCTCACATGTAGTGTGTGATATGCTTACATATTCACGTTGACGTCGGATCCTTATAATCTGTTATGTAAATAAGGATCAAATTCACCTTCAATGTTTAAAGAGGCAAGGATACACGTTAAGCAGTTTATATTTTATGAAATTTGCTTAAGAAATAATTATGAAAAGATTGGCTGGTATTAAATAATAGGTTACAGTGTGAGAAATTTGTGTTTTATAATAAACTATTGCAAATTTTTACAAAAAATATTTTTTGAAGGACCATCGATGGGATAACAAGGATTTTGAGGGAGATATTTTGGACAATCAAATTAAAAATAACTAATCCTAATCTAATTTATTTTAAATTTATTTTTAAGTAAATTCAAGGCAGAAATAGTGACATTTTTAAATGTATTTTTAAGGTCCTTAAAATCAGCAATCGTGGACTTTTAATATACTTTTCATAAACCTTTGAAGCTTCAATATTGGTTTTTTTATACCATACACCACAAGGTGGTCAGGGTATTATGTCTTTGTGCATTTGTTTGTAGCAGGCCAAAGGGAACGAGATAGACCCATAGTTCCTTTTGAGGATCTGCATAGAATCACTTTCTGAGTTGATTTATGCATGTCAGTCCGTCCGTCGGTCTGTCCATGTATTCTTGTGAACAAAATGCAGGTCGCATTTATTATCCGATTGAGATGAAATTTTCCAAGCAACATTTGTTTCGCTCAAGGACGAACCCTATTGAAATTGGAGATAATCGGTAAAAATTTAGATTCAGCTCCCCTATATATCTTCGTCCGATTTGCCTTTTATTGTGCACCAAACGTGTAATATCAGCTCGAATAGTATGGAATTTTGCACATACAACCAAATTTGGCCTGAAAATAAGTATGCCAAATTTGATCGAAATCGGTTCAGATATAGCTACAGCTCCCATATATATTGTTCATCCGATTTGTTATTTTTGTCCTCCGCAGCCGTAATATGCACTCTGTAACAACAATATTTGCAGAAATATACCAAATGCAGCTCAGAAATACCTTTGCTAAATTTTATCGAGATCGGTTCAGATTTGGATGTAGCTCCCATATATAACTTCGTCCGAATTACCTTTTATTGTGCACCAAACGTCTTGTATCTTCCCGAATGGGATGAAATTTGGCACTTACGACCGAATTGAGTCTAGAAGCTAGTATGTCAAATTTGGTGAAGATCGGTTCAGATATAGCTATAGCTCCAATATATACTGTTCATCTGATTTGTTACATTTGTTACCCACAGCCGTCATATGCACTCCGTAACAACGATATTCAGGAAAATATATCAAATACAGCTCAGAAATATCTTTACCAAATGTTATCGAGATCGGTTCCGATTTGGATATAATTCCTATATACATCTTTATCCGATTTCAAATTAATTGTGCACCAAATGGGCAATACAAGTCCGAATTTAAAAGATACAAATGCTTTGGCATATTTAGTCCTTTGAACTAACTAAACTAGCAAAGTGGTTTAAGGTATCATAAAGTCGGCCCCGCCCTACCTTAAGGCTTTCTTTACTGGTTTAAAGTATATTTTAATAAATTTTTTTTAAAGACCATCAAAGCTATAATCATCGATATTTCTAATAACGTTTTCAGGGACCATCAAGGCTAAAATCGTGGTTATTTTAAAAACAAGTAGAGAAAGGTTAAAAAACGATTTTAAATACCATAAAGGAAAATTGCAAATTTTTACAAAAATATTTTTTCAAGGATCATCGATGGCATAATAAGGCTTTTTAATGAGATTTTTTTGGACAATCAAATTAAAAATCACTAGTTAAAAAACAAAATTTTCAAACGCCATAAATTTTGGAAATTCCTAATCTAATTTTTTTAAATGTATTTTTAAGTACATTCAAGGCAGAAATAGTGAACTTTTTAAATATATTTTTTATGGTCCTTTAAATCTGCAATCGTGGACTTTTAATATATTTTTCAAAGACCTTTGAAGCTTCAATATTGTTTTTATTTAAAGTATATTTTAAATAATTTTTTTTAAAGACCATCAAAGCTATAATCGTCGATATTTCTAATAACGTTTTCAGGACCATCAAGGCTAAAATCATGGCTACTTCAAAAACAAGTAAGGAAAGGTTAAAAATTCCAAAGGGGCAAACTAGACTAGTAGAGCTCACGTAACAAAAATTATATCATACCGACTATGAGCCATATATCATTACTGCTTGGAGCATGATATGACTTTGATAAGGATTATATTAAAAAAAATTTTACTGGAGCAATAAATGCTATATAAAAATCTGAACAGATCTCGATAAAATTTGGCAGAGGTATTTTCGAGCAGTATCTGATGCCCGGTATCAATACCATTGTTGTGGAGTGCATATTATGCATGTGAGGGACTTTAAAACCAAATCGGATGAAACATATATATGGGAGCTATAGCTTTTAACCGATATTCACCAAAAATTTCAAGCACTTGTTTTTAGGCTTAATTCTCTCTGAAGTGCCAAAATGCAGTCTATTTATGCTGATATTAGCCATTTTGGGGCACAACAAACCTGAAGTAGGATAAATATGTATATGGGAGCTATATCGAAATCTAAACCGTTTCTGACTTTAAACACTTATTTCTAAGCTGTTTCTGATATCTTGTACTAAATATTATTGTTGTGGAGTGCATATTACGCATGTTAGGGATTTTAACACCAAATCGGAAAAAACATATATATTGGAGCTACAGCTATATCTAAATCGATTTTCATCAAATGAGATGCACTAACTTCTAGGCTGAATAATGTCGTGTGTCAAATTGTATTCTATTTTAGGTTATATTAACCACTTGGCGCACAATAAACATGGAATCGGATAACTGCTCAGATTTGGATATAGCTCCCATATACTATATCCAAATCTGAGCCTATCTTGGTAATATTTGACAGAGGTATTTCAGAGATGTATCTGATATCTGGCACCAAATACCATTGTTGTATGTGGGATTTCACCACCAAATTGGATGAAACATATATATGTAGCTATATCTATATCTATATCAGAACATATTTTCATTAAATTTGAGATACGTTCTATTTTGTTCGATGTGCCACAGCTCACTCCATTCGGGCCATTACCATTTGGTGCACAATAAATCTGAAATCGAATAATCTATATCTATAAAAGAGGAAAATGTTTGTATGTTTGTTTGTTTGTTTGTTTGTAATTTATGGACTCGAAAACCGCTGAATAGATTTTCCTGAAAATTTCCATATATACTGCAACATCGCCTGAAAGTAACATAGGCTATATACATTTTTGAATTTCCACTTGGAACTGGAGATATAGCATCAGAATCGGAGGTACCTCCCAAAAATTTAGATTTTATATGCACATATCTATTGATTGGTTGAAGATACAGTCTCCAAATTTGGAATACGTAACGGAATTTGGGACAAAACTAAGTTTGCCAAATTATATTGTAATCGGTTCAGATTTGGATATAGCTCCCATATATATTTTCGACCGATTTCGTTCATTTGATGCCTCAAACACAATATGAATGTTCGATTCCAATGAAATTTGGAATGTGTGATGGATTTTATCTAAAAAGTTGATTTCCACATTATATTGAAATCGGTTCAGATTTGGATATAGCTTCCATATATATTTTTGACCGATTTCGTTCATTTGATGCCCCAAACACGATATGAATGTTCGATTCTAATGAAATTTGGAATGTTTAACGGGATTTGATCCGAAAATAAATTTATCACATTATATTGAAATCGGTTCAGATTTGGATATAGCTCCCATATACATTTTCGGCCGATTTCATGTATTTGGTGCACCAAACACGATATGTATGTCCAATTTTAAAGAAATTTAAAATATGTAACGAAATTGGGAGCAAAAATGAATTTGTCAAATTATATTGAAATCGGTTCAGATTCGGATATAGCTCCCATAAATATCTTCAACCGATTTTGTTTATTTGATGCACCAAACACGATATGTATTTTCGATTCCAATGAAATTGGGAATGTGTGACGGGATTTTGATTAGAAAATAAATTAGTCAAATTATATTAAAATCGGTTCAGATTTGGATATAGCTCCCATATATATTTTCCGCCGATTCTACGATATGTATTTCCGATTCCAATGAAATTCGCCATGAGTGACTAAATTTGGTACAAAAATAAATTTGACGAATTATATTCAAATTCGCTCAGATTTGATTATAGCTCCCATATATATTCTCTGTCGATTTCACATTTTTGATGCATCCAAAGCGAGAGAGACGAAATCTGGCACCAGAAAAAATTGCCAAATTATATTGAAATCGGTTGAGGTTTGGGTAAAGCTAACATATATATATTTCGGCCGACTTCATACATGTTATGTACAAACACGATATATATGACCGATTCCAATGAAATTCAGAATGTGTGGCGGAATTTGGTTACAATAAAAAATGTGATAAATTAATTGGAAATAAATTAAGATTTGGATATAGCTCCCATATATATATATATTCTCGGCCGATTTCACATATTTGACGCACCAATTTCAATGAAATATGAAAGTTGTGACGGAATTTGGTGTAAAAGTAAATCGGATCAGATTGGGATATGATTTTAATAAGAACCATTGGCCCAAAACGCCATAGGCTAACACTAAAAAACAACACAACATTTAATTTGAAATACGCTTACTACGGGGAAGTATGTTGCTACCTCGAATTCACTGATTGGTATTTGCTATGAAATAAATAAATCCGAAGGACAAACCCTTCGTGTATGCATGTCATGTTACTGCTGTTCTAATGCTTTTGTTTATTAACGCATTAAAGTAGTGCAATTTTTTTTTTTTAATTTTTAAATTTGTTTTTTTTTATCCAACATATATTTGTAAATAAAATTTTGAATGCATATAAAATCAAAAGGGGTAGCGAAGCGCACCGGGTTCAGCTAGTAATATATATAAGAGCTGGATCCAAATCGATCTCGATAAAATTTCAAACAGGTATTGCTAGACTGTATCTGATATCTGAAACCAAATATCATTCTTGTGGAGTGCATATTACACTGAAACAGCAAATCGGATGAAAAATATATAGCTTCCATATTGGTTTTTAAGTTTTAATAGCTATATCTGAATCGATTTTAAAATTAGCTTCTAGACGATTGATGTACTTTCTTCTAGACAGAATTCGGTCGGATGTGCCACAATTCACGTCATTTGACTGACGTTAGCCATTTGGTGCACAATTACCCGAAATCAGCTGAAGATATATATGGAAGTTATATAATTTCCAAACGATACTCACCGATTTCAATTTCCTTGGGCAAAACAAATATTATTGGGAAAATTTCATCTAAATCGGATAATAAATGCGACCTGCATTTGGTTCACAAAAATACATAACAGACGGACTGACATGCTTAAATTGACTCAGAAAGTGATTCTATGAAGATCCTCAAGGGGGTATATCTCGCTTCCTTCTCCATGTTCAAAATATAGAATATCTGGAGGTACAGGTATATGGGGGCCATACGAAGACCTGGACCTGCACATGTAATTTTGGGTCGCAGGCTGTAGCACCCATTAGGAACTTTAAATATGAAATTTGCAACAATTCCAGTGTATAAAGTAGATAAAATTATCAAAATACCGAATATAGAGAGGTATCGGGGCCATACGAAGACCTGGACCTGCACATGTAATTTTGGGTCGCAGGCTGTAGCACCCATTAGGAACTTTAAATATGAAATTTGCAACAATTCCAGTATATAAAGTAGATAAAATTATCAAAATACCGAATATAGAGAGGTATCGTTATATGGGGGCTACACGAAGACGTGGACGTAGCATGCGCAAATTTTTGTCATGGGTTGTACAGGGTTGTCCATATTCGACGGACCCATCTGGCAACGCCATAACTTTTGACAGAGATGTCACATCGCTTAATGACATACCGCGTTTGAAGCGTCAGTCCAAGCTGATTTTTACCATGAACCAATACACGCCACGCGAGCGCTCTGAAATAGTTGAAATTTACATTCAACAGAAGAAGTCAATTGTGAAAACTCAACGTGCTTTTAAAACATTAAAAAATGTGAGAAGTGCGCCTTCTATGAACACCATTAAGCGTTTATACGAAAAATTTTCGACTGGTAATCCGAAGAGGCCATATAAAAGTCGACCAAGGCGATCGGACGAGAATATCGCTGCCGTACGAGCCAGTGTTGAGAGGTCCCCAAGAACATCCCAAAAACGCCGTTCTCAGCAGTCGGGCATGGCTCGGTCCACTTTACAACGGATTATTCGCATTGATTTGCATTTGTTCCCGTACAAAATTCAATTGACGCAAAGAATGTAGCCTGCGGACAAGCCTCGTGGATTGGAATGGGCCCAAAGGGTCATCGAAATGGCCGAAGATGAAGCCCATTTCACATTGAATGGGACCGTAAATATGCAAAATTGTCGTTTTTACCCCACTGAAAATCCTCAGGAGATTCAAGAAGTGCCTCTTCATGACGAAAAAGTCACAGTTTGTTGCGGCGTTAGTGCGAAAACGGTCATTGGGCCGTTTTTCTTCCAAAATGAAAATGGCCATGCTGTTACCATCAATCAGGAGCGTTATCGCGACATGATGACCAATTTTGTGATGCCAATTATTCGTCGAAAGCGTATGAGGCAGTTCTGGTTTCAACAAGACGGTGCTCCACCGCACACAAGTCGCATAACAATCGATTTTCTGAAGAATTTGTTTCCGGGCCGTTTGATGTCGAAAAGTGGTGATTTGGACTGGCCACCGCGTTGGCCCGATTTGACGCCGCCTGACTTCTTCTTGTGGGGATATTTGAAGTCAAAGGTTTACGTTAACAAGCCAAGGACCGTAGCTCAAGGACAACATTCGTGAAGAAATAGCCGCTATTCCGGCCGAAATGTTGGCAAAAACGATGGAAAATACAGCAAAAAGGGCACAATACGTCATCAACGCCAGAGGCGGCCATTTGAGAGATATCGTATTCAAAAATTGATGTAAACAAATCTACTTGGAACAAATTAAATGATTAACATTGCCAACCGCCAAATTTTTATTTTTTTCTTTGATTAAAAAAAAAAATATGGGCAACCCTGTAGTATCTATTAGGAACTTAAAATTGCAAATTTGAAATATTTCCATTAAAAAGTGGTACACAAATATTTGGAGGTACAGCTATATGGGTACTATATTAAAATTTTGATTGTAGATCTTTGAGATATAGATTATTAAAGATCTACAATGCCTTATCGTGAGATTTTTCCCTTTTGTGGAAAATGAAAAGAGTCCAGACTCACGAAAATCACGTCAGTTTCATTCACTAGGTTTACAATTTATATCATTATACTCTTTCTATTTTCCACTTTTTTCTCCGTGTATATTTGTTCGCCAATGAACTGTGTCACATACATAAATTATTTGTTAAAAGTTGGCATCAATGAAGCTTTACCACCAAACTGTCGTCCTCTCTTTACGTCAGCATATGTATAATGTATAACACTTTAATGCACACACACAGACATTTATGCATACATACCCATATACGAGTATGTCTGCATACATATTTATATGCTTGTTGAAGAGTATGCGTTTAACACATGTTCATCGTTCAAGTGGAGTTCAATATTTACAAGAGTTGTTCTTGTTGTTTTGCTGCTGTTGTTGTTGTTGAAGTTAAATGCAATTTAATTATGTTCGACATTCATAATTACAAATTAATGCCTGCAGGCAAAAATATTAACATAACATTCTACATACATACTACACACTCCACACACTGCGAAGACGTCAAAGTCAGTTGGTAATCCGTTAATCACTACGACTACTACTACTTCTACTACTGTTAAGGACTAACTAATCTAAACGACAGCAGTTTATGTAGGACAACTTTCAACAACCAATGATAGTATTAAATAGCTGATGATATTAGCGTTACACCCCTGTTCGTCATTGAATATTAAATAATTTTGGTTAGTATGTATGTTTCAAGATAGCTGTTTTCAAGATACGGTTGAAAATTGTCATGAAGTGCTTAAATTTTTATTGGAGAGAATTTAAAATGCATTTTTGCTAATCCAAAAATGAGGAAAATACCCCACCACCAGGGTCAAGAGATTACTCCAGGGATGGAAATTCAATGTATGTCTATTAAGCCATCGAGATGGAAAACTAAGCGTTAAAAATAGAGATTTGTATATCGTAGATTTTGCTAATGCTTGTAAAATGTTGGAAACAGAATATATCAGCCCGGTGTTCTGAAAAAGTCCACATGGAATGCTAATTTCCTAATTCACGTATTTAACTCACAATATATTCGTGGTTTATCAGAAGATCTTTTAAATCTTCTATTACAAAACAATTACTGCCACTCTTCAAAAAACTCCACTTAGGCAGTTCCACGATTTACTGTCATGATTGGGGCACTAAAAATTAGTTCAATTGTTATAGATCTATACTGAATAAAATGTATTGATCGCAATGCTGATCCCCCAACCTCCACTTCTAGTGTAACACGTTCTTAGCATGTTGTAACCATAAGCCTTACTTATACAGGGTTGCCCATATTCGACGGACCCATCTGGCAACGCCATAACTTTTGACAGAGATGTTACATCGCTTAATGACATACCGCGTTTGAAGCGTCAGTCCAAGCAGATTTTTACCATGAACCAATACACGCCACGCAAGCGCTCTGAAATAGTTGAAATTTACATTCAACCGAAGAAGTCAATTGTGAAAACTCAACGTGCTTGTAAAACATTAAAAAATGTGAGAAGTGCGCCTTCTAATTTTCGACTGGTAAGGCTCTTTCTAATCCGAAGAGGCCATATAAAAGTCGACCAAGGCGATCGGCCGAGAATATCGCTGCCGTACGAGCCAGTGTTGAGAGGTCCCCAAGAACATCCCAAAAACGTCGTTCTCAACGACGAGCAATTTTGGAACAAAATTATCATGTCCGATGAAGCCCATTTCACATTGAGTGGGACCGTAAATAAGCCAAATTGCTGTTTTTACGCCACTGAAAATCCTCAGGAGATTCAAGAAGTGCCTCTTCATGACAAAAAAGTCACAGTTTGGTGCGGCGTTAGTGCCGCATCAGGAGCGTTATCGCGACATGATGACCAATTTTGTGATGCCAATTATTCGTCGAAAGCGTATGAGGCAGTTCTAGTTTCAACAAGACGGTGCTCCACCGCACACAAGTCGCATAACAATCGATTTTCTGAAGAATTTGTTTCAGGGTCGTTTGATGTCGAAAAGTGGTGATTTGGACTGGCCACCGCGTTCGCCCGATTTGACGCCGCCTGACTTCTTCTTGTGGGGATATTTGAAGTCAAATGTTTACGTTAACAAGCCAAGGACTGTAGAAGAGCTCAAGGACAACATTCGTGAAGAAATAGCCGCTATTCCGGCCGAAATGTTGGCAAAAACGATGGAAAATGCAGCAAAATGGGCACAATACGTCATCAACGCCAGAGGCGGCCATTCGAGAGATATCATATTCAAAAATTTATGTAAACAAATCTACTTGGAACAAATTAAATGATTAACATTGCCAATCGCCAAATTTTTATTTTTTTCTTTGATTTTTTAAAAAAAAAAAAAACATGGGTCCGTCGAATATGGGCAACCCTGTATTCATCCTGAGCAAATTACCGTTTCATAATATTTTATACATCGTGTGACCAATGTAAATACCTTGAGATATTGAGGCCAGGACCACACTCAATGTCGATAATTACCAATATTTGCTAATAATGACATTCTAATTGTATAAATATTCTTTTACCAGGCTCCCTGTTCCGAGACAGTTGCAGGAAGTACCATGCTCCACCCTCCATGCTTCTAGTAAGTTGATTGAACTTACAAAGCTCTTTGCTCATAACAGGCACCGCGATCTTAACAAGTTCCTACATCTTAGCACTTTCCATGATCTTAGCAAACATTATGTTCTTTGCTTCATGTTCTTACAAAGCTTCTGAGCTTAGCACACTCCACGGCAATAGTAAACTACCTGTGCTTAGAATACTCTTTCCTAGCACCGTTTTCTAGGATATTTCACTCTCTCAGCAATCTCGAAGCAATCAGAATGCTCTACGATTTCGGAAAGTTCAATGGACCTAATAAGCTCCTTGTTCTCATCACGATCAACGAGCTTATAAGCTCTCATCCTTCAGCCATTTAGCAAACTAACGCTCTTGCCAAGTTCCGTGATTTAGGCACACCACTCCCTTAATTAAGCCACAGGATGATCTACGTTAATAAAAAATTCATTGTGCCTAGCACGCTTCCTGCCACTTTCGTTGCAAGCCGCACTATCGTGCTTAGAATCTTCTTACTTATATATACGCCTTACGTAAATCCACTGTACCGCTCTTGCGAATACTTCCAACTCTTCTCCATCTCTTAACTAAGGTCCATGGGCTTAAAAATCTCTCTGGGCTTAAAAAGCTATCTGAGCATAGAACGCCTTTTTTTCTTCATATTCTTCATTCATATCAATCCTTCTGCATTTATCCAGTTCAAAACGATCAAGCGAATTGCCTAGTTTACAGGGTGAATGAGACAAAAACTATATGAATAGAGCAAAAACCTTGAACTGAGGCCTAGCTCTTATTTAGTAAAAACTTACCATTTTTATATCCTCCGCTACACTGTGGTACAGGGTATTACGTCCTTCTTCAGAAGGAATTGAAATAGACTGATGGTTCGTTCTGATGATCTTCATATCCGTCCGCCTGCCCACGAATTTTTGCAAACGCAGCACAGGACGAATTTATTGCCTGATTGGGATGACATTTTCTACAATTCATTTTTTTTGCCCAGGGTCTGGCAATTTTGGTGTAACTCGGTCCAGAGTTAGATATAGCTCTCATATAAATTTTCGTCTGATTTTAATTTTATTGAGCATCACATTTATTCGTCTAACTGGGACAGATTTCGGCACATTTGAGCTAATTCAAGCCTAAAACAAGTATTTCCAATTTGGTGAAAATCGCTTCAGATATAGCTATAGTTATCATATAAATGATTCATCCTATTTGGGATTTAAGTCCCTCATACTCATAATATGCACTTCACAACGGTGATATTTGGTACCTGATACTAGATGCAGCCCAGAAATACCTCTGTCAAATTTAATCGATATCGGTTCCGATTTAATGTTTGTTGTGCATCAAATGGTAAATATCACCTCAAATAGAATGGATCTTGGCACATATTACATAATTCTACAAAGAAGAAAGTACATCTAATTGGATTAAAATCGCTTCAGATATAGCTATAGCTCCCATGTATATGTTTCATCCGATTATGTGTTTAAGTTCTAGATGTTGGATACAGCTCAGAAATACCTCTCCCAAATTTTATCGAAATCGGTTGAAATTCAAAAATTTAACAAATTCTCGACCCCTCGCTTCGTCTGAATACTTTTGGTATGGCTCCAATATGTGTGATGTGTGTCCACATTTTCGAATGCATTTTTTGATACTATCATATAAGAAAGAAACAGGTCTATATGCAGGGTGAGATAAAAAACCTGCAAACAACTTCAGACTGCTATCATTTCTAAGCCACTCGTCCTACAGCTGTTAAAATTATTTCAGTGACAGTTCATTATATTGTTTACGAGCGTACAAAAGCATTTTGCTGAGAATTTTCCAGAAAAAAAGTTATTCGTTTTGGAATTCAAGCGTGATAGTGTAATTTCTTTAAATTTGGCTTTTGTGTCTCGTACCATCGCTCATTACCGTGAAACTGGTAGCGTAGCCCGACGTCAAAGAAGTGGACGGAAGATAACAGCAATATCAGCATCAGCAGAAATGGTTCGAAAAGTAAAGAAGCGACTTGATCGAAAACCGCGTCGCAGTGGCCGAAAAATGGCTCGTGAGCTGAACATATCGCAATATTCCATTCGGCAAATATTGAAAAATGAGCTCGGCGTAAAGCCATTTAAATTCCGAAAAGTGCAAGAACTTACACCGCAACGTAGAGAAAATAGAGTCAAAAGAGCTAAAGAGTTGCTTCGTTTGGTCGAAAGTGGTAAACTGCCGAATTTGGTTTTCTCCGATGAGAAAGCATTCGTTGTCCAGCATTTTGTAAATAAACAAAATTATCGTGTTTACTTTCTAAACAGGTCAGCTGAAAATGTGCACCTTCGGTTGGCCAACTGAACTCAAGCGCCGGCCATGGTGATGGTGTGGGTTGTCAAAACAGCCTATGGTCGCTCTCCGCTCGTATTAATCGACCGTGGCATCAGAATAAATGTCGAATATTATCGCGAAAATATTCTGGAGGTGTAAACATTTTGGCCGCAGACCTTGGACATTCCAATAGGACTCAGCACCATCGCACTCAGAACGCGCCACCCAAGAATGATTACAAAATGAGGTTCCTCGCTTCATTTCCAGTGCACAATGGCCACAAAAATCTCCAGATACCAATCAGTTGGACTATTGTGTCTGGAGTATTTTGGAAAGCATTGCCGGGAATCGGCCAAAACACCGCAGAGCAACATTCGGGCAGCGTGTGACGGTCTCATTATCCGTTTGAAAGCCATAATTCGTGCCAAAGGTTACCAATTCGAACAAATCTAAACTTATTCTAAAATTTGACGCTATTTCCGACATTTTTTGCTTTCATTCAATAAAATTAAAAAAAAATGTTAAAATTATGGCGACTTCGTTGCAGTTTTTTTTCTCATGCTGTATTTTCCGTATTTTGCACATTTTTCAACAGAATTATTAAATATTTGGTACTTAAAACTCGAAATAGATAAGTTTGAAAAACCTCAGATACTTGTGGGGCCCACATTTGAGTATATAGATAGTCACATCCTGAGGTTAGTGTGGATCTTCACACGTTTGCCTTATAACTGTTGAAGACTCTCCCTATAGTGAAATATTGAGTGGTCTTTTGTCTAATGAATCCCTATAAAATATTTTCTCAAAGCAGTGCTCAAATGTTTTAAACAAAAAGCAATTTCATTCTCCATCGATTCCCTTTAGAATATTAGATTTAGAATATTATATTAAAAAAATAATCTCAGTATTGAATTTCCCATCTCTGGATTAACCCCCCACACTAAAAGTCACGACTACATACATTCGATACTACTGTGTCGTAATGACATCGCTGTGACGATGGCTGTGTTTGCTTGGCAGCTATTGATAACGTTAGAAAAAGCTGCTTAAAACACTTTGACAATTGTTTAAACAGCATTAATGTCAGTGACAGTAAAATGTTGGAGTAGCAGTAGCATCAGTTCCCTGCCCTCAACACTAGCCCATCAACAATATCAATTGGACTGATAGCCATTACTGGGGCTATGTGGGGAGCTATTGCCATTGTCACTACAGAGATATTAACTTGCAATCGTCCTTCACTTCACTTGTCAACCCGTATTACTTCAGCCAGAATTGTCAGTGCAATTGCAACTGGTTGTGAAAGTGCCGAATGAACGATGATGGTAATGGTTAACATCACCGAGGAACAATGGAACTTCTGCCGGAACTCTATCCG
Source organism: Musca domestica (assembly GCF_030504385.1). NCBI lineage: Eukaryota > Metazoa > Arthropoda > Insecta > Diptera > Muscidae > Musca > Musca domestica. The sequence continues at coordinate 13,883,414 of NW_026712299.1, forward strand.
GAGTCTTTGTCCATTGGATACATACGACGAATTGTAAATATATATTTTTAAAATAAGCTTATCATTTATTGTTTGCCGGAATCTGGACGATGCAGGGCATGTTGGTTTGAGTTGAGTTGGGTTTCGCTTGGCGTGTTTGTCAAAGACCTTCACAGCAATTGATTGGAATGCCCTCCCGCCAATTTAAAACCAAATGGAATTGGATGACAAGTAATAGTTTAAGGGCAATTTCTTAGCATGGAAATTAATTTTCTGCAATATACTATGCAAGCATAGGACATCCATTCACCCACACACACACTCACACGTACCGGAGTGCATACATCCGGATGTTGTGCACAACGATGTTACAACTATTCAATGCAATTTATTTCAGGGAATGTAGAAAAAAGCTTCGATATTCTATCGTATCTTAACTAAGAATAATGGATTTCTCCTAGTTCGGTTGTTCATAAAATTTGATTGGTTTTATACATACACACACAATCACACTGACATGCTATAGTGTCGGTTTGTCACACATATTGACTAAGCTGTTTTAAAATATTTTTCACACTAAAATAAAAGTTCATTGGGGTATGCATTCATTTAAGACAACCCCATCTTTGTGAATTCAATTATAGCTATAGTTGAGGTATCAGAGTATTCATAATTTAAATATTTAACCATAATAATTGGGTATTACAAAAAATCGTTTTTGGAACTACATAAAAAAGATCTAAAATGGGTTTCTAGAAACCCATTAATATCCTTCACAAAGCGTCTTTGGTATTACACAAAATATTAGTATTATGAAAAAGGACAAGTAAAATAGCAGCTAAGTTCGGCCCGGCCGAATTTTTAATACCCTCCACCATTTTGAAGGAATTTGAAAATTTCCAAAAGTTCCGTGGAAAAATGCTGCCCGTTATATGGAGGCTATACGAAGACGTGGTCCTGCATAAATAACTTTTTGTCATAGGCTGTAGTAATCATTACGAACTTAAAATACAAAATTTGAAACAAGTCCGATAAACATGTCGCTAAAATCATTCAAAATTTAAAATATCTATATATATACGATATCGTGGACCTATATAGACGATTCTCTTTTAGAGGGTAAAGTACTTAAAGCGAACTCCTTCTGTCGATTTTCAGACAATTCCATTGAATATTCTCCCAAAATTCGGTATTTTGATGAACTTAGCCACAAAACTCATTAAAATACCGAATTTTCGGAGGAACCGTTATATAGGTGATATACATACGATATCGTGGACTTACATAAACAAATTATCTGCCAGGGGATAAAGTAGCCAGAAGAAACTCCTTGTGTGGTTTTTCAGACAATTCCATTCAAAAATTTGCCTCCAATCATGAACATACCAAATATCGGGGGTACCTTTATATTGGTGATATACGTAGACCTACATAGACAATTCTCTTTCAGTGGGTAAAGTACGCAAAAAGAACGGTAACATGGTTTTCTCGGCGGCTTAGGTAAGCTCAGCTGTACCCAGAGTCTGAACGACTCGTGGACAATCGGGAACGCTGATGTCGGATTGTCCACAATGGTTACTACTCGAGTGGTTGCTGTGAAGTGTGATTGGCCGACGATTCGGAGGTGATCGGGTACTCGTGGATGACCTTGAATGTTGATTGGTAAAGAAAATCGGCAATAACGATGTTGCGTTTCGGTGACGCTGGTCGTCTACAATTTTTAGGTAACAATTCTAGCTAGCGCTACGGTTTATAACTACCCCTACTCAACTGCCAATGTTTGACTATAAATCGGAACAGCGAGCCGAAGCTCCTGCAGAACAGCGAGTTGGTTGGTTGGTGCTGTTTTCATCACACGTTCTTGTATTCTATGACTAACTCGTCTTAGAAATTTACGCTGATCAAAAATATTCATAATTTGTTAGGTCTACAATTATTGTTTCGATGAGTTACAAATGGAATGATGAACTTAATATTACCTCCATATGGGGTTGGGTATAAAAAGGATCAAAGTCTCAAACTTAACACATCATAATAGTAAGATAAGTTAAAAAAATTCGAAAATTGGCTTAATTTGGTATCTCGGGCTCAAAGAGTAAAAAAAACTAGAAAAGAAGCTGTAAGTTCAGCCGGACCGATCTTTGAATACCATCCACCATTTGGAACGAATATGCCAATTTTCGCAAGAAATAAAATCCTAAAAATTGTGTATCGAATGTAGCCGTGGACCTGCATAGGCAACTTTTGTCATAAGCCATTCGAATAATCAAATGCGAAACTTGAAAAAAAATCGGACTACAAATACCAAATTTGAAAAAATTCTGGTAATAATGCCGCTAAAATCATCAAAATATCGAATATCGGGAGGAACCGTTATATGGGGCTATACGAAGACGTGGACCGACATGGCCCATTTAACCTGCAAAATTTTAGCCTTCTATCTCAATTCGTTCGAAAGATAGCGTGATTACAACAGACATACAGACAGAGGGACATCGCTAGATCGTCTTAGAATTTTACGCTGATCCAGAATATATGTATGTAGGGTCTATAATAAATATAAATATAATATAATAATAAACAAACGGAATGACTTTATAGAACGGTGGAGGGTATATTAAAAGTCAAATCGGAAGAAAATTTATCTCGATCGGGCAATAAATGCGACCTGCACTTTGTTTACAAGAATACATGGAGAGACGGACGGACATGCATAAATTGACTAAGAATGTGATTCTCGTTCTCGTTTTCTTTTGCCTGTTACAAATAAATACACCAAGACATAATACCCTTGCCACCTTGTCATGTAGGGTATCAAAATGTGAACCGTGGTTCTCCTTTAGAATTTTAAATGCCAAACTTCAAACAATTTTGTTGGAAAATGTTGCTAATATCGTAGAAATACCAAATATGGTATGGAGCTATGAATAGAACTATTGGTCTTCTTCAGAATTACAAAAAATCATATATCCTACTATCTACTACATAATCAATTTCCTACACTAACTGCAGATATGCCAAAAATACGCTTTATAGCTCAATTAGTTCATAGCATAGGAATAAATGCCACAAATAGACCGACAAACGAAGTTCCAACCCTAAATAAAATAAAAAAAATAAGCTTTGTTATTTCAATTTTAAAAAATCCTCAAACAAAACACAAATCTTTACACGCATTCGAGCAAACAAGTGGGAGATTTATGTAAGAGTACTACGAAAGTTGTTGTGAAAATGTTTTGTTTTACAACATCATGCTTTCTTTGTGTTTTGAATGAATTTACTACTTCCCCCCCTCGACTATCAATAATGAACAGAGATTTTCAAACACAAAATATTCAAAAAGAATGCAGATATTTTGTCGCCTGATTACGATGAACAAAACCAAAAAACAATCGACACAACTTTGAGCGATGTTTCCCTGAAAACATGTTTATTCTAAACTGTCTGCCGTCACAGGTTCACCCACATTTACAGCCCTTTTCTAAAGTCGAATTCAATTAAATTCCTCTTCTATGTCTAAGCGGGGGGGGGAAATAAACACAGAAACCTTTAACGAACGCCGGAGCACTTGCAATATCAAGTGCACAGGCAAAAATAAATTACAGAAGAGAAAAAACAACTGCGAGGGGAAACTGGATAAAGGAACTTGAGAAAACATTGACTTACAACCAACCCATCACACTCCATTGCTCGACAATGAGAGTGGTGCTTTGAGTGGGTTCGGGAACATTGTACTGTGTCATTGAATGGGGAAAGGAAAACATTTGTGTTGATTTTTGCAGTTGCTGATGTTGTTTTTTCTTTTCTCCTTTTTTTTTAATCTGGGAACTCTGTTTCGTGGAGCATATTCCTGTTAATTTTTCATCCCCATCCATCTTCGGCGTTGCAGTGTCTTTCTTCGCTCTGCCATTGTTTGTTTTGTATCCACTTAAAACACTTATAAATGCTTTGGAAAGGTGTTGTTTTCTTCATTCATCGGTATCACTTAATGAAAATCTACTTGAGAATAGAAAATGCAGGACAGCCGAAGAAGAAAAAACAAATCATAGAAAGTTTCAAACGAGGGGTTGTACATCAAAGTTGTTGAGGTATGGAATTTCAAAATGCGGGAATGGCTATTTTGGTATGCCTGGGACTCAACTGTCGAAGTGATATGGATACCTGTCGAGCACTCTTTTCCTCTGGATTGTGCCCATCAGAGTCACTAGGGAATTGAGAATAACAGAGTTATCATATGAAACTGTTTGCCAAGTGTGGGCGAGGTACCAGAGGGAGTGCTCCGATCTGTACCATCTCACACCAGATTTTGTGTTGGTAGAAATATTGGTATGTACCAAATTTGAAAAGAACCCGATGTTCATTTTACATTTTGTGAGGGCCATATATATTCAAAATGTCGACCCTCTGTGTGGGAGGTACCAGAATAAGGGGTTAGATCTCATCATCCTCATATCAGACCTAGAATTATTAAAATTATTGAGATGTGCCGTATGTGAACAAAACAGAGCTATTATTTCGCATTTTATAAGAGTTGCGATCATTCAAAATGTAGACCCTTTTTAGAGGGAGGTACCTGAAGAAGGTCCGATCTAAGCCATCTTCACATCACATTTTGTGTTGGTAGAAATATTACGTTCTGCCAAGTATGAAAAGAATCGAATGTTTATTGTACATTTTGTGAGGGTTATAGTAATTCAAAATGTTGACCCTTTGTGGGGAAGGTGCCAGAAGGAGGGATCCGATCTACACCATCTTCATGAAAGATCTAAAGTTGGTAGAATTATTGAGATGTGCAAAATGTAAAGACAATCGGGCCACTATTTCACATTTTATGAGAGAAGTGGTTATTCAAAATTTAGAGCCTTTGTGGGGGAGGTACCCGAAGGGGTGGTCCGATTATTTTCATCTTCATACCCCACCTAGAGTTTTTTTTCGAAATATTGGAGTGTGCGACATTTCAAGACAATTAGGTTCTTATTTCACATTTTATAAGCGTTGAAAGTATTCAGGGTCCGCAAAGTTTGAACAAAATCTGATGATCGTTTCCGTTTGTATGAGTTAAAATATTTTCCTTAAAAATTTTGACCTTTCGTGGGGGAGGTACCAGATGGAGTAGACCGATACTGTCCATCTCCGGACTAGATCTAAGTTTGATAAAAATACCACGATGTACCAAGTTTGGTCCAAATCGAATACTCTCTTCAAGAGTTATTGTGCACACCAGCCAGCCAGAAAGAGAGACGGACGAACAGCCCTAGATCGACTCCAAATGTCGAAACCATCTGTAGTATAGAAAAAAGTAAGATCTTAAAGAGAATGGACAAACTGGATATAGTGGGAAAATTTGTTACTGCAACAAATTTAGTCCGGAGACTCCTGTTGACATATCCGAGCATGATTTTAGGGTAAGTTTATAGAGATTGGAGTTCGTAAGGTAATTCGAGGGAATATATTTTCACGTAAAAGTCGGTCTATGGTCGGTCTATGGATTTCGAAGGCGGCTTCAGTCGACCGGGGTAACTGGGGTCTACAGTGATTACAACGACTCGTTGGTATTGCGTAAATTGTCACAAAATCGGGTTTGCATACTTATAGGGCAGGTGGTTATGGTGAGAGAAAGTCATTTTTGATTTTAAAAATAAGGGTCAAACATTAAACAGATTGGACAAACTGGCTGCAAGGGGCGAGTCGGTTTATGCAACAAGTTTAGTTGCAGGATCCCTGGCAATGTATCGGAGCAAGATTTCAGGGAAACCTCATAAAACTGGAGATATTAAGGAAAATTAGGAGAAAATGTCCTCACATGAAAGTCAGCAAATTCGAGGCAATATATCTTCACGTAAAAGTCAGTATATTTTGATCTATCAGATTCCTTCTTCGAAGGCGGCTACATTCGACCAAGTCAACAGTGAGCGGACTGCATCGGCTGAATCAGGAAAGATAGGGGATTTAACGACTCCACGCAATTGCTTAAATGGAAAGCTGTTATGCAAATCTCAGTAAGTTCGCCTGGCAAAACTTTGAATACCCTCCACCATTTCGAACAAATTCGGAAATTTTCATAAACAAAAAAAAAAAAAAAAAAAAAAAACAAGTAAGCAACGGCTATAGTCGTGCGGAGCCGACCATGTGATACCCTACAACACTACCATATGTTAGAAGCACCCTTAGGTCCAAGTCCATTTTGGAAGATTTCGCTTTTGAAATTTTGTCATAGAGCGCTGCCCCGATATTCCCCTTACCATTTTAACCAGGGACATTTGCGCACTCCGTCGTGCTGTTAGTTGTTGTGATCCATTTTACAGCTAAATATAATCCAATGGTCATCCAAGAAGCTAGCATTCTTCCCTCTACTTAACTCTCTTCTCAGGTATGTCGATTGGCTTCAATTGTGTGATCAGTAATTTTTTTCTGTTTTGGTTCATTTTGCGATCATCTCCAAAAGCAAGAAGCCGTTCTGCATCTACAAATTTAAACCCATATATATGATTTGCTTGTCTACGATATTTGGCTATATTCATCAACGAAATCAGCATAAAAAAGCCAGAAGTTCGCCTTTTGTGTATTTCGGATATCGCCTGTAAGTAATGTTGGTATTTTTTTCACAGAAAAGTAGTGATCCGTTCTACCCGCTGTCCTATGGTTTCTATTTGCAACCATATAACGGCTGCAAAATCAGGAACATTTTTGGTGGTTGGTCCATTTCAACCCATAAATATATTGCGGTTATCTTTGAAAACAATAGCTCTTCTGAGCCTAACCCTACCCTTGTGAAAATTTTCGTGAAGATCGGACGATAATTGCAATCTGTATATAATAACCCCAACCCGTGTTGTAAGGTGAAAAAATTTTACAAAAAGTACCTTTCAATATTATAAGTTAAATTGAAAAAATCGCATGCGATAAAAAATATGAAAAAATAAAAAAAATGTCACAAAATGCTACAAAATCTATAATAACACATTTTTATGCGATTTGTTTAGGTTTTATTCTCTTATGTCAAGAAGGCATTCTGAATTGACAAAATTTGTCAAAATCGGTCCAGCCATTCATGAGATATAAGCATTTTAGCTAACATCCCCTTCCTTTGTATATATGTATTGTACATATATCGCTATATATATCCGATATATTTAATATCGGCATCTACGCAACGGTCAGGATTGACCTGTTCGCATATTTGTGATTTCGTCGGAATTAAAAATATTCGCAGTTTAATGGAAAATTTGATTTTATTTAACACAAGTGTCATGGCCTTTTCACCCACTAAATATTACCCGATTACCATCAGAATTGGAAGCCTTCCGCCCAGCTTTAAGCTCTAGCCCCATGCTAACTTCCGCGTCGATTGGTCTATAACTGCGACCTGTAGAGCAACTGCAAAATCATTAATTTTTTCAGTTTTTGGTCCATTTCAACACCTAAATATTATGCGATCATCTGCAAAAGGGTTCTATTCTGGCCCTACCCCCACCTCCATTCTAAATTTCGTGAAGATCGGACCATAATTGCGACCTGTAGAGTGATTACAAATTAACATGGACAGACGGACGGACGGACATACATAGCTAGATCGACTCAGCTCGGCGAGATAGGAAGATCCATATATACTTTCCTATGTGGGAAACCAATATTTCGAGGTGTTACATAATAACACAATAATCAAACTTATAATACACATAGTGTTTTAGGGTATAAAAATTACACATTCTGTTAAAATCTTAAAAATATAGAAGGTAGCCGTTATATTGAGGTCTATGCGAAGACGTAGACATGCACAGGAAACTTCTGTCATATGCCATTACAATTTACAAACACAAAACTTGAAAAAAAATCCGGTGAACAATGCAGCTAAAATCATCAAAGTACCGATATATGAAGGATATATGAAGAGCTGTACCTGCTTGACAAATTCATGTCACAGGCTGTAGTGCCTATAAAGAACTTCAAATGCGAAAATTCAAATAAACTTCGGTGAATATTGTACCTAAAATTGTCAAAATACCGAATATAGAGGGAGGTACCGATATATGGGACCTGGACCTGTATTGACAATTTTCTGTCATAGACTTTACAAACTTCGAAACCGATTACAAACTTCGCATACGAAATTTGAAACAACTCCGGTGAATAACTTTTCTAAAATCGTCAAAATATCGAATATCTTGGACAATTATAGACATTTCTCTTTCAGGAGGTAAAGTACAAGTACAGAGAACTCCTTGTGTAGAATTTCAGACAATTCTATTAAAAAATGTAGTTAAAATTATCAAAATGCCGAATATAGGGAGGTGTCGTTATATGGAGGCTAAATTCATTAAAATGCCGAATATATGGGGGGTTACAATTTTATAGGAGCTATATGATATCGCAGAGACATATAGCCCGTCTTCGAATTAGACCTGCCTTCAGACAAAAAACTGATCCGTGCAAAATTTTAGCGTCTTATCTGTATAAGTTTTGATACTTACGTGATTACAACAGATGGACAGACTGACGTTCGGACAGGGCCAAATCGTCTTAGAAATTCACGCCCAAGAATATATATACTTCGTTATTTCTAGAATTATTATTTCGATGAGTTACAGCAGAATGACGAACATAATATACCCTCCATATTATGTATGGTGGAGGAAATGAGTAAAGGAAACTATTGAATGGGTCATTAGCCTTTAATAAGGCTAGCAACTGGCAAGGAAGAAGATTGGAGGCATTATCTAACAAACAAAAGCGGAAAAATCCGTATCTCCCAATCGAAGACGCTGCTGGATTCCATTAAACAATAAATTTTCCCATGCTCATCATACCATCCCTCCCTAAGAATACCCAACAGAATTCCTCCTCAATTGCTCTACATAAAATGAGGAAGCAATTTTCCTTCACATTTTTATTATACCCTACACCACATAGTGGTAAGGGTATTATGTCTTTGTGCATTTGTTTGTAACATGGAGAAGGAAACCAGATAGACCCATAGTTACTTTTGAGAACCTTCATAGAATCACTTTCTGAGTCGATTTATGCATGTCCGTCCGTCTGTCCGTCCGTCCGTCCGTCCGTCCGTCCGTCCGTCCGTCCGTCCGTCTGTCCATGTATTCTTGTGAACAAAATGCAGGTCGCATTTATTATCCGATTGAGATGAAATTTTCCAAACAATATTTTTTTGGCCCAAGGACGAACCCTATTGAAATTGGTGAGAATCGGATCAAATTTAGATATAGCTCCCATATATATCTTCATCCGATTTCGGGTTAAATGAGCACCAAATGTCCACTATCAGTCCAAATTACCTGAATTTTGGCACACCCAACCGGGTTCGGCCTAGAAGCAAGTATATCAAATTTGGAGAAAATCGGTTCAGATATAGCTATAGCTCCCATATATATCTTTCATCCGATTTGATCTTTAAGTCCCTCACATTCCTACTATGCACTCCACAACCGTGATATTTGGTACCAGGTATTAGATGGAGCACAGAAATAGCTGTTTTAAATTTTATCGAAATCGGTTCAGATTTGGATATAGCTCCCATATATATCTTCATCCGATTTCGGGTTAATTGACCACCAAATGGCCAATATCAGCCCAAATGGCCCGAATTTTGGCACATGTGACCGAGATTAGCCTTAAAGTAAATACAACAAATTTGGAGAAAATCGGTTCAGATTTGGATATAGCTCCCATATATATCTTCATCCGATTTCGGGTTAATTGTGCACCAAATGGCCGATATAAGTCCAAATGGACTGAATTTTTGTACATCGGACCAAATTCAGCCTAGAAGCAAGTATATCAAATTTAGTGAAAATCGGTTCAGATACAGATATAGCAACCATATATATGTTTCATCCGATTTAGTGTTTTAGTCCCTTACATTCGTAATGTTCACTCCACAACCGTGATATTTGGTACCAGATATAAAGTACAGCACAGAAATAGCTGTTTGTAATTATATCGAAATCGGTTCAGATTTGGATATAGCTCCCATATATATCTTCATCCGATTTCGGGTTAATTGTGCACCAAATGGCCGATATAAGTCCAAATGGACTGAATTTTTGTACATCGGACCAAATTCAGCCTAGAAGCAAGTATATCAAATTTAGTGAAAATCGGTTCAGATACAGATATAGCAACCATATATATGTTTCATCCGATTTAGTGTTTTAGTCCCTTACATTCGTAATGTTCACTCCACAACCGTGATATTTGGTACCAGGTATTAGATGGAGCACAGGAATAGCTGTTTTAAATTTTATCGAAATCGGTTCAGATTTGGATATAGCTCCCATATATATCTTCATCCGATTTCGGGTTATTGACCACCAAATGGCCGTAATAGCATCAATTTTGGCAAATCCGACCGAAACCAGCTTAGAAGCAAGTACACCAATTTTAGTAAAAATCGGTTCAGATATAGCTATAGCTCCCATATATATGTTTCATCCGATTTCGTCTTTAAATCCCTCACATTCGTAATATGCACTCCACAGAAATGATATTTGGTACCAGTTATCAGATAAAGCCCAAAAATAGTTGATTTTAATTTTATTAAAATCTGTTCCGATTTGGATATGCCTCCCATATATATCTTCATCCGATTTCGTGTTAATTGTGCATCATATGAATTTTGGCAAATCCGACCGAAACCAGCCTATAAGCAAGTACACACATTTTAGTAAAAATCGGTTCAGATATAGCTCTAGCTCCATATATATGTTTCATCCGATTTGCTCTTTAAGTCCCTTACATTCGTAATATACTCTTCACAGGAATGATATTTGGTACCAGATATCAGATAAAGCCCAAAAGTAGTCGCTTTTAATTTTCTCAAAATCTGTTCAGATTTGGATATAGCACCCATATGTATCTTCATTCGATTTCGAGTTAATTGTGCAACAAATGGCCAATATCAACCGAAATGGCATGAATTTTGGCATATCTGGCCAAATTCAGCATAGAAGCAAGGACACCAATTTTAGTAAAAGTCGTTTCAGATATAGCTATAGCTCCCAAATATATCTTCATCCGATTTCGGATTAAATGTGCAGCAAATGGCTAATATTGGTACATCAAATTTAGTGAAAATCGGTCGGATACAGCTATAGCTCCTATATATACCTTTCATCCGATTTGTACTTTAAGTCCCTCAAATTCGAAAAATGTACGATACAAGAATAATATTTGGTATCAGATGCAGCCAAGAAATATCTTCTTTTTCAGTTTTACAAATATCGGTTCAGATTTGGATATACCTCCTATATATATATTCATCCAATTTCGTGTTGATTGCGCACCAAATGTCCAATATCAGCCCAAATGTCCTGGGTTTTGGCAAATCTGACCGAATTCAGCCTAGAATCAAATACATCAAACTTGGTGAAAATCGGTTCAGATATAGCTATAGTTCGTAAAATGCACGATAGAATTAGATAGATTTTGATTTTGTACCAAATATCTCATAGAGCTCTGAAATGCCCTGTATAAACCTTTTTACGAGAGCTCTACTAAATATACATAGTGGTGTGGGGTATCATATAGTCGGCCCCGCCCGACTTTTGAGCTTTCCTTACTGGTTTTTTGTATGTCTATGTCGATAGCTGGCATTTAAATGAACGCTTGGCTGGTGGTCATTTGCCTCAGGTTATGTAAATGAAATTATAACACAATGATTGCTTTTTGTTTCATCCGATGTTGGCGTATTCGTATAAATGACTTTAGTTTATAATTTATGCATGCATCTCATTCTTTTTATTATCCTCTCCCACTTGGAGGTTATTGTATCTTTCCTCCTCCTCCTCCTCCTCCTCCTCCTTTTGGAAAAGGATATTACAATAAAATTAAAACAAAAAAACTCCATACATTATGAATAATGTTCCGGCACCCCAAAAGTTTAATGCGCTCAAAATGTCTGTGGTTTCGTGTCGTCCGAAAATCTGGCCTAAAGCACTTGAAAAGTTTTCATTCACAGCTAGGCACTTAAAATATTGTTGCTGGTGTTAAACCTTTAATTCGAATTGTTTTTGCAATTCCTTGTTTCCCCATTTAGACTCAATGCAATGACTCTGAATAGGATGGGAGAATGATGGCAGAAGAAGAAAGCAAAGACAGCATGAACAATCATCAACAATTGTTTGAAACAGCAATGTGCCAGATAAATGTTCAGTGCTTTCTTTAGTACACAGACACATACACACATCGACATAGATACGAAACCTACAAACATACATTTGCAATACCTTCCGCTTTTTTTTTGCTTTTAATCAAAGTTCCATAATGGAAATGCTAATATTGCCACTTAACGAGTATATGGGTCAAAAACATAGAGACGAGAAAAGATAATTAACATCTGGGGAGTTTGAATGTTTCGAACAATGTAAAAGTGAAAAACATTTGTGTTGAAATAAATAGCAACAGCAAAATGTTTACCTTAAGATTTTTTGAAAGTGCGTTGAAGTTACGTGTCAAAAGGTTTCTATCCTCAATATTTCCAAATGCAGCCCTATTGGAAATGTGGCCAGGGTCTTGACCACATTTTCCACTTGATTTGGCCCCTATTTGGCATCTGCGTTTCTAAGGGGGGTGGAAAACCTCTTTGTAGAATATTTTCAATGTAAGTCGACGTTTTGGGTTCACATAGCTCTTGATTTTACCAATTTCGAGGGTCATGACCAAATAAGCTAACAAAATTTTATTTAGGCTACTTAAATGAAATTTTCAAGATAGGTATATATTTTGGTATGATTCCAATATAAAGAAACCTCCCAGGCCCACATTCTTAAACAGTTTTGTCAGGGGTTTTAAACATTCCGGAGATATTGGGTAAACTCAGGAGGAACCTTTATATGAGCGCTATTCCAAAATACCATTGACCTACATTGAAATTTTTTAGTGAACCGGTTTTTTCAACACTTTATCTCGAATTTTACAAAGTATACAGGGTGAGATAAAAAACTGCAACAAACTCAAACGCCATAATTATTACATTTTTTTAATTGTAAAGAAATGTCGAAAACACCATCAAATTTTATAATATGTGTAGATTTGTTCGAATTGGTCATCTTTGGCAAAAATGATGTCCTTCAAACGGTCACACGCTGCCTGAATGGAGCTCTGCGGTATTTTGGCCCATACCAGGCGAAGCGCTTTCTTGAGTTGATCGACACTTTGGCATTTTTATACCCTCCACCTTGGAAAGGAGGGTATATTAACTTTGTCATTCCGTTTGTAACATCCTTAAATATTCGTCGTAGCATAAAATTCTAAGTCGATTTAACGATATCCGTCTGTCTGTATACAGCCCACATTATTTGACGTAGAGTGCCAAAATTTAGCAGAGCAATTTGTGTTGTGTCTAGGATGGCTGGTATTGAAAATGAGATATATCGGTCCACGTTCTGGTATAGTCCCCATATAACGATACCTCCCGATATTCGGTATTTTGATGGTTTTTGCCACCTTTTTTCACTGATTTGTCTAAAAATCGGTATTTGTTGGTCATAATGGGTCCTAGTTCGTATGGCGAAACATTGTAATTATAGGTCCACGTTTTGGTGTAGCCTCCATATAACGGTACCTCCCAATATTCGGTATTTTGATGATTTTTTACACATTTGTTCACGAATTTCTCTGAAAATTGGTAGTTATAGATCATAATGGATCCCAGTTCGTGTGGAGAGTCATTCTAGTTATAGGTACACGTTTTGGTATAGCCCCCATATAACGGTACCTCCCGATATTCGGTAATTTGATGATTTTTGCAATATTTTTTCACGTATTTGTCTGAAAATTGGTATTTGTAGGTCATAATGGGTTCTAGCTCCGTTGGCGAAACATTGCATGTATAGGTCCACGATTTGGTATAGCCCCAATATACGATACCTCCCGCTATTCGGCATTTTAATGGTTTTTACTATATGTTGGGGGTATTAAAAGTTTGATTGGGCCAAAAATTATGTAACACCACGAAATATTGGTTTTCCACATAGGAAAGTATATATGGATCTTCCTATCTCGCCGAGCTGAGTCGATCTAGCTATGTATGTCCGTCCGTCTGTCCATGTTAATTTGTAATCACTCTACAGGTCGCAATTATGGCCCGATCTTCACGAAATTTAGAATGGAGGTGGGGCTAGGGTCAGAATAGAACCCCATTTTTTGTTTGGAGATGATTGCATAATTTTTAGGGGTTGAAATGGACCAAAAACTGAAAAAAATCCTGCTTTACCAGTTGCTCTACAGGTCGCAATTATAGACCAATCGAAGCGGAAGTTAGCATGGTTCTACAGCTTAGATCTGGGCAGAAGCCTTCCAATTTTGATGGTCATCGGGTAATATTTAGTGGGTGAAATAGGCCACAACATTTGTGTTAAATAAAAGTAAAATTTTCCATTAAACCGCGAATATAGTTAATCCCGTCGAAATCTCAAATAGATGAAGAGGTCAATTCTGACCGTTACGCTGAATCCGATAGTAAATATATCGGTTATATATAGCGAAATATATACAATGTGTATATACAAAGGAAGGGGATGTTAGTTAGAATGCTGGAATGGCTGAACCGATTTTGACAAATTTTGTCAATTCAGAATGCCCTTTAGACATAAAAGTATAACATCTAAAAAAATCGCAGAAAAATATACCAATAATGATGTTAATTTAGATTTTGTAGTATTTTGTGACATTTTGTGACATTTTTTTATATTTTCATATTTTTATCGCATGCGATTTTTTCAATTTTTTTTTCACATTACAACACAGGTTGGGGATATTATATAAGTATTGCAAATATCGTCCGATCCTCACGAAAATTTTCACAAGGGTAGGGTTGGGCTCCGAAGGGCTAGGCCTATTGTTTTCAAAGATGTCCGCAATATATAAGGCGTTGAAATGGACCAACAACTAAAAATTTTCCTGATTTTGCAGCCGTTATAAAGGTCACAAATAGAAACCAAAGGACACGAAATCGCGCATAAAGTTAGAGTTTAGGACAGCGGGTACAATGGACCACTAATTTTGTGTGAAAAAATTCCAGCGTTACTTAAGGGCGATATCCGAAATACACAAAAGGCGAACTTATGGCTTTTTATGCTGATTTCGTTGACGAATATAGCAAAATATCGTAGACAAGCAAATCATATAGATACGTCTAAATTTGGAGATACGGAGGGTCTTCTTGCTTTTGGAGATGATTGCAAAATATTTAGGGGTTCAAATGAACCAAAAACAAAAATGTTTTTCCGATCACACAATTGAAGCCACGCCTGTGATGAGAGTTAAGGACAGGGAAGAATTCTAGCATTTTGGATGACCATTGGATTATATTTAGCTATAAAATGGACTACAACAACTAACAGCCCGACGGAGTGCAGTAATATTTGGCAAATGTCCCCAGTCAAAATCCTAATTTTAAAGGCGAAATCTTCCAATATGGGTCCAAAATACTCCAGACACAATAGTCCAACGGATTGGTATCCGGAGATTTTGGTGGTCATTGTGTTCTGGAAATAAAGCGAGGAACCTCATATTCTAACCATTCTTGGGTGGCGCATGGTGAGTGCGATGGTGATGAGTCCTGTTGGAATGTCCAAGGTATGCCGCCAAAATGTTTGGGTGCCCAAGGCTTTAACCCATTAGTGGACGAAGTTCCCTGGGCACTATCTTTAAGCGATTTACACCAATTACAAATAAAAATGGTCTAGTTAATTTGTTTTAAAGATAATTTATTCAAAAAAGCTTATGGTTTTGGAGTTATGGACCGTCCCTTATAAGGGACGCTGCGCATTGGGTACACTTGGCTTATGACATTCCTTAAAGCAATTTTTAGGGTGGAGACCTTTGACACACTTCTTACAAGTAAAGTTAGACTTTTTGCCGCATAATCCACAGCGTTTATCTGTTTTTGAATATTCAATAATGTAGTTTCTGCCATCATATCTTGTATCTGCAGTGACATTGCTATTGCGCAAACCTCTTGATGCTGGGGTACCATACGATTCCAGATATGATGTTGCAATTTAGAAGAGTTGAACATGCCGCATCATTGGGATGTAACTTCTTCATTAACAACCATGCATTCACTACTAACCATCAAGCAAATATGCAAATATGGGCCACCACCATCAGTATCTTCATCAGTATCTGCACCATCTATTGGTGGGATCGCGTAAATTTCAATGTCGTGCAACTCATTATCGCCAATAACATCCAATTCAGTCAGTATTTCAGAAACTGTAAGTCTGCACATATAAGATTCATTACTCAATCAGTGGATTACAATTGTACTACGGGCGCAGTGTCCCTCTTAGGGGACGTTGCATTCATAGTCACTTTATGCACGTGTCACAACAATTTATTTTATTTTTTGGGCATAAACTAGTATATTACACTAACTTACAAATAACAATACAAACACAATCATAAATATTCTCAGAAGCATAACTTTATTGAAATTTTACTTATCCAGCTCGAGATTTTTGTTTTTTCACAAATTGGTTTTCCATATTTTGCACAAAATACAACACACAACTCGCAAGAAATTAAATTAATGGGATAGAACATAATTCGTTGGAGTGTCAGTAACGGCATAGCCTACTTGTTTACAAAAAAAGCGAGTATTGGAAAGTGCTACAGTGCAAAATGTGAGAGTCCCTTATAAGGGACACTGCCCACTAATGGGTTAATACAACCTCCAGAATATTATCGCGATAATATTCGGCATTTCTTCTGATGCCACGGTCGATAAATACGAGCGGAGAGCGACCATCGGATGTTATGGCGGTTCACAGCATCATCATGGTCGGCGCTTGAGTTCTGGTGGCCGAATTTGTATCCAACGGATTGGTATCCGGAGATTTTGGTGGTCATTGTGCGCTGGAAATGAAGCGAGGAACCTCATTTTGTAACCATTCTTGGGTGGTGCATTCTGAGTGCGATGGTGATG
Source organism: Musca domestica (assembly GCF_030504385.1). Taxonomy (NCBI): domain Eukaryota; kingdom Metazoa; phylum Arthropoda; class Insecta; order Diptera; family Muscidae; genus Musca; species Musca domestica. The sequence continues at coordinate 13,900,335 of NW_026712299.1, forward strand.
AGTCCTGTTGGAATGTCCAAGGTCTGCAGCCAAAATGTTAGCGTGCCCAAGGCTATAACACAACCTTCAGAATATTTTCGCAATTGTAATCGGCATTTATTTTGATGCCACGGTCGATAAATACGTGCGGAGAGCGACCATCGGCTGTAATCATCACCATGGCCGGCGCTTGAGTTCTGGTGGCCAACCGAAGGTGCACATTTTCAGCTGTCCTCTTTGGCAAGTAAACACGATCATTTAGTTTGTTTACAAACTACTTGACAACGAATGTTTTCTCATCGGAGAAAATCAAATTCGGCAGTTCAGCACTTTCTGCCAAGCGAAGCAACTATTTAGCTCTTTTGAGTCTAATTTCTTTCTGTTGGGGTGTAAGTTCTTGGAATTTTTGGAATTTCAATGGGACATTGTTCAGCTTTCGAGCCATTTTCGACCACTGCGACGCGGGTTTCGATCAAGTCGCTTCTTTACTTTTCGAACCATTTTTGCTGATGTTCCTGTTTTTTTAGGTTCACCTACTTGACGTTGGGCTACGCTACCAGTATCACGGTAACTAGATATGGTACGAGACACAAAAGACTTATTCACAGTTAAATGCTGGAGTGCTCTAACGATAGCCACTTGTGCTTTTCCAGCCAAAGATAAAGAAACAACACTATGACGCTTCAATTCCATCACGAAAAATTTTTTTCTGGAAAATTCTGACAAAAATTCTTCTGTGCGCTTGTAAACAATATGATGAGCTATCACTAAAATAATTTTAACAGCTGTCGGATGAGTGGCTTAGAAATGACAGCAGTCTGAGTTTGGTTGCAGTTTTTTTCATCTCACCCTGAATATACACATATAGATTTCTGGGACTTCGCTGGCACCATTGGATATGCTTTCTATAATTACAACTGGTTGTAACATAATTTTCATTTCAGGCATCATATAATCATCCACAACTGTTACTTACCATTGCCACTTTGTTGCCCTATTACCTCCATAGAGACCAAAGGACGACTCTGAATAAAGTCCAAAGGATACACCTAGCAAACACACACATAGAACTCTGTTCCGTACAACTTCTAAAACGTTAAGTTGGACAAGTGTAAAGCGTACCTCATAGATAAACAATTTGTGTTGTGTTAATTTTGTTGCGTGATTTAGTCCGGGCCATAGATTAGCCCAGTCACTGGGTATTCGTATCTAACTAACTCCATGCTGTGAAACGCTGTGTAAAGAAAAAAAACAAGAACACGCTAACACCAACTTCGTTGTTTATTCGCTGGCCTTCACACAGCGGATCTGTGAATTAGGGTGTGCGAGAGTGTGCTCGTGTGCGTGTGTTGATGAGTTTCGTACCGTTGTGTCCTGATTACAAAGCGTACTTAACAGTTGGCGTTAATTGCTTTTAATGTAACGTTCCTTTTTTTTTGTTCTCGCTTCTTGTTCTTTGCTACAATTTTATTGGACCTATGGGTTTTTCGTGAGATTTTCATTTACAATTTACTGGAAATATTCAATCAACGCCATTTGTAATTATGTCGTTTTGCAAAACTGGTTTATTTAACAATTTTGTTAAGGGCAAAGGTCCTCTTTTGGAGAGCTCTGCTCAACAATGATTGACACTAAAGACGAAAGAAAATTAATTTGTTACAATGTCCCAGTTTACTCATAACCAATTAGAATGGTGTGATGGTGGCTGTGGTGGTGGTTACTTTTTATGTGGAATTGTTTGGAAATTGATTTTTGATGACAATGTTAAGCGACTGGAGTGCTTTGGGGGAGGTAAATAGCGTAAATGCGAAAATCGGGAACAATATTTTATTACAATGGAGATGTAATTAAAAGAATTTTACTTAAAACGTAATAATAATTGATATTATTGAGAGTGGAATATCTCAATCTCCATCTCGGTGAGAGTCAAAGAGTAAGAGTAACCAAAAGCTGAAAATTATGTTTTGATTATTCTGTTGCCAAGGTCGATTAATACGAGCGGTATTATACAGTGTGAGATGAAAAAAATGCAACCAACTTCAGACCACTATCATTTCTAAGCTACTTGTCCGACAAGTAGTGACAGTTTGGTGAGAATTTTCCAGGAAAAAAATTATTCGTGATGGAATTCAAGCGTGATAGTGTGATTTCTTTATATTTGGCTGGAAAACCATAAGTGGCCATCGTTAAAGCATTCCAGCATTTAAATGTAAATAAATCTTTTGTGTCTCGTACAATCGCTCGTTACCGTGATACTGGTGGCGTAACCCGACTTCAAGGAAATGGACGAAATAAAAAAGCAACATCAGCAGAAAAAGTTTGAAAAGCAAAGAAGCGACTTGATCGAAAACCGCGTCGCAGTAGCCGAAAAATGGCTCGTAAACTGAACATATAGTAATATTCCATTCGGCAAATATTGAAAAATGAGGTCGGGGTAAAGCCAAAGAAATTCCAAAAAGTGCAAATGTTGAAATTCCAAGAATTGCTATTGTGTCTGGAGTATTTTGGAAAGCAAGGTTGACGTTAAAAAAAAACCAATTTGTCGATCACCTCAAGCAAGCACTTAGACGGGAATGAGCCAAAATATTTCGTGCCAAAGGTGACCAATTCGAACAAATCTAGACTTATTCAAAGCGTTGATGCTATTTCCGACATTTTTTGCTTTCATTGAAGAAAATTGAAAAAAATGTAAAAATTATGGCGTTTGACTTTCTGCAGTTTTTTTATGTCACCCTGTAGTTGTCATATATATTTTTCGTTCGATTTGTTGGTTAAGTCCCTCACATGTGTAACAAACACTCCACAAGATTAATATATGGTACCAGATATATCCCAGAAATAACTCTATCAAAACAAATGACCAATATAAGCCCTATTGACCTGAAATTTGGTACATCCCATCGAACACAGTCTAGAAGCAAATACATCTAATTTGATAAAATCGGCTCAGATATGGCTATAGCTCCCACATATATGATTAATCCGATTTGGGTTTTAAGCCCCTCATATGCGTAGTATGCACTCCACAAGAATGATATTTGATACCGGACATCAGATACAGCTCGAAAATACCTGTGTCAAGTTTCATCGAGATCTGTTCAGATTAGGATATAGCTCCCATATATATCTTTTACGATATCAGGTTTATTGTGCACCAAATGCCTAATATCAGCCCACGTGAACTGAATTTTGTAATAACGACTGCATTCATCCTAGAAATCTGTACTTCCAATTTGATGTAAATGAGTTGAGATATAGATATTGCTCCCATATATATGTTATATCCGATTTGGGGCTTAAAGTACCTCACACGCGTAATATGCATTCCACAACAATGATATTTGGTACCAGATACAGCTCTGAATTGTATGTAACAAATTTTGGCAAGATCGGTTCAGATTTGGATATAGCTCCCATACATATCTTCAACCGATTTCTGGTTAATTGTGCACAAAATAGCCAATATCAATCCAAACGACTCGAATTTCGGCATATTCGACCGAAGGAACAACTCTAGTTTAGTAAAAACTCTTCGATTTTTTCGACATTTTTCGCAGAGATAGATATTTTTACCCTGATTCCGGGAAACTATTTTTTTCTTTGTGGGGACGGACCCGGAACCCCAGTCACATGATTGGGTATGTTGTCACGGTTCGGAAGTTATAGCCAAATTATCGATATTTTCGACCCTGATTTTTAATAAAACCCCCAAAAAGTCAAAAAAAGGCCCATTATGGGCGTCAACAAAATTGATACCAAATTATAGCAGACACTCTTACCTTTCGACGTTTTTTCACTTTTTGGGGGTTTTATAAAAAAACCGGGTCCAAAAATTCGCTAATTTGACTATAACTTCCGAACCGTGACAACTTACCCAATCATGTGACCACTTGTTGGATAGGTATTTTCCTTTCCAACGATACCTACATTGTCTATATCGGGTAATTGGATGCGGGTCTAGTCGGGGTCTCGAACCCGGACTTTGGGGTCAAAAATCTGGGGTCTCGGGTCCGTCCCCCAAGAAAACAATAGTTTCCCGGGATTAGGGTAAAAATACCTACCACTGGAAAATTTTGCGAAAAAATTGAAGAGTTTTTACAAAACTAGAGTTAAGCCCCAAACTCTAAAGCCAAATGTTGACAGATGGTATGATCTTCTTCAAATAAATTATGTTGTTTTTTTTCGCGTGAAAAAGGATACCTGTATTGAAACGTGGTGCAAATATTACGCTTTGTGAAGTTTAGAGTCCATCGGATGCTCACTTCGCTCAATACTGTGTATGATTACTTGAAATCTTTCCCACACAATCTTATGTTGGTAGAAACATAGACATGTGCCATGTTTCTTCGCTTTCCACTTTCGCTATCCACTAGTCGGGGTCTACGTTTCTGATTTTTGGCGTATCCGAGATTTGGATTTTTTTTTTTTTTTTTTTTTTTTTTTTTAATATGATAATAATGTCGTAAAGTCCCAGCTATCCATGATGTTGTTAGATATAGTTTGGGATAACAAATTTAAAAAAAAATCCTTTGAAAAATGGTTCTATACGAAAATCTTAAAAAAATTAGAAAAATTAGAAAAGCAGCCATCCTGAGCTCCCCGTTGACATCTTTAGGTGCAAATTAAACACATATTTTTGTAATGATAGTTTTTCTTCCGACATTAAAGGGTAAAATAGTGTAAACCCAAACACAGATTCATCAATCAAATAAACAATATATTTTATTTGTCACCCAAACAAACATTTTATATTAAAACGAACCCAAATAAGGATAACAATTAGTTAAATGCTGTATCTGGACCTAAGCCAACTCAATCCGATTAAAGAAAAACATTTCATTTGTAGTTTTATTTTTTGCGATGAGATGAAAAATCGAATTATTGAATTGAATTTTTTCCATTCTGATGCTGGCAAATTCGGCAAAACACAATGCCAAACGAGATTAAATGTAATATAATTTTTCGATATTCTCACAATAAACAGCTTTAGTATTTTCGGTTCAATTTTCACACTTTTGTGGGTAACATAAATACACGCACACACTCACACACAGAACAAAGAAGGAAAATATCAACAAAAATGTTGTTACAATAATACCACATCAAAATATCATGCAACAACAACAAGACCGACAACAAGAACAGCAACGACAACGGTTACAGTTCTAATTTCATTTTTACAATTCTTGTCCGAATCATATCAAAAACATTCGTTTGCAAGTAGTTGTTTGTATCCTTTTTTCCCAACATACCAAATTGACTTGAGAATAATATTTTAATAAGCTTTCAAACATAAGCCTTAAGCTTGAGAAAATCTTGAGAATGTATTGAGAAATGCTTGTTTAACAATTGTAGAATAATCGAAAGGGAACCCTTATTCATAAGCTTATTCTTGTAATTGCAGAATAAGCTTACGAAAGTAATATTACATCAAGCTTATTTTTTCAATGGTATAAAATATTTATTTTTAAATTTTTTTAATTATTTTACACATTTCATTCATTGATCGCCATCCCAGCTGTCGCTGCCTCCTGTTGCATTGATACCTAGATGCTTTCTTTCCTCTTATTTGAGCTTCCGCATCTCCTCCACTAATTCTTCACATCTCTTGAATTCTTGCAACTTTTTGACGCCTCTATTCTGAAATGAGATTGAAAAAATATACACTACAGATTCCCAGATTTATTATTCATCATTACCTTAGAGTTTCGTCCAGAAATGGGTCTTAAATTCGCGTGATTTTGATTTTAACCAAAGAAAATATTTTTTTGTCGTCAATTTTCACAAAAAAAAAAATCAAAACAAATTTGTCAACAAAGGACAGATTTGAGAAAAGTTTGTGCAAAAAAGTTTTTCTCTAGCAATGTTGAGGAATTCCTACGATAAACTATTTTCATAATATTATTCTCAAGCTGTATTGTATTTTTGGTATGTTGGGTTATGATTGCTTGTGTGTAAGTGTGTGTTTACACAAATACATATATATATGTGTGAGTATATCCATACTCTACACTATTACATTTGAGTACGTGTGAAAAAGACAACCAAAAGTATGTTGTGTGAACATAACAATCAACTTTATATTTCCGCAAATTTTAAACAATTTTATTGCGAACCCAAAGTAAACCGAGATTGCAAGCGAGCGAAGGGTTGAAGTGGACGACGAAATGAAAGGGGAAATGAGAGAATCAACGAAATCAAAAAGGGATAGTTACGTTAGAGGAAACTCTTTCAATTTTTAAGAAATCAAAAGAAACAAACTCTAATATTTGGTAAAGAGCATATACCAATGTACGTGTGTCAGTGTGTGTGTGTGCACAAAGCACTTGGACACAATACACATTCAATTGGAAGAGAGGAAAAGCTACAACTTGTTACATTTCCGCCTCACCAACAGATACATGCTGCAAAATGTCTTAATTTCGTCGACATTTTGTTGTGTTGCACTACAGCTGGCAATAGTGGACCTTCTCACTTTTAATATAAAAGTACTGTAACTAATTTTTGTATAAAAAGATTTAGATTCTAGATTTACCACTTTAAACAAGTTGAAAATTTGCATATTTTAAGTCTTAGAGCAACAGAGGGTACATATGAAATGGTTCGGGCAAAATTTTAGGCTCTAGGACTCTTTGTATGATTTTCGTTTCAGGATATTTGAAGTCTATCAAGCGATGTCAGTCAGTCCGTCCTCCTTTCTAGCTGGTGCACAATGTAAAGGGAATGCATCGAAGTATTTAAGTTATAAAATATATTACATCTGATGTTTCCTGCATACAAGATTCATATTTATTATTCCAAATTTATCCCAAAGAAGTATTTGATTTTGTTCAAATTTTGAATCAACCTTATATTACTCGAGAAAATAGACAAAATAGTTTTCAATCCTCTCCAGAAAATAGTCAAAAATTTGAACAAATTTTCCTCTCGCCACATATTAAAAAACTTGGCGATTTTTTCAATATGGGGAATTTCAATCCTTTTGGCACCTCCCCCAAAAGCGTCAAAATTATCCGAGAATATATCGGAGAAGTTTCCGATTTCGTTCAAAAATGGTATTGGAAATATAATCCTGAAAAAACTTTGGTAAAATTTTAAAAATACCGAATATTGCCGTTATATTGGTGCCTTTACGACGTGGACCCACACAGGCATTATTTGTCATAAGTCATTACCAAATTCAAATTCGGAACTTGAAATAAACGGTAAATAATTTAGCTAAAATCATCAAAATATAGAATATATGGAGGTACCGTTATATCGGAGCTGTGCGAAGTCCTGAACCTGCGTAGACAATATTTTGTCATATTCTGTAGCATCCATTACGAACTTCAAATACGACATTTCAAACAATTTCGGAGAGTATTGTACCTAAACTCGTCAAAATACCGAATATAGGGAGGTACTGGTATATAGGGCCTATACGAAGACCTGGACCTGCATAGACAATTTTCTGTCACAGACTGGAGTTTCCAATATAAAGTCTAAAATCACCAAAATACCGAATATCGGGGCTATACGAAGACGTGGACCTACACAGACAATTTTCTGTCTTAGGCTGTAGTATCCATTTCGAATCTCAAATACTAAATTTGAAACTATTCCGGTGAATAATGTCGCCTAAATCATCGAAATACCGAATATAGGGAGGTACCGTTATATGGGGGCTATACGAAGACGTGGACCTGCACATACAATTTTCTGTCGTAGCCTGTAGTATCCATTTCGAACTTCAAATACCAAATTTGAAACAATTCCCGTGAATAATGTCGCTAAAATCATCAAAATACCGAATATCGGGAGGTACCGTTATATGGGGGCTATACGAAGACATGGATCTACATGACCCCTTTTCTGTCTTAAGCTAAAGTATCCATTACGAACTTCAAATAATGTCGCTAAAATCATCAAAACACCGCATATCGGGAGGTACCGTTATATGGGGGCTATATGAAAACGTGGACCTACATTTACGAACTTAACCTGCCTACTGTAAAAATAAACCTGTGTGCAAAATTTTAGCCTTATATGTCAATTCGTTCGAAAGATAGCGTGATTACAACAGACAGACGGACAGACAGACATACGGACATCGCTAAATCGACTTAGAATTTTACGCTGATCAAGAATATATATACTTTGTTGGGTCTGACATGAGTATTTCGAGGAGTTACAAATGGAATGACAAAGTTAATATACCCTCCATAGTATGGTGGTGGGTATAAAAAGCTGTAAGTTCAGCCGGGCCGAACTTTAAATACAGTCCACCATTTGGAAAGAATTTGGCAATTTTGAAAAAAAAAAATCTTAATGCGTTAAAATTCTGTTATTAGTGTCTATACGACGACGTGGACCAGCATAGGCGACTTTTGTCATAAGCCATTACAATATTCAAATGCGAAACTTGAAAAAAACTCTGTGAGGTACCGTTATATGGAGGCGTGGACCTGCACAAACAATTTTTTGTTTTAGACTGTAGTATCCATTACGAACTTCATATAACAATTTTTGAACAATTCCGGTGAATAATGTCGCTAAAATCATCAAAATACCGAATACCGGAGGTACCGTTATATGGGGGCTATACGAAGACGTGGACCAGCACAGACAATTTTCTGTCACATGATGTAGTATTTATTACGAACTTCAAATACCAAATTTGAAACAATTCCGGCAAATGATGTCGCTATAATTACAAAATACCGAATATCGGGAAGTACCGTTATATGGGGGCTATACGAAGACATGGATCTACATGACCCCTTTTCTGTCTTAAGCTAAAGTATCCATTACGAACTTCAAATAATGTCGCTAAAATCATCAAAACACCGCATATCGGGAGGTATGGTAATATTGGGGCTATACGAAGGCGTATACCTACATGGCCCATTTTCAATACCGAAAGTCCTGCAGACATAATACACATTTGAGTAACTGTTTATCAACTTTCTTCATTTCGTTAGGAATTTAGAGTGATTTCCACAGACGGACGGACATTGCTAAATCGACATAGAATTTAATGCTGATCAAGAATATATATATAGTTTGTGGGGTCTAAAATGTATATTTCGAGGTGTTACAAACGGAATGAAAAACTTAATATACGCTCCATACTATGGCGGAGGGTATAAATATCATGGTACAAAAGATATTCGCTGTTAGTACTTTTCGTACACTTAAAGTTCGATTTTCTTAAAACCCCTTAGTATATATATGCTTTACTCCACCAGCGATCCTCCATTTCTGAATTCTACCTCTATCGGTTATCCTTGGTTCACTTCTAGTACGAATTTCCAAAAGCCCATCATGCTTTTTCTTACAACTCAAGCTCGAATTAAAAATAGTGCAGTACATCTACGCTAGACTCCACCAGACCCGTCATTCCAAATATCAGAATTCTAAATGTATCTTTCGCTGTATAACCTTCGTACACTAGTACGGATTTCCAAAAACCAAGCTTTATCTCGCCCCTCCGCACCGATTTTTCAAGATCGAGCTTCCACCATCACCCATATTTTCACGATTGTAGCTTCTGCCTTATGCGCGTTCTTGTCAATCAGTGGATCAGTCATTCACTCAACCCTTTGATTAATATATATAAATAGTTCGTCAAAGACGAAATAGCTCTCTTCCCCTGTCGCATATCACTTCATTGTGCATTGCTCGCTTAGCTTCTTTTATGCGGTTGCATTTTAGGCAAGCAGCCGAAAAAGTTCTACCATTATGGCGATGATGTTGCTGAGATGATGATGATAGTACCATTATTGGTGAATGTATGTGGTTTCCGCAGTGTTATATTCACATCTCGTTTCGAAATTATTCCTATGTTGTTGCAATAATGTTGCAGGCATGGACGCATATAAGAGCTGAAATCTGGAAAAGATGATAGTTTTGGTAGCGTCGATGGCGCAGAAAAAAAAAAACAAAAAAAAAAAAAAAACTCGGAAGAAGAAATAGTTTGAAAAGAATGGCCGGAATTAAGCAAGAATCTCAACCGCACAATAGGAAATAATGGTGGAAGTCAGAAATGTATAGAAGCGAAATTAAGATTTAGTTATGAAGACAAATTGATGTTTCATGACTTTTGATGATTTGGTTGCAAATTGAGATGTTTTTGAGTTTGTAGCTTGTAGGCGAGAATGTGGCGAGGGCTTATAAGTATTTTATTGCGATTTAATTAATTAGGAATTAAAAATGTTAATAATCTTAAAATAGTTCATTTTAGAGGCTTTAAAGGTAATATTGGAAGGACAAATTGCTCCCTTTTTTATTACATCCAGCCAAATTTAAAATGTCTTTTTATAACATATTGATTTCGGCCTCATTTTTGCACACCGAATATTTTCTAATTAATTTTCAGATTTTTCTTAGAAATGTCTTTTAAGATTACTTCCAATTTGGACTTTAGAACCATAGTTACTTTTGGGGATCTTCACTTTCTGAGCCGATTTATGCATGTCTGTCCGTCCGGTTCATGTATTTTTGTGAACAAAATGAAGGCCGCATTTATTATCGGATTAAGATGAAGTTTTTCAGCCAATATTTTTTTGACTCAAGGACGAACACTATTGATTGGAGAGAATCGGGTCAAACTTCAATACACCTCCCGTATATGTCTTCAAACGATTTTGGGTTAATTGTGCACCAAATGGCCAACATTAGTCCAAATGACCTGAATTTTGGCACATCATTCCGAACTCAGTCATTTGGTGAAAATCGCTTCAGATATAGCTATAGCTCCTATATAAATATTTCATCCGATTTGGGGTTTTAAGTCCCTCACGTTCGTAATATGCACTCCACAAGAATAATATATGGTACTAGATATAAGCCCAGAAGTAGGTGCCTAAAATTTTGTCAAGATCGGCTTAGATGGGGATATATTACAACAAGTAAGCAAAGGCTATAGTCGTGCGGGGCCGACTATGTTATACCCTACAACACTACAATATGTTAGAAGTCCCCTTATGTCCAAATCCATATTGGAAGACTTCGCTTTTGAAATTAGGATTTTGACTAAGGACAGTGGCCCAATATTTATGCACTCTGACGGGCTGTTATTTGTTGTGGTCCATTTTAAAGCTAAATATAATCCAATTGTCATCCAAAATGCTAGAATTCTTCCCTGTCCTTAACACTCTTCACAGGCGTGTCGATTGTCTACAATTGTGTGATCGGAAAAACATTTCTGCTTTTGGTTAATTTGAACCCTAAATATTTTGCAATAATCTCCAAAAGCAAGAAGCCCCTCTGTACCTCCAAATTTAGACTCATCTATATGATTTGCTTTTCTACGATATTTGGCTATAGTCGTCAACGAAATCGCATAAAAAAGCCAGAAGTTCGCCTTTGTGTATTTCGGATATCGCCTGTAAGTAATGCTGGTATTTTTCCACACAAAATTAGTGGTCCATTGTACCCGCTGTCCTAAACTCTAACTTTATGCGAGATTTCGTGTCCTGTGGTTTCTATTTGTGACTATTATAACGGTTTCAAAATCAGGAAAATTTTTAGTTGTTGGTCCATTTCAACCCCTAATATATTACGGACATCTTTGAAAACAATAGGCCTAGCCCTTCTGAGCCTAACCCCACCCTTATGAACATTTTCGTAATGATCGGACAATATTTACAATACTTATATAATTTCCCCAACCTGTGTTGTAAGGTGGAAAAAAATTACAAAATATTATAAATCAAATTGAAAAAATCGCATGCGATAAAAAATATGTCACAAAATACTACAAAATCTATATTAACATCATTGTTGGTATCTTTTTATCCGATTTTCTTAGGTTTTATTCTTTTATGCCAAGAGGGCATTCTGAATTGACAACATTTGTCAAAATCGGTCCAGCCATTCTTGAGATATAAGCATTCTAGCTAACATCCCCTCCCTTTGTATATACACATTGTACATATTTCGCTATATACATCCGACATATTTACTATCGGCATCTACGTGACGGTCAGAATTGACCTGTTCGTCTATTTGTTATTTCGTCGGGATTAAAAATATTCGCGATTTAATCGAAAATTTTATTTTTATTTAACACAAATATTATGGTCTATTTCAGCCATTAAATATTGCCCGATGACCGTCAAAATTGGAAAGCTTCTGCCCAGCCCCAAGCACTAGCACCGTGCTAACTCCCACCTCGATCGGTCTACAATTGCGATCTGTAGAGTAACTGCAAAATCAGGAAAATTTTCAACCCCTAAATATTATGCTATCATCTTTAAAAACAATAGGGTTCTATTCTGGACCTAACCTTACCTCCATTTTCAATTTCGTGAGGATCGGTTCATAATTGCGACCTGTAGAGCGATTACAAATTAACATGGACAGACGGACATACATAGCTAGATCGACTCAGCTCGGCGAGCTAGGAAGATCCATATATACTTTCCTATGTGGGAAATCAATATTTCGAGGTGTTACATAATTTTTGGGCCAATCAAACTTATAATACCCCTAACACATAGTGTTGTAGGGTATAAAAACAAGTACTTCGAACATGCTGAAAATCTGTTCAGATATAGCATTGCTGCCATCCGATTGGTGTTTAAGTCCCTCACATGCGTTATATGCACTCCACAACAATGATATTTTGTACTAAATATCAAATACAGCTCTGAAATAGGTGTTTCAAATTTGTCCAGATCGATTCAGATTTTTATATATAGCTCCCATATATATCCTTAATCCGATTTCAGGTTTATTGTAAAAATAATTGAGTGAATTTCGGGACGTACGTTTGCATTTTGTGGAACTCGGCTCCGATATATATTTTTTTAATATATTCCTTCTCGAAGTGATATCATGCACTCTATAGCAAAGTTATTTGGTATAAAAGATAAAAATGTCTCAATTAAATTTAGTAAAAATCGATTCAGAATTGGATATGCCTCCTATATATTAGTTCCCTCTGAAACCAAACTATAAATGCACTAAAGCCAAATGACGATAGCTGGTATGATTTACTTCAAATAAATTATTTTGTTATGGGAGCACTACAAAATATGAATAGTGGTGTAGGGTATCATAGTGTCGGCCCAGCCCGAATTTGACCTTTTCTTACTGGTTTCTTTTAAATTTCAGCAAATTTTAACCCACATGTTGGGTGCAATATAGCGTTAAGGATTCTCCGAAGTAAAACCCTATCTTGTAAAAATTTCAATTTCAATTTTCCCAGTACATGTAGTGGTAAAGGGCATACGATTTTCGACATGGCCAAGCTTAATACAATTAATTATTTTTTGTTTTTTGTATTATAATTTGTTTTTAAAAATTCACGAAACCTTGTATAGCTATGTATGGCCTTTCTTTCCCATTCCAACCAAATTATTTTTGTGGTTGAATTGCATTTCAATAAAATTCATAAATCTAATTGAAAAACCAGTAAGGAAAGCTCAAAAGTCGGGCGGGGCCGACTATATGATACCCTACACCACTATGCATATTTAGTAGAGCTCTCGTAAAAAGGTTTATACAGAGCATTTCAGAGCTCTATGAGATATTTGGTACAAAATCAAAATCTATCTAATTCTATCGTGCATTTTACGAACTATAGCTATATCTGAACCGATTTTCACCAAGTTTGATGTATTTGATTCTAGGCTGAATTCGGTCAGATTTGCCAAAACCCAGGACATTTGGGCTGATATTGGACATTTTGTGCGCAATCAACACGAAATTGGATGAAGATATATATAGGAGGTATATCCAAATCTGAACCGATATTTGTAAAACTGAAAAAGAAGATATTTCTTGGCTGCATCTGATACCAAATATTATTCTTGTATCGTACATTTTTCGAATTTGAGGGACTTAAAGTACAAATCGGATGAAAGGTATATATAGGAGCTATAGCTGTATCCGACCGATTTTCACTAAATTTGATGTACCAATATTAGCCATTTGCTGCACATTTAATCCGAAATCGGATGAAGATATATTTGGGAGCTATAGCTATATCTGAAACTATTTTTACTAAAATTGGTATCCTTGCCTCTAGGCTGAATTTGGCCAGATATGCCAAAATTGATGCCATTTCGGTTGATATTGGTCATTTGTTGCACAATTAACTCGAAATCGAATGAAGATACATATGGGTGCTATATCCAAATCTGAACAGATTTTGAGAAAATTAAAATCGACTACTTTTGGGCTTTATCTGATATCTGGTACCAAATATTATTCCTTTGAAGATATGCTATGCTATACTATATCCAAATCTGAACAGATTTTTATAAAATCAAAATCGACTATTTTTGGGCTTTATCTGATATCTGGTACCAAATATCATTCCTGTGAAGAGTATATTACGAATGTAAGGGACTTAAAGAGCAAATCGGATGAAACATATATGAAGCTAGAGCTATATCTGAACCGATTTTTACTAAAATGTGTGTACTTGCTTATAGGCTGGTTTCGGTCGGATTTGCCAAAATTCATGCCATTTGGGCTGATATTGAACATTTGATGCACAATTAACACGAAATCGGATGAAGATATATATAGGAGGCATATCCAAATCGGAACAGATTTTAATACAATTAAAATCAACTATTTTTGGGCTTTATCTGATAACTGGTACCAAATATCATTTCTGTGGAGTGCATATTACGAATGTGAGGGATTTAAAGACGAAATCGGATGAAACATATATATGGGAGCTATAGCTATATCTGAACCGATTTTTACTAAAATTGGTGTACTTGCTTCTAAGCTGGTTTCGGTCGGATTTGCCAAAATTGATGCTATTACGGCCATTTGGTGGTCAATAACCCGAAATCGGATGAAGATATATATGGGTGCTATATCCAAATCTGAACCGATTTCGATAAAATTTAAAACAGCTATTCCTGTGCTCCATCTAATACCTGGTACCAAATATCACGGTTGTGGAGTGAACATTACGAATGTAAGGGACTAAAACACTAAATCGGATGAAACATATATATGGTTGCTATATCTGTATCTGAACCGATTTTCACTAAATTTCATATACTTGCTTCTAGGCTGAATTTGGTCCGATGTACTAAAATTCAGTCCATTTGGACTTATATCGGCCATTTGGT
This sequence comes from Musca domestica, assembly GCF_030504385.1. Classification (NCBI taxonomy): domain Eukaryota; kingdom Metazoa; phylum Arthropoda; class Insecta; order Diptera; family Muscidae; genus Musca; species Musca domestica. The sequence goes on from NW_026712299.1 coordinate 13,915,397, forward strand.
GCACAATTAACCCGAAATCGGATGAAGATATATATGGGAGCTATATCCAAATCTGAACCGATTTCGATAAAATTACAAACAGCTATTTCTGGGCTGTACCTTATATCTGGTACCAAATATCACGGTTGTGGAGTGAACATTACGAATGTAAGGGACTAAAACACTAAATCGGATGAAACATATATATGGTTGCTATATCTGTATCTGAACCGATTTTCACTAAATTTCATATACTTGCTTCTAGGCTGAATTTGGTCCGATGTACTAAAATTCAGTCCATTTGGACTTATATCGGCCATTTGGAGCACAATTAACCCGAAATCGGATGAAGATATATATGGGAGCTATATCCAAATCTGAACCGATTTTCTCCAAATTTGTTGTATTTACTTTAAGGCTAATCTCGGTCACATGTGCCAAAATTCGGGCCATTTGGGCTGATATTGGCCATTTGGTGGTCAATTAACCCGAAATCGGATGAAGATATATATGGGAGCTATATCCAAATCTGAATCGATTTCGATAAAATTTAAAACAGCTATTTCTGTGCTCCATCTAATACCTGGTACCAAATATCACGGTTGTGGAGTGCATAGTAGGAATGTGAGGGACTTAAAGATCAAATCGGATGAAAGATATATATGGGAGCTATAGCTATATCTGAACCGATTTTCTCCAAATTTGATATACTTGCTTCTAGGCCGAACCCGGTTGGGTGTGCCAAAATTCAGGTAATTTGGACTGATAGTGGACATTTGGTGCTCATTTAACCCGAAATCGGATGAAGATATATATGGGAGCTATATCTAAATTTGATCCGATTCTCACCAATTTCAATAGGGTTCGTCCTTGGGCCAAAAAAATATTGTTTGGAAAATTTCATCTCAATCGGATAATAAATGCGACCTGCATTTTGTTCACAAGAATACATGGACAGACGGACGGACGGACGGACGGACGGACAGACGGACGGACATGCATAAATCGACTCAGAAAGTGATTCTATGAAGGTTCTCAAAAGTAACTATGGGTCTATCTCGTTTCCTTCTCCATGTTACAAACAAATGCACAAAGACATAATACCCTTGCCACTATGTGGTGAGGGTATAATTATTATGCACAAAGAAACATCGATGTACCAAAATAATTTTACATTTTGCATATTTGTGAACATATATATTTTGCAAAAATTATGCATTCAACAATTTCATATTTTATATTTCATAGAAGTAATCATTTGCCATCAGACATACCCACTACACCCACACATACCTACACATAGCTGAGTTGATGCACTTCGAAAATAACTTTTGTGCAAACATTGTCGATTCGATTCGATTCAATTCATTATCAGTTATTAAAAATTATGTTTATTCAGCAGCAATTTGAATTTGCCTGTGCCCGTGAATAGTTTCCATCGAATATTCATTTTCGGCAAAATGTTTCATATGTATCTAAAAATTTGATTACTTTCACATATCTAGATGTTAGACGATGTAAGGGTGGTAGTTATCATCCAATACCGACTGCATAGACATATCAAATATCGTGCATTGCAATATGTTTGTGCGATTGTTCATATCGCCATGTCCGAAAACGATTTTTGTTAACCGCTGATAATCGATCCAATAAAGTTGTGTTTGATTTCAATTTAATTCCGCTTTTTGGAAATTTTCAATACAGTTGACAATTGATTCGGATGCGCACATATCTACAAACATACATTTTTGTGTGTAATATGTGCTTCTGTTGGAATCAAAGCAATAATCGATTCAATTTTTTATAACATATTTTTTTCATATTATCACACACTTAAACAAGTAAAAACACATTAAGTTCAGCCGGGCCGAACTTCTAATACCCTCCACCATAGGGTAAAGAAAACATTTGTATCTCTTAAATTAAAAATGCAAAAGTATCTGGATACAAACGTGTTCCACTTTAAACAACAAACTCTATTAAGATCGTAGGAGAATGGTCGGAGCCATTTTATGGGGGCCATACTAAAACGGGAGCCTATATAGACACATCTATACTACAACGATTGTAATCTATTGTGAGTCTTAACTACCACATTTTACATAATTTTGTGGGTAAATTATGACTAGAACCAATATAAACAATGTTCTGACACAGGCTTAAATCAAAATGCCGAATATCAGATGGAACCGTTATATGTGCGCTATAGTAAAACGTGAACCTAGATATTCACTATTCTGTCACCGGAGCTAGGACCCACTACAAGCTACAAATACCAATTTTTAAAAAAAAAACAATAAAAAATGGGGGTAAAATCATGAAAATACAGACTATCATCAACATGTCCAACATTGGGAGATACCCTTATATGAGGACTATACAAAAATGAAGACCTACGTATACCATGTTTCGTCACCGGAGCTAAAACCCATAACGAACTACAAATACCAACTTTTAGACAAAAAGCGCAAGAAAAGTCCTGAATTGTAGTATATTTGGTACAATTTTGTACTTGGTGAACAGATTGTGTTTGAAATCTCATATTTATACCCAACACCACAAGGTGGTCAGGGTATTATGTCTTTGTGCATTTGTTTGTAACAGGCAGAAGGAAACGAGATAGACCCATATTTCCTTTTGATGATCTGCATAGAATCACATTCTGAGTCGATTTATGCATGTCCGTCCGTCCGTCTGTCCGTCCGTCCGTCCGTCTGTCCGTCTGTCCGTCCGTCTGTCCATGTATTTTTGTAAACAAAGTACAGGCCGCATTTATTGCCCGATCCAGATGAAATTTTGCACAGATCATTTGTTTGGCCCAAGGACGAACCCTATTGAAATTTGGGAATAATCGGTCAAAATTTAGATATAGCTCCCATATATATCTTCGTCCGATTTGCCTTTTATTGTGCACCAAACGTGTAATATCAGCCCGAATTGTATGGAATTTTGCATATACACCCAAATTAGGTCTGAAAATATGTATGCCGAATTTGATTGAAATCGGTTCAGATATAGCTATAGCTCCCATATATATTGTTCATCCGATTTGTTATTTTTGTCCACCGCCGCCGTAATATGCACTCTGAAACAACAATATTTGGGGAAATATATCAAATGCAGCTCAGAAATACACTTGCTAAATTTTATCGGGATCGGTTCAGATTTGGATATAGCTCCCATATATGACTTCGTTCGATTTACCTTTTATTGTGCACCAAACGTCTAATATTTTTCCAAATGGGATGGAGTTTGGCACTTACGACCGAATTGAGTCTAGAAGCTAGTATGTCAAATTTGGTGAAGATCCGTTCAGATATAGCTATAGCTTCCATATACATTATTCATCCGATTTGTTATATTTGTTACCCACAACCGTAATATGCACTCCGTAACAACGATATTCAGGGAAATATATCAAATACCACTCAGAAATATCTTTGCCAAATTTTATCGAGATCGGTTCAGATTTGGATATAGTTCCCATATATATCTTTATCCGATTTCAAATTAATTGTGCACCAAATGGGCAATACAATTCCGAATTTAAAAGACACAAATGCTTCGGCATATTTAGTCCTTTGAACTTTAAATTATGATTATAATCATAGCGTGTATATTTGAATTCTCCCATAAAAACTTTTATTTGTTATGTGGAGCTCTACTAAATTAGCAAAGTGGTGTAGGGTATCATAAAGTCGGCCCCGCCCGACTTTAAGACTTTCTTTACTGGTTTTTTTAATATGTCCGCAATATATTTAGGGGTTGAAATAGACCAAATTTCATAAAGGTCACAAATAGAAACCAAAGGACACGAAATGAAGGTAGAATTTAGGACAGCGGGTAGTATGGACCACTATTTTTGTGTGAAAAAGAATATATAAAAACATTTTTATTCTACCGAAACGCGGAAAATGACTTACAGCGAAATCCAAAATACACATAAGGCGAACATCTGGCTTTGAATATAGTCAAATATCTTAGAAAAACAAATCAAATATATGAGTCTAAATTTGGAAATACAGCGGGGCCTCTTGCTTTTGGAGATGATTACACAATTGAAACCAATCGACATGGAATTTTGAATGAGAAAAGAGTTAAGGACAGGGAAGAAGTCTAGCGTTTTGGATGACCATTTAATTAAGCTGTAAAATGGACAACAACAACTAGCAGCACGACGGAGTGCGTAAATATTGGGCAAATGTTCCTGGTCAAAATGCTAAGGGTAATATCTGGGCATTGCTCCATGACATAATTTCAAAAGCAAAATCTTTTACAATGGATTTGGGCATAAGGGGTATCCAAGATATTGTAGTGTTTACGGTATCACATGGTCGGTCCCGCACGACTATAGCTAATTGTTTACTTACTTGTTTTTTTTAGGGTTGCAGTTGATGTTTAGCCTGTACATATGGAGGAAATATGAGATATAATTGTACGAAAAGTACTAAAATGTACTATATTTGGAATTGGGGGGAGGGGAAAGACTTAAAAAAATGAAATAAAATGTTTAGATTACTGACGGGATTTGTGTTTGAGATTTGGCAGTGGTTTGGAAATGCGTCCTAAATTTGTCGAAAAATTGCTAAAAGAAACTAAACTGTTGGTATATGGAATTGGGATATGGAGATGGTTTTTTAAATGTATACTACAATTGTGCGAAAAGTACTAATTAGTATCAAATTTGGTAATAATTAAAGGAAGAGATGCAATTCTTAAATTTAAAATTCGAATAACTGATGGTATCTGTGTTTGAGATTTGGCGGTCAAATTTGATATTGTGATCTTTTTCAATATCTGCAATTGAGACAGGGTGGTGATTTTGGAAATGTATACAATAATTGTACGAAAAGCACTAAATGATATTAAATTTTGTTTTGGGGAAGGAATAAGGCGCAAATCTTGAAATTTGAAATAGCTGTCACTCTTGATGTCTGTGGATAAGATATGGAGTTAGTTTTGATAACTAAGTGGTACTAAATTGAGTAATTTGATGTGGATGTCACTGTTGGTGTCTGTAGTTAAGAAAATGAGGTGATTTATGGAAATCCGTACTATGAAAGTACAAAAAGTGCAAAATGCCACAAAATGTGCCGTTAGGTGTTGAGATCGAGATGGAATTTCGAAATTTTGTAGCGAGGTCACTGTTGGTGTCTGGGGTGGGAAAAGGAGGTGGATTTGAGAATGCTTACTATTTTTTTTTTTTTTTTTTTTTTTTTGAAAAATACCAAATGATACTAAATTTGTCGTTGCGTGAATGAATAGAGCTTGAATCCTGAAATTTGATATTGAGGTCACTGTTGTTTTCCAGGATATCGTTTTGTAGACGTTGAAATAGTTTTCAGAAAATATTTAAGGTTTGAAATAGACCAAAGACTGCTTGATACCTGATTTCCTAATTACACTGTGCGACAGCAAAAATACACATTTCCTCTAATGTTCAAATTCTGGTTTGTGTGAGTCCACAGATCACGAATATTCCTTTTTCTGGGTCACTTCTTCACTTTGTATATTTTATGCCTAAAAAAATATTCTGTTTCTAATGAAAACGAGTTTTTACCGACTTCTTGGCCAAATAAACCATTAAGAATAAATTAAAGAAACTATATCATTTTAGCATATATAAATGATCATAGTTTAAAGGCAAATCGACTAATACTTTCTATTTAAAATTCAAGTATTATTAATGCTTATTTTCCACTTGAGCACAATTTCAATTGCTTTATAAAATTTATTTTCAACTTGAACGCACATAATTTGAAAAGCAACTGATATTCCTATATAATTACAATTGATACCTGATTTCCTAATTATCAATTTTCTAATGTCTCACATATTATTGGCGTAACAAAATCATCTCTCGCAGGCATTGCGTTTGATTAACATGAATTTATTTTCATTAATGTCGATCATACGCCACATATTCCTTCTGTGATTATTATTATTATTATTGACTGTAATTAACGAACACGAAATGTTGTATTGAAATAATTGGAAACCAGCTAGTGACGATTTAAATTGGATTTACCTACATGCACTTTGAGACTTGTGTTTTCTCAAGTGTTTCTCGGCATGTGCGTGTGTGTGTGCTTGTGTGTGTGTGTAATTAGACTCAAGGTAGTCATTAAAACGTGACAAAATTCTTAACTACGACTTCAGTCAATGCATAAAATTATAACTCTGTAAGGATTTTGAAATGTGACATAATACGGTTAATGAAGTCGTTAATGGGACGACAGTTGAGTAAAACTAGGTCGTCGTCGTCGTCATCGTCATCTAAGATTTAATTATAAGCAAAATAGCAATCGAGGTCATTTTTGAAAATGTGGTTTATGCGCATTTCGAGGAGAAAATGTGGTGTAAAGCAGGCCAAGCACTGATACAATTATGAAGGAGTAAACGCGAAAGTAAGATATTCGGTATTTTGATTACTTTATCAATAATATTCACCGAAATTGTTTCAAATTTCGTATGTGAAGCTCTTAATGGTTACTACAACCTACGGCTGAAAATTGGTTTGGTAGGTCCCATATAACGGCACCACATATAAGTTAAACAATACCGTTTGTTCCCTATTTTAGCCACATTTTTCAATGGAATTGTCTGAAAAATACACACATGGAGTTCCCTCTCAGTACTTTACACTCGGGAAAATAATTGTTTATATAGGTCCACAATATCGTATAGCTCCTATGCAACGGTACCCCACGATATTATTTTGATGATTTTAGCGGCATTATTTACCACAATTGTATATTTTGCGATTGAAGTTCGTAATGGGTACTATTTAAGAGCTATTGGGTTAAATTTAAGAGCTATTTTCTAGGTTTTTTTTTAAATATTTTCAGTTTTTTAAAAATGGTGGAGGGTATTAAAGGTTTGGCGTTACCGAACTTAGCTTCTTTTTTCCTTGTTTACCGAATATTTTTTATTACAAAAGCAGTAAAAGTGGACTTATATATTTCATTTTCACTTGACCTATTTGTATCTAATATTGGAAAATATATTAGAATTTGCTCAGTTTTTACACCCTGCACCATGTAGTGGTAGGGGCATTATGTCTTTGTGAATTTGTTTGTAACATGGCGAAGGAAGCGAGATAGATCCATAGTTACTTTTGAGGTTTTTCATACAATCACTTTCTGAGTGGATTTATGCTTGTCAGTCCGTCCGTTAGTCTGTCCATGTATTCTTGTCAACAAAATGCAGGTCTTATTTATTATCCGATTCAGATGAAATTTTCCTAACAATATTCGTTTGGGCCAAGGACGAACCCTACTGAAATTGGTGATAATCGGATTAGATTTAGGTATAGCTTCCATATATCATCAACCGATTTAGAGTTAATTATGCACTAAATGGCCACTATCAGTCCAAATGACCTGGATTTTGGCACATCTAACCGAATTTAGTCTAGAAGCAAGTTCAACAAATTTCAAAGTACAAAAAATCGGTTTAGATATAGCTATAGCTCTCACATGTATGTTCCTCACATCCGTATTATGCATTCGACAACAACGATATTTTGTACCAGACTTAAATACACCAAATGGTCAATCTTGGCCAAAATGACCTGAATTTTGGCAATTTGGTGAAAGTCGGTTTACATATAGCTATAGCACCCATAAGTATATTGCAATCGATTTGGTCTTAAGTCCCTCAAATTCGTAAATCGCACTCCACAAGAATGACATGTGATACCAGATATCTTATAGAGCTCGGAAATACTTTTGCCAAATTTTATCGAGATTCGCTAAAATTTGGATATTGCTTCCGTATATATCTTCAACCGATTTCGAATTAGTTGTGCACCAAATGGCCAATATCAGTCCAATTACCTGATTTTGGCACATCCAACCGAATTCAGTCTAGAAGCAAGTATATCAAATTTGGTGAAATTCGGTTCAGATGCAGCTAGAGCTCCCATATCCGATTTGGTGTTAAAGTACCTCATAAGCATAATATGCATTCCAAAACAATGATATTTGGTACCAGATATTTTGTAGAGCTCGGAAATACCTTTGCAAAATTTTATCGAGATAGGCTAAGCTTTGCATATAGCTCCCACATACAGGGTGAGATTAAAAAGCTGCAACAAGGTCAAACGCCATAATTTTTACATTTTTTATTAAACTTTATAGAATGAAAGCATAAAATGTCGGAAATAGCATCAAATTTTAGAATAAGTTTAGATTTGTTCGAATTGGTCACCTTTGGCACGAATTATGGCCTTCAAACGGCCAATGAAACCGTCACACGCTGCCCGAATGTTGCTCTGCGGTATTTTGGCCCATTCCTGGCGAATCGCTTGCTTGAGGTGATCGACACTTTGGCATTTTTTAGTTCCAACCTTGCTTTCCAAAATACTCCAAACACAATAGTCCAACGGATTGGAATCAGGTGATTTTGGTGGCCATTGTGCGCTGGAAATGAAGCGAGGAACCTCATTTTGTAACCATTCATGTGTGGCGCGTGCTGTGTACGATGGTGCTAAGGCCTGTTGGAATGTCAAGGGTCTGCGGGCAAAAAGTTTGCGTGCCCAAGGCTTTAAGACACCCTCCAGAACATTTTCGCGATAATATTCGGCATTTATTCTGATGCCACAGTCGATTAATACGAGCGGAGAGCGACCATCGGCTCTTATGATGGCACACACCATCACCATGGCCGGGTCTTGAGTTCTGGTGGCCAACCGAAGGTGCACATTTTCAGCTGACTTCTTTGGCAAGTAAACACGATATTTACTTTATTTATTTATTTTTTTGCTTGCAAACTGCTGCACTACGAATGTTTTCTCATCGAAGAAAACCTAATTCGGCAGTTCACCACTTTCGGCCAAGCGAAGCATCTTTTTAGCTCTTTTCAGTCTATTTTCTTTCTGTTGCGGTGTAAGTTCTTACACCTTCTGGAATTTCTATGGCTTTACCCCGAGCTCATTTTTCAATATTTGCCGAATGGAATGTTGTGATATGTTCAGCTCACAAGTCATTTTTCAGCCACTGCCACGCGGGTTTCGATTAAGTCGCTTTTTTACTTTTCGAACCATTTCTGCTGATGTTGCTGTTTTTTTCCGTCCGATTCATTGATGTCGGGCTATGCTACAAGTATCACGGTAACGAGCTATGGTACGAGACACAAAAGATTTATTCACATTTAAATGCTGGAGTGCTCTGGAGTGGTTTCCCAGCTAAAAATAAAGAAATCACACTATCACTCTTGAATTTCATCACGAATAACTTTTTTCCTGGAAAATTTTCAAAAAAAAAATTTTAACAGCTGTCGGACGAGTGGCTTTGAAATGACAGAAGTCTGAAATTGGTTGCAATACAGATGAACCTCTTTCATTTGGATATGATCGCAAAATATTTAGGAGTTCATAGGAACAATATCATGTATGTCTTTAAGAAATCAAATTTCCGAATATCTTAAAAATCTTGAAAATATTCTTTGATGGTTTTAATACCAAATTGAATCTTAAAAAAAAAAGTATTTGTGTCTTATATTGAAAAATAATTTAAAAATTTGTTCAGTTTTTTTAAAAAATCGTATACTGATTTTGAAGTTTAAAGAGTTTCGACAATTATTAATTCAATATTGCCATGTAATTGTTTCATGAAATGTTCGCTTTAAAAATGCTGACATGATTAAAAGTAATTACGGATGCTTCACACCAAAGAACATAACTCTCTACTTTAAAGTCGTCCAACACATATTTAAAATTCCCTTTAATACGCAATTCAATTTAAATAATTACATTGAATTTCTCGAGAATTCCCCCCGAGGCCACTGAATGTTCTTATTTCTCTCGCTGAATTACTTTATTTCGGCAGCAGAACAAAAAGTTGTTTAGGTTATTATCCCATTTTAATGATTACTCTATACATTTTATGGCTTTTCATTTTATCTCAAATACTTTCGCTCATAACCTCAGGTTATTATTTACCAATTAGAATTGCTTAACCCCACGCGTTGTTTTTTCATTTTTGCGCAGTTAAAGTTGCGAACATAGAAAAACTTTTCCACTTTTGAATGTTGACTCTTTTGTGAATTGCTTAAATACACAAGTTTCATAAATACGCTTTGCGAAGATTACGCGCTCATCCTCGACACTCGCCTGCTTTTGTGGTGATTCAGCTAAGCTTCACGACGGAACTACCTTAATTATAGTATTTGCAATTTTTATTAATAGCTTGCTTTTTTCGTTCTGTTTGTTCGTTTTGAGAAAAGTTTGGAATAAATAAAAAAAGTTATTTTCTTCTTCCTCTAATGCTTTCGATATCACAGTAATGTTATGGCAACATAAACAGGTTGAGCAATGAGGGTACCAGGGAAGAAAGTTGGTTGAGAGAATTTTGTGGGTAATGCTCAACTCTATTGGATACTTCGAAGCAAAGTTTTATACAATTAAATATACGAACTTATAAATTACCAGAAAAAAAAAACAAATAAATACCTTATTAATTTGAATTAATTGTTAGAAATCAAGTATGACCTTCAGTGTATCCTCATATGAATACGAAATACCATGGAATAATATTTCTAATATCCTACAATATTTCATAATGCTATGCTAAATTTGAAATTGAAATTTCGAACGATTTCTTTGTTGAGCGCGAAGATGGATGTTTATAGTACACTGCTAAAACCTTTGGATGCCTTTTTATGACGGACGAATTGCTTTTGAGTATTGCGACCAGACTAGTACAACGCGCTGCCAAAACTGGGTAAGGGAGAATTCCTCTAAACTAAAAACAACAAGTTACAAAGCAGTAAGTACGGCCGAGCCGAACTTTGAATACCTTCCACCAAAAATAAATAAAATTCATTAAAAATTCATTTAAAATCTTTGAAATCCCGAATATAGCCGTTATGTTGGGGCCTATACGAAACTTGAAAAAAATCGGTTGAATAATGTCGCTAATATCATCAAAATACCGAATAATGGAGGTGCCGTTATATGGAGGCTATACGAAGACGTTGGCCTGCTTGCGCCATTTTTTCTCATATGCTGTAGTACCCGTTACGAATTCTAAATACGAAATTTTGAAACAATTCCGTCGAATAATTTCCATAAAATTGTCAAAATGTCGAATATCGGGGGGGTTACGTTGTATGTGTGGTATAAGATATCGTGGACCTTCCAGGGGTAAAGTGGTTAAAAGAACTTCTAGTAAGGATTCTGAGACTATTTCATGTAGCTAAAATCAAATACCGAATATACAAAATACCGAATATAGAGAGGTACCGTTATATGACTGATATATGATATCGTGGACCTTTATAGACAATACTCTTCCAGGTAAAGTACTCAGAAGGAACTCCTTTTGACAAAATGTTGCTACAATCATCAAAATATCGTGGGGAAACGTTATATGGAGGCTATATCAAGACGTGAACCTAATGGCTCATTTTCTTTCTTATGCTGTAGTATCCATTACGTATTTCGAATACCAAATTTGAAAAAAATCCGGAAAATAATGGCGCTAAAATCATCAAAATACCTAATATCGGGGGGAACCATTATATGGGAGCTATACGAAGACGTGATCCTACATAGCTCATTTTCTGTCTTATGTTGTAGTATCCATAACGTACTTCAAATACTAAATTTGAAACGATTCCGGTAAATAATGTCGCTAAAATCATCAAAATACCGCATATCGCATATATATGGGAGCTACACCCAAAACTTAACCGATCCTTATATAATTTGGCAGAGACATTTCTGGGCTGTATCCGACATCTGGTATTAAAAATCATGTTTGTGGAGTGCATATTACGCATGTGAGGGACTTAAAACACCAAAACTATATCTGAACTGATTTTCTCCAAATTTGATTTACTTGCTTCTAGAGTGTATTCGGTGAGATGTATCAAAATTCAGGACATTTGGACTTACGTTGACCATTTGATGCACAACTAACTCGAAATCGGTTTAAGATATACTGGAGCAATATCTAAATCTGATCCGATTATCACCAATTTCAATAGGGTTCGTCTTTGGGGCAAACCAATATTGTTTGCAACATTTCATCTCAATCGGATAATAAATGCAACCTGCATTTTGTTCACACGAATACATGGACGGACAAATTGACATGCATACATCTGCTTTGAGGTTCTATAAAGATCCTCAGATAGACTCGCTTTCGTCTCCATGTTACAAATAAATGTAAAAAGACATAGTACCCCTACCACTATGTGGGGTAAGGGTAATTATCAAAAACAATAAAATACGTTAAAAATTCTGTTAAAATCTTAAGAATACCGAATGTAGCTGTTATATAAAGGTCTATACGACGACATGGACCTGCATATGTAACATTTGTCATAAGCCATTACAATATTCAAATGCGAAACTTAAAAAAAATCGGTAATAATGTAGCTAAAATCATCAAAATACTGAATATCGGGAATTATAGTTATATGGGGGCTATACGAAGCCGTGGACCTGCACAGACAATTTTCTGTCTTAGGCTGTAGTATCCATTACGAATTTCAAATGCCAAAATTTGAAACAATTCCGGTGAATAGTGTCGCTAAAATCATCAAAATACCGAATATCGGGAGGTACCGTTATATGGGGGCTATACGAAGACGTGGACCTGCACAGAAAATGTTCTGTCTTAGTATCTTTTAAGAACTTCAAATGCCAAATTTGAAACAATCCGGTGAATAATGTAGCTAAAATCATCAAAAAACCGAATATAGGGAGGTACCGTTATATGGGGGCTATACCAAGACGTGGACCTATATGGCCCATTTTCAATACCAAAAGTCCTGCAGACATAACATATATTTGAGTAAAATTTTATGAATATATTTCAATTCGTTCGGAAGCTAGAGTGATTTCCACAGACGGACGGACATCGCTAAATCGACATAGAATTTTATGCTGATTAAGAATATACTTTATGAGGTCTAAAATGTCTCCATACTATGGTGGAGGGTATAAAAATAGGATTAGGTATTTTTTAAAACACTATAAATGGACAGGTACGTGAACATTTATTGACATTTTTGCCATGAGTATTTACTTCTATTTAGTCGAGTCATTATTCATAATAATTTTGCCATTTATATATGTCAGATCTGTGAATTACAACAAGTATACGTTAAATACTAAACCCACGGGCCGTCAACGCGGACCGGGCCAATTAGTTTTAGCTAAATCTATTTCTAGGTGAATATTCAAATCTTATGCTAATTTCTATTTCTTTTGCCATTACCAGTTCAACTATTTCTTTTCATTGTCATATGACTCCTCGAGTTATGCAAATATACGCATATTCAATTCTGAAACCACATATACATACACACACATATTCTTTTCTCAGTTCGATATTATCTAAGGCAATGACTCTTCTTAATATTAATATTAAAAACTTTCGCACGAAAATAAACTTTCATTACCCCATCATTTATAATATAAACAAATATTTATTGCACTTACTTAGTATATATGTATATAGATATAGTTTCCATACATGCGCATAATCCATCATTCATTCGATCCAATAAGAAACATTTTATATATCTGTTTTGTCTACTGTGGACAATGTGACTATTAATCAAATGGCAAGAGATAATAAGTAATTTTACTATATTAAAATGCTTTACTTCATCAGAGTAATTCATCATCGAAATATTATGACGTTCATATCAAAATTTATAATAAATATACCCTACGGGGTATAAAGCAGATGACTCGACTGATGCTGTTGTTAATCTTTGGACTAGCAAAAATAAGTATTTTTTTCTTTTCGACATTAATTAAGAACCGAGTTCATGGACAGTATTGTCATTTATTTAAGGATGAGATTGACTATGCCTTGGACTGTAATATTACTAGATTACACATACATATAAAATTACACATACATACAAAATTAATCGTATTTCTTATCAGATTCGAAATGGAATATCATAATGAATAATAGTTTGTTAATAAGTTTGATGTATTTCATGAAACTTAAGTATTGCTTAATACATATGCAAGAAAAGCATTTGAAGATGTATTTGTTGTTATAAAAATTAGAGATAGTAAATATCTGTTAATAGAAAAGAGGGGAGCATTTTATATATCCAGTACTGTCTAATTAAAGCTTAGGCCAAAAAAAAATTGTAAAATTTGACACGAAGGCCACAGATGACTTGAAATTGTGAGGTAGTGCGTGATTTTTTGACATACGACAAAATATGAACCAGTAAGGAAAAGTCAAAAGTCGGGCACGGGCGACTATATGATACCCTACACCACTATGCATATTTAGTAGATCTCTCGTAACAAAATAATTTCTTTAAAGTAGATCATACCACCTAGAAACATTTGTTTTTACAGCAGTTATAGTTTGCTATAGAGTGCATGGTATCACTTGGCGAAGGATTATATCAAACAAGTAAAAAAGCTGTAAATTCGGATGGACCACACTTTGAATACCCTCCACCATTTGGTACAAATTTAACAATTTTCAAAAAAATAAAATCCGTTAAAAATTCTGTTAATATCTTGGAAATCTGTCTGTCATAGGCTATTGTATTCATTACGAACTTCAAATGCGGATTTGAAACCAATTCGGTAAATAACGTCGCTAAAATCATCAAAATACCGAATATCGGGGGGTACCGATATATAGGGGCTATACGAAGACGTGGACCTGCTCAGACAATTTTCTGTCATAGGCTATAGTATTCATTACGAACTTCAAATACCAAATTTGAAATAGTTCCGGTAAATAATGTCGCTAAAATCATCAAAATACAGAATATCTGGACGTACCCTTATGTGGGGGCTATACGAAGACGTGAACCTAAATGGCCCATCTTCTGTCTTAAGCCGTAGCATCTAACTTTTAATATTAATTTGAAATAATTCCGGTAAAAAATGTCGCTAGAATCATCAGAATACCGCATATCGGGAGGTACCGTTATATGGGGGCTATACGAAGACGTGGACCTACATGGCCCATTTTCAATACCAAAAGTCTTGCAGATATAGTACACATTGAGTAAAATTTTATCAACCTACTTTATTTCGTTCGGAAGCCAGAGTGATTTCCACAGACGGGCGGATAAATCGACATAGAATTTTATGCTGATCAAGAATATATATACATTGCGGAGCCAAAAATGTATATTTTGAGGTATTACAAACGGAATGACAAACTTAATATACCCTCTATACTATGGTGGATGGTATCTATATATATAAATGTAAGTTGTGTTAGTTACTACGCTTATAACTCAAGAACCGCTGGACTGATTTTAACGATTCACACAAATTCGGAGTTGTCTCCTCTCCGAAAAGGATAATATCCAAAAAAATCGCGTAAAAATGTGATATATTAACATTTTCATTTTGACTTTTCAAATATACAATAGTAATGTTTTATTTTGCATGATTTGTTTTCAATTTTGACTTACTTTTTTCTAATGTACATTTGTAGTGTTTTCTATATTTTATTTTTGAATTCAAATATTAATACCAATTTATTTAATTGACTTGGTTTCTTGAGAACTGAAATTGATGGCGGGTTACATGGAAGTGTAGTACCGAATTATGTGGTGCCGAAAAGGAATAGATGATATGGAAATAATTGAACGCGGTCACACCAAAGTTAAAAGATAATTACTTTTTAAAAATCGCTAAAAATCATGAAAAAGAGATCTCATTGCAAAAATTCTCAAATCTGGAAAAAATCAAAAAAAAAAAATTTCAATGGAATCGAATTTTAAAGTAATAGTATATTCTATTGACAAACTTTGTAAGGATCTTTAAACATTTGCTGTAAAAATCAGCGAACAAGTTGAAGATTTTTTCAATTTGTTATTCTATTTTTTGTCAATTTTTTTTTCAATTTGTATTATCATATTGAATTCAGTGGATTTTTTGTGAACAAAATAAAGAATAATTTTTCACTAAAAAAATGAAATAAGTGCGAAATAGGATGTTAACTGACATCTACCTTTCAACTCCAGGGCCTACATCGTGGTTCAGCTGGAAGATGCGAACACATTTAAACAAACAAAAGGACCGAAGAAGCTTAATGGGGCTCATTTCAAAGCGAAACAATGATCCGTCCAATGAGAGCTCAAAATGCAAAATTCTTTGGGAGAATAATCAGTAAAATACCAAATATAAAAGGTGCAAAATAGTAGAGCGAAAAAAAGGTTTTATATCCTTCCAGAAATTCTTCCCAAACATTCAAAATACCTAAAATCACTTTTGCAGGTCTTTATATCGATCATACTCACGGATAAGGGAACAACCCGATTTCATATCTATATAACCATCTATGATTTAAACTATTTTTGGGGTCTTGGCCACTTTTTTCATTTTTTTGGCCCTTATTTGACATTTTTGTTTCCAAGGGGGCGAGAACCTCTTTGCATAAAATTTGAAATTTTCAGAGTAGGGCCCATATTGGTATTGACCAAATTAATCAATTGATTGGGCTAAAAAATTCTATATGTGCCACCCTAGGGTAGGGAACCATCATTCAGATAATTGCCACATAGGAATTTATTTACGTAAAGTCCCCACATTGGAGTATCCCCAAGTCCTCTTTCACATCTAATGTGTGGTCAGAAAAGAAAATTTTGTATTCTATTGAATTTGTAACCCCCAAGAGAATATTGGTTGGGAACGTAGATTTGGGATGTGCATCTATATGAAATAAATTGTGGAAACATGAACAAATTACAAATATAAGAAAGTAGCACGGGACCGGGATTTGTTGAATCATCATTGAATTATACTATGGACTTTAAGGTTGTCTCCAACTTACAATTTAAATGGCAAATAAAATTAATTCCCATCTTATCATTCTGCCCTCAATTATGAGGTGGATAAAACTATTTTTACTTATTTAAATCACGCGAAATGCTATGACATGCTATATTGTTCTGCTATATTTTTGATTGGGCCTCTATTTTTCATTTTGGATTATAAGGAGTAGAAGAAAGTTTTCAATGTAGGTCGATGTTTCGGAGTAGTGTCCATATAAAGAAGGTACCTCCTAATTTAACCATATTTCAAAGAATTTGGCTAATAATGTGTATTAGGGGGGTGAAAACCTTACACTAAAATTTCGACATATCTACAAATTTTAGAATTTTCTCCACGTAATAATACCCTCTTAAGTCAACCTTTTGGCGGACAAACAGACCGACATGGTTAGGGCGACTTATGAGGACTCTAATGCACAATCTAAGTTGCTAATGGGTTTAAAAAAGTAATTAACTTTGGCTATTCTTAAATCATTCAGCCCTCAATTATGTAGTATACAAAATACAGCAAATTTCAAATTACTGCTCATTTGACTGGAAGATTTTGCTACGATTTTTACCATATTAAAAATTAATTTGATCCCTTATATGGCGATAAGATTGATATATACTTTTTAATAGATTTGTATAGCACATCCACACAGTTGAAGCCCACGGTTTAAATATTGAAGCCCACTGGTTAAAAATGGGTACAGGTATTTTAAAACACTTTAAATCGACCTGTACGTGAACACTTATATCAGTCATATCTGTGAATAATTATGCTTGGGAATATATGCATAATAGACAAAAACTACGGGCCGGCAACGCGGACCGGGCCAGCTAGTAAAATTATATATCGGGGCGGAGTTGCACAGAATGGAAACGTACATTCCGAAATTCTCGATAAAATTTGGCAGATATATTTCTGTGGAGTATCTGATAACTGGTACCAAATATCATAGCTGTCGAATGAATATTACGAATTTGAGGGACTTAAACCCCAAATCAGATGAAACATAAATATGGGAGCTACAGCTATATCTGAACCGAACAAAATTCGGAACTTTTGGACTGATTTGGGGTTTAAAGTCCCTCGCAAGCGTAATATGCATTCCACAGCAATGATCTTGGGCACCAGATATCAGATACAGCTCTGAATAAGGGGTAAAAAATTTTGTCAAAATCAGTTCAGATTTGAATATAGCTACCATATATATTCTCAACCGATTTCGGGTTAATTGTGCACCAAATAGCCAATATCAATCCAAATGACCTGAATGTTGACACATCCGACCGAACTCAGTCCAGAAACAAGAACTTCAAATTTGGAGAAAATCGAATCAGATTTAGCTATAGCTTCAATATATATGTTTCATCCGATTTGAGGTTTCAAGTCCCTGACATATGTAATATACACTCCACAAAAATGATATATGGTACCTTATAACTTATGAAACCCAAAAATACCTCTGTCAAATTTTATCGCTATCGGATCAGATTAGGATATATATGCCATATATATCTTTATCTGAAATGGCAATAATCGATCGTGTATGAGAAGAGAAAACCAACCGAATGGTTAGGCTGTTGATTCAATTCTGTTTTTATTTAAAATATTTGTTCCTTACGTACTACTGAAACTAATCTAACTTAACCTAGTCGCAGCCACACAATTGTTCTTATCTATTCTAATATTGAATGGAGAACATTGCAGGGCTGCTTTAAATTTCATTCAAGTGATCTTGTGCATCTACTGAGCGCATCGATATCTGTGCGTGTGGGTCATAACCTTTATTATCTGACACATTATCGTCAGCGCACAAGATCACCGAATTGTTCACATGTGGTATTTTATGGCGGCTGGGAAATATGTAATTTTTGAATATTTATTGTTTATTGCTAGTTTTTCCCAGCGCCTCAACCGCACTCAAAAGTATGTACAAAGTATTTTGTACAGATCGAATGCTGGCACTTCCGACTGAATTTAGCTTAGAAACAAGTATTTTAAATTTAGTGAAAGTCGAAGTAACTCATATGCACTCCACAACAATACTCAGATATCTGATACAGCTTAGAAAGAAGGTTTTAAAATTTTGCATAGATCGGTTCAAATTTGGATATTGTTCCCACACATATCTTTATCCAATTTCTGATTTTTGTGCACCAAATGGCTAATTTCAGCCCAAATGCACTGAATTTTGACACATCAGACGGATTCTAGTCTAGAAGCAAGTACTTCAAATTTGGTGAATATCGTTTCAGATATAGCCTTATCTCCCATATATACAGGGTGAGATGAAAAACTGCAACCAACTTCCGACTGCTTTCATATCCAAGCCACTCGTCCGACAGCTGTTAAAATTATTCCAGTGACAGCTCATTATATTGTTTATTAGCGTACAAAAGCATTTTGGTGAGAATTTCCAGAAAAAAAAGTTATTCATGGTGGAATTCAAGCGTGATAGTGTGATTTCTTTATATTCGGCTGGAAAACCACAAGTGTCTATATATGGAGCACTCCAGCATTTAAATGTGAATAAATCTTTTGTGTCTCGTACCATCGCTTGTTACCGTGATACTGGTGGGTAGACCGACGTCAAGGAAGTGGACTGAGGAAAACAACAAAATCAGCGAAATGGTTCGAAAATAATAGAAGCGATTTGATCGAAACTCGCGTCGCAGTGGTCGAAAAATGGCTCGTGAGCTGTATATATCATAATATTCCATTCCGCAAATATTGAAAAATTTGCTCGGGGTAAAGCCATGGACTCTTGTGTCTGGAGTATTTTGGAAAGTGAAAATGTTTCTGATTTTGCAGAAGTTATAATGGTCGGAAATAGAAACCAAAGGACACGATATCTCTCATAAAGTGAGAATTAGGACTGCGGTCGAAAGGACCACTACTTTTGTATGAAAAAATACCAACATTGCTAACAGGCAATATCCGAAATACACAAGAGGCGAACTTCTGGCTTTTTTATGCTGACTTCGTTGACAAATATAGCCAAATATCGTAGACAAGCTAAGTATATAGATAAGAATAAATTTGGAGATACAGAAGAGCCTCTTGTTTGTGGAGATGATATCAAAATATTTAGGGTTCAAATGAACCAAAAACAGAAAAAAATGCCTTATCACACAATTGAAGCCAATCGATACGCCTGTATGGTCATGGACCATAACAACTAACAGCACGACGGAGTGCGTGTATATTGTGCAAATATCACTTCTGAAAAAGCTAAGTGTAATATCTGGGCAGTGCTCCATGACATTATTTCAAACACGAAATTTTCCAAAATGGATTTGGACGTAAGGGGGCTTCTAACATATTGTAGTGTTGTAGGGTATAGCATGGTCGGCCCCGCTCGACTGAAGCCTTTGCTTACTTGTTTTATATCTAGTAATTTTATGAAAACAAAATTGAGGAGAGGCCGTAATAGTACGGAGACGACCATGCAATATTCTATGCCATAGTACTTTGAGAGGAGGTTCGTCTAAGTCTAAAACCCTTTTCCTAACATGAACTAAACTTCTAAGATATTGTTTATGGTTGTTTATAAGAAAAACCTACATTAGGAAATTTAACAAGAAACATTTCTTGGAAAAGTCTTGGGTGATCGTGTAAAATTATCTGCTACAGCTCATCCAGAAAAACCATCAACTTTGGTCGATTGAAATCCTTCTTCTTCAGAGCTTCTAAAAAGATTTCCAACTTTACCTGGTCCATAAGGACAAATTCTATTTTTACTGGAATTTCTAGGTAATTAAATGGAAACCGAATTTAAACTCTTACAGAAATGAAGAAAACAATACATACAACGACAAGAAACCAGGGAGAGAGAGAGAGAGAGGAATATATCAGAAACATGGGGGACAAGTGATAAAAATCCGAGCGATTAGACATAAAAAGTTGAATAATATACCTCATAAAAGCGGCGGATTATCGAAGCCTTAATTTTTAACATATATCTCCTGAAGTGTTAATTTTCTAGAATATGCTTTGCCATTCTTCTATACCCTTCCTCCAGAATCAATAAATAGACTAAGCAAATGAAGCAATGAAATTTGTTTCACTCAAATTGAACATAATTTATATTGCAGACCAAAGCATAAACGGAAAATAATAAGAACATTTGTCTACATATATTTCCAATTTGTAGTTCTTTTTCTGCATTCATTCCCATATCCGCTGGACCAATATTTTTCTTGGCAAATTACTTAATTTCATCTACTTTATCATCATTCTCATAAAAATAAATGTTCAAACAAGTGAAAATACGTGTTTGCAATTCGAAAGAAATTTTAAAATTATCAAAAATGGTTTGTAGAATAACGACAGAGCGAAAATATGAAAACATATTTTATGATGTCTAGCCAAGATGTAGATATAAATTACTACAAAAGGGATTATTTTAGGAGAAGGGAAATCACCCAACAAATATATTTTTTTTATAGATGATACCCATTTTGTATTGAGTGAACATATTTTGATTTAAATTTCTGCGAAGAAGTTCCACTTTTCAATAATAATTTGTGACTGTAATTTTGGGGAAATCAGTGAAACTCATCACAGTTGAGCTAGACAAGTTTCTTGGAATGTTTCGATAGGCTACGTGAGTGTAATTTTAAGTGAAAATCATTTAAGTGAAAATCATTTAAAAAAAGAACGAATTTTTGAAGAAAACAAAAGTTATTTGAAGCCGTTAAAAACGGTGCAATGTTGTATCTTGCAGAAAAATAAAAAGTTAAAAAGTTCGGCCGGGCCGAACTTTTAATACCCTCCACCATTTGCAACGAATTTGGAAATTTTTAAAAAATAAAATCATTAAAAAATTCTGTTAAAATTTTAAAAATATCGAAAATAGCCCTTATATTGGGGTCTATACGACGTGGACATACATAGCCATTGTTTGTCATAAGCCATTACCATATTCAAATTGGAAACTTGAAATAAACGGTGAATAATGCAGCTAAAATCATCAAAATATCGTATATAACGAGGTGCCGTTAAATTGGAGCTGTGCAAAGACCTGGACCAGCATAGACAATTTTCTGTCACAGGCGGTAGCATCCATTACGAACTTCAAATTCCACATTTCAAACAATTTCGGTGGGTATTGTACCTAAAATCGTCAAAATACCGAATATGGGGAGGTACTGATATATCGGGCCTATACGAAGACCTGGACCCGCACAGACAATTTTCTGTCACAGACTGTAGTATTCATTACGAACTTCAAATACCAAATTTGAAACAATTCCGGTGAATAATGTCGTTAAAATCATCAAAATACCGAATATCGGGAGGTACCGTTACATGGGGGCTATACGAAGACATGGACTTGCACAGACAATTTTCTATTTTAGACTGTATTATTCATTACGAACTTCAAATACCAAATTTGAAACAATGCCGGTGAAAAATGTCCCTAAAATCATCAAAATACCGAATATAGGGAGGTACCGTTATATGGGGGCTATATGAAAACGTGGACCTACATGGCCCATTTACGAACTTAACCTGCCTACTGGAAAAATAAACATGTGTGCACAATTTTAGCCATCTATCTCAATTCATTCGAAAGCGTGATTACAACAGACAGACGGACAGACAGACAGACGGGCGGACGGACAGACAGACAGACGAACATCGCTAAATCGACTTAGAATTTTACGCTGATCAAGAATATATATACTTTGTTGGGTCTGACATGAGTATTTCGAGGAGTTAGAAACGGAATGACAAAGTTAATATACCCTCCATAGTATGGTGAAGGGTATAAAAAAAAATAGTTGTACCAAGTAAGCAAAGGCTAAAGTCGAGCGGGGTCCACTAACTAATACACTGCAACACTAGCATTTACTCTAAAAGTTTCTGTAGATCTGAAACCCTTTGCACTAGAATACGCAAATTGCGCAACTTGGGAACACAATTGAACTATTTACGAGATCATTCTAAATATCAGGTTTGTTTTATTTGTAGTTTGTAGTTAAGATAATTGATAATTGTTGATATTTATTGAATTCGAAACAAAATTCCTATATTTATATTCTAGTGAATTTTTGACTTTATATCCAATTTAGACTACATAAATCTACGAAAACAGTGTCAATGTAAACAAGTAATAAAAAGTCGAAAGTCAGGCGGGGTCGACTATGTGATACCCTACATCACTATTCGTATTAAGCAGAGCTCCCGTTACAAAAAAAAAATATGTTGGGAATTTAAGTGAAGTAGTTTATACTAAATATGATCCAAATAACATTGCTGTATAGTGCATGATATGACTTCGATTAGGATTATTTTAAAAAATATTAATTGGAGCAATAGATATACCGGACCGAGTTTCACCGAATGGTCAATTCCGGTTGAATATGAAAAATATATTCAATTTCGGCTGATATTATATATATGGTAAGCAATAACCGTAAAATCGAATGAAGGTGTAGCTATATAAAAATCTAAACCGAACTCTATAGAATTTGGCAGAGGTATTTTCGAGCAGTATCTGAATCCCGGTATAAAATGTTATTGTTGAAAAGTGCATGTTACGCATGTGAGGGACTTTAGCGCCAAATCGGATGAAACATATGGAAGCTAGAGCTATATCTGAACCGATTTTCACCAAATGTGATGTACTTGCTTCTAGGGTGAATTCAGTTGGAGGTGCTATAATTTACTACATTTGGGCTGATATTAGACAGATATTATGGGAGCTATATCCAATTCTGAAACTATCTTGATAAGATTTAGCAGAGGTATTTCTGATCTCTTCTGATATGTGGTTGCAAATATTATTGTTGTGACATGCATATTAAATATGTAAGGGACTTAAACCCAACGTCGGATGAAACATATGTATGGGATCTATAGCTATATCTGAACCAAGACTTGAAGTACCTGTTTCAGACCGTTTCGGCTTATATTAGTCATTTGGTGAACAATAAACCAGATATCGGATAATGATATATATGGGAGCTATATCGTAATCTGATCCGATCTCGGTAAAATTTTATAAGTTATCTGGTACCAAATATCATTCTTTTGGAGTGTATATTAGACACGCGAGGGACTTAAAACCCCAAATCGTATGAAACATATATATGGGAGCTATAGTTATATCTGAATCTTTTTTCACCAAATTTCATGTACTTGCTTCTAGACTGAATTCGATTGGTGTGCCAAAATTCAGGTCATATTTGTGGAAAATTTCATTGCAAATAGATAGTAAATGTGAGCTGTACTTTTGTTAAAGACATGGACATGCATAAATCGACTCAGAATGTGATTCTGTGAAGATCATCAAACGGAGCTGTGGGTCTATGTGGTCTCCTTCTGTATATTACAAACTAAAGCACAAAGACGTAATACCCTATGCTACAGTGTAGGGTAGGGTATAGAGAAGGTAGGGTATAGATTCGAGATGATCGTCTTATGGAGCTGTTTGATTGCGAACACAGAGCTTCGATCAATTCGTGTTTACTCACAACTTTTTCGAATCAACATGTTACATTTTATTGTCTAATTAAGTATTCCAATCGGCAAATATTGAAAAATTAGCTCGGGGTAAAGCTATTGAAATTCCAAAAAGTGCAAGAACTTACACCGCAACAGAAAGAAAATAGGCTCAAAAGAGCTAACGAGTTGCTTCACTTGCCCGAAAGTGGCGAACTGCCGAATTTGGTTTTCTCCGATGAGAAAACATTTGTTTTCCAGCAGTTTGTAAACAAACAAAATGATCGTGTTTACTTGTCAAAGAGGTCAGCTGGAAATGCACACCTTCGGTTGGCTACCAGAACTCAAGCGCCGGTCATGGTGATGTGATGTGTGGGCCGACATGACAGCCGATGGTCGCTCTCCGCTTGTATTAATCAACCGTGTCATCAGAATAAATGCCGAATATTATCGCTAAAATATTCTGGAGGGTGTATTAAAGCCTTGGGCACGCAAACATTTTGGCCGCAGACCTTTGACGTTCCAATAGTACTCAGCACCATCGCACTCAGCACGCTCCGCCCAAGAATGGTTACAAATTGAGGTTCCTTGCTTTATTCCCAGCGCACAATGGCCACCAAAATCTCCGGATACCAATCCGTTGGACTATTGTGTCTGGAGTATTTTGGAAAGAAAGGATGGCACTAAAAATATCAAAGTGTCGATCACCTCAAGCAAGCGCTTCGGCTGGAATGGGCCAAAATACCACTGAGCAACTTTCGGTCAGCGTGTGACGGTCTCATTGGCAATTTGACGGCCATAATTCGTGTCAAAGGTGACCAATTCGAATGAATCTAAACTTATTCTAAAATTTGATGCTATTTCAGTCATTTTTTGTTTTCATTCAATGAAATTAAAAAATAAATGTAAAAATGATGACGTTTGACTTTGTTTTGATCTCATCCTGTATTTATTCGCTCTCTGGGAAAGAGATTAAAAACAATGTTTGTAAATGTAGATTTCTGTATATATTTAGCTATATCTCCGATATCTGGCTAAGTTTTCCGGATTTGTGATTTCACCGGATTCGTATAAAAGTTAATGTCCATTTTACCAGCAAAATATTATCCGATAACTGTACAAATTGGTAGGTCCCAAATTATAATCCATGAAAAATGCCATTGCGATTACAAAATCAGGAAAAATCGCATATTCTAATATATACCATAAATTCGACCTGATTGCAATTGAACATGGACAGAGGGCTTGACTCGAATCGTCAAGACATGATGATCAATATAAAGCATGGTGACCCCAGGATCAGTACTTCGAGGTTTTAATAGATAAATATACATTCATTTAGCTATATATCCGATATCTGGCTTAACTTAACATAGACAAACGAATACACAATGCCAGATCGATTCAGCTCTACAAGTTGTGATGACAGAGTTCCTTCACCTCGTCTCGCAAATTTCTATCCAGTTTGTGTAGGAGATTTCCTTTTTGAGCTCAACATGGAATTCAACATGATTTTTGTCTCAGCATGTCTGTAATAAGTATCCTCGCCTACCAATAAATACTCCATATCGTTCTCAAATAATCGTTCCCATTAGCTTATATAAATAAAATCTCTTCTGCTAGACTAAACTGAAACCCCACATCTCTCTCTAAGTTGTTTGTAATGCCAAAGTGAAAATACATCGATTTTGTAGTATAACTTAAAAACGTCCAGCCAATATATCTTCTAGCAAATAATTGACCTATATTTTGCTACATGCTCTAGCATAATACCTCAAGGCTTATCGTAGAATATCTATTACTTGCATGTTGAATAATAGTTTTCTTGAATTTTGCAACAAAAAAAAATTAAGTTTAATTTACAGCACACATACACACAAACGATTCTAACCTCACATTTAACAATATCAAATGTAATTACTTCGTACACAAAATAGGATAATTGCAATGGCAACAACCCATCAACTTTCAACTTGACTGAAGGAAGGGGGAGTCAGTTCAAATACAAGCAATAATGGTAGAACAATGCTTTTGTGTCGGACAGTCTATGCGGAATATATGTATCTTTGAATACAAATAATGAAAATTAAATTCAACACTAAATCAAAGATAATGTAAACTGTTCAAAAACGGATATAGTACAACAGAGCCCAAGAAGATGCATTAAAAATGCTCGGTCAGGGTATGTTAATACAAATGTAATGATGGCTACATGGAGTAGTAGGTGAACGTGTGTGTGTGTGTGAAGGGGGTTAGGTGTGATAGTGGTAGTTAACAAAGACTTGGATTTAAATGGCTCTTACACTTGCCTATCATATCGTACACAGGCAATCTGCAAATCATCTGTTTTCCATGTTCTATCATGCAAAACACACAGCTAGTTGTTGTATATAAAGAGCAACAGAAAAGCCTAAAGCAAAGGGAATTAAGTCACAAATTTACAATGTAGAAATACAAAGGTTTAAATATAGCTCGTTATGTAGATCTCCTCATAGAAAAACTATATATCGTGTCATAGAAGATCTGTAGATTTAGTCATGAAGTTTTGGAGATCTTGTCATTGAAGATCTCTAGCCTCATAAAAGGGCTGAAGATCTGCTCATAGAATGTCTGTATATCTACTCACAGAAGTTCTGTAGATCAGCTCACAGAAAATCTGTAGATTTTCTCAGAAGATATTTTGATCTTCTTGTAGGAGATCGGTAGAATACTACCATCTACAAGGAGTAGATCTCTATATCTTCTCACAAAAGATCTGCAGATCTTCTCACAGAAGATCTATAGATCTTCTCACAGAAGATCTGTAAATTTCCTCATAAAAGATATGTAGATATTCTCACAGACGAACTGTAGATTTTATTACAGAAAATCGTTAGACCTTCTCACAGAAGATATGTAGATCTTCTTATAGAAGATCTTTAGACCTTCTCATAGAAGATCTTCAGATCTTCCCACGGAAGATCTTAAGATCTTCTCACGGAAGAACTTTAGAACTTCTCACAGAAGATCTATAGATTTTCTCACAGAAGATCTAGAGACCTACTCCTACAAGATCTGTAGATCCTTTCCTTGAACATCTGTAGATATTCTTGAAGAAGATTTGTAGATCTGCTAAAGAAGATCTGTATGTAGATCTTCTCACAGAAGATCTGTAGATCTTCTCATTAAAGACCTTCAGATCTTCTAATAGAAGATATGTAGAATTTGTCATAGAGGATCTGTAGATCTTCTCACAGTAGATCTTCTCACAGAAGATCTGTAGATTTCCTCACATAAGATCTTTTGATCGTCTCACACAATATCTGTAGTTCTTCTCACCGATGATAAACAGATCTTCCCATAGAAAACATGTAGATCTTCCCATAGAAGATCTATAGATAATTTCATAGGAAATAAATTTAATCAGAAATTACGATGTTTGGGTTCTGAGACCTCTCAGGGGCTAGTTTTATAATCGTTCAGGTACGGCAGCTTACTGTAGAAATACTCGGGAGAAGATGTCAAGGTCTTCTAAAATGAATCGGAAACTAGATGTATAATCGTTCGGGTTTGACAGCTTCTAAGATCGATCGAAACTCGTTCGGGTTCGGCAGCTCACTGTGGGTATGTTCGTAATCACAAATGACGATGTTTTGATTCTGGATTGATCTTCCCATAGAAGATCTGCAGGTCTTCTCATAGAAAACATGTAAATGTTCTAGTAGAAGACCCACAGATATTTTCATAGGAAATCTGTAGTTTTTCTCATAGAAAATCTGTAGGTCTTCTCATCTACAAATATTGTGATTGTCCTTTTTTCAATCAAAATTGGACATTTTAAGTCCCTTTGCTTTTCAGCGATTAATAATTTTCCGTACGATTAGGGGGCAACCACCGGCAAAGCAAAGGCAACAAACAAAAGGTATTAAATGCAAATCAAACGTAACATGCATGTTGATGCCACATTCTTTCCCATACATACATCCATGCGCCATGCAACCCAGTTGGAGGCGGATAGCAGCAGGAACTGCGGCAGGTATGAAGTACTTGTTAACAACAAATGATTTTGGCATTTATTGTTTTTTGATTGGCATCAGGAGTTTACGTTTTAGAAAATAGCTTTTTTTGGGAGGCCCGGTAATATCTGTTGTATTCAAAGTTAAAAACAAACCAAAGGTGGATTTAAAACATAGAACACAGACCGGTGCTCGGTACCACTCCACACTTGACTCAATACTACTACTATATCACAGCAAGCTCTGCATTGCATTGCATAGCATTGTGGCCTATTAGTGCAACTAATTAAAAATAAATTCTCAGAATAATTTGCTGCTGCTGTTGATATCAAAGCCAAGGGAACAAATTACACTTGGCCAAATGTAAAGTGGAATGTTTGCATGAACCTCTGGCTGGGCCATGATTACATCATGCAAATTACATACATTGTTACTATGAATGTATTGGTGTGTGTGTATTAGTATGTCTGACCTGTTCAACATGGAACTATCACCTGGAGCCTACAGTTTTGAGGATTGGATTTAATGCTTTCATGTTGAAAGTAATTGTAATTACTATTAGTATTTACACGAAATAAACAATTAAGTATGGCAGGTCATTCTTTTTGGCTAGTTACAAAGGTAGTTTATAGCTGAGTAGAAAATATATATGAGGCTGACACCTATTTGTGCAAAATCGGAAATAAATTGCATTATATTTTAAAAATATTAATCTATTTTGAAGGAGAGACATATGTTGATAAAATATTATAATTTGCAAATTTTAGATGAAATTACCGTTTTTTCTGGATTGTTGACCTGTGAAAATATCGGAAGAACATGACCTAAGATCGAATACGATGTTAACAATTTTGGATTAAAGTTTTAATACAATCAATAATAATCTGTAAATTTTGCAATGAGGGTCTTGGGCGAAAGCGTGTGAAAGACCTGGTTTTTGAAAATTCGTACTAAAAGCATACGAAAAGTACTAAAATGTACTAAAAATTTAATACTTTGTATTGAACAAACGGAATGATCTAGAATTAAATTTTAAATACGATTCACTGATGGAGTGCAGGATAGATAGATTGATAGAAAGATAAACTACCAGTAAAGAAAGTCCTAAAGTCGGGCGGGGCCGCTATTGGTACAAAATTAATTTGAAATCAGATAAAGAAATATATGGGAGCTATATCCAACTCGGAACCGATCTCAATAAAATTTGGCAAAGATATTTCTGAGCTGTATTTGAAATATTTCCCCAAATTTTGTTGTTACAGAGTGCATATTACGGCTGCGGAGGACAAAAATAACAAACCGGATGGACAATATATATAGGAGCTATAGCTATATCTGAACCGATCTTCACCAAATTTGGCATACTAGCTACTAGACTCAATTACGTCGCATGTGCCAAAAAATATGGGAGCTATATCCAAATCTGAACCGATATCGATAAAATTAAGCTAAGATATTTCCGAGCTGTATTTGATATACTTCCCTGAATATCGTTGTTACGAAGTGCATATTACGGCTGTGGGTAACAAATACTACAAATCGGATGAACACTATATATGGGAGCTATAGTTATGTCTGAACCGATCTTCAACCGATTTGGCATACTAGCTTCTAGACTCAATTACGTCGCATGTGCCAAATTCCATCTCATTTGGGCAAACATTAGACGTTTGGTGCACAATAAAAGGTAAATCGGACGAAGTTATATATCCAAATCTGAACCGATGTCGATAAAGTTTAGCAAAGGTATTTCTGAGCTGCATTTGATATATTTCCCCAAAAATTGTTGTCACAGAGTGCATATTACGGCTGCGGAGGACAAAAATAACAAATCGTATGAACAATATATATGGGAGCTATAGCTATATCTGACCCGTTTTCATCAAATTTGGCATACTTATTTTCAGGCCTAATTTGGTTGTATGTGCAAAATTCCATACTATTCGGGCAGATATTACACGTTTGGTGCACAATAAAAAGCAAATCGGACGAAGATATATATAAGAGTGATATCTAAATTTTAACCGATTATCTCCAATTTCAATAGGGTTCGTCCTTGGGCCAAACAAATGTTGTTTAAAAAATTTCATCTCAATCGGATAATAAATGCGACCTGACGGACGGACAGACGGACTGACATGCATAAATCAACTCAGAAATTGATTCTATGGAGATCCTCAAGAGTAACTATGGGTCTATCTCGCTTCATGTTACAAACAAATGCACAAAGACATAATACCCTGACCACCTTGTGGTGTAGGGTATAAAAATCTTGCAATTTGGTAAGTAAGTTTGATATTTTGCAAAGGTGTACTAAGTGTAAGAACTATACTAAATGGTACAAAATTCGGAACATCTTAGTGCAGGGTGAACGGATGAAGCTGGAATTTTGGAATTTCGTATTTTGAATTATGATAAAGAGGTGATTTTACAAATGGATACTATATGTGCACAAAAAGTACTAAAATTTACTATATTTGGTATAAGGTAATAGTGCTTGAAAGCTGAATTTTGGTATTAGGGCAAGAGAGTGCAGGACAGATGCGCCAAAGTATTTTTTGGAAATTCAAAATTTAAGGTTAAGAAGTTCCCAAAAAATGTACTATACTTCCAAAATAGTACAATTTCGTGCTATGTGAAAAACTTAAAACTTGGTATGAGAATAAGGGTTGGAAACTTGCTTAGGGGTTCCTGTTGGTGGTGGGTTTGTGATAAAGAGGTGGTTTTGGAGCACTAAAATTACTAAATAGTACTATATTTGGTATTGGTTGAAGAAATAGTGATTGAAATCTGAAATTTTGTATAAGTAGAATCCTCAAATTTGATACAGAGGTCTCTGCTAGCATCTAGGATTGAAGGAGCTAAAATCTTTAAGTTTTGCCTTGTTAAGGCGAAGATCATTTGTTTTATGATTTTAAGTGTTTGTTTTCTCTTTCGAGACGAGCTTAATGATCTGAAATTTGCAGTGAAAAGGAAAGCCAGATAGACACTATCACACACTCACCACTATGCGACGCGTTTCGCCGTTGGTTAAGCGGCTCATCAGGCATATTTGATGTGGATGATGGCTTACAAGGGCCGTTCTCTGGAAAGTAGTATATATTTCGAACTTATTGCAAATTAGCATATGCGAATTATACACTAGAAACTCTCCAGGTTCGACTCAAGTTCTATTGGTCTGATGAGCCGCTTAACCAACGGCGAAACGCGTCGCATAGTGGTGAGTGTGTGATAGTGTCTATCTGGCTTTCCTTTTCACTGCAAATTTCAGATCATTAAGCTCGTCTCGAAAGAGAAAACAAACACTTAAAATCTTTAAATTTTATATAAATGGGACTGTTGGTGTGTGTAGTTAAGATATGGGTGTGTTTTTGGATAGGTGTGCTATAACTGTGAGAAAAGCACCAAGTGGTACTACATTTGGTATTGAGTGAACGGATAGAGCTAGAATTCCGAAAATTGATTTTGATGTGTCTTTTGATATCTGATCTACCGATCTGGTGGTAGCAGCTCTCCAAGACATAGAGGAGGCTTTTAACCATGTAAAGCTGGAATCGATCCATAGTGCCTTCAACGCTCTGGTATTTTTACTATCCCGGCTGAAAGGATAAGATAGAATGCTAAAAAGCAGAATAATCAATTCCAACTTGTGAGAGAGGAAAAAAAGTCCGCAGATGCACGCTGCAGAGAGGAATTCTCCCATCCTTGTTTGGCTTCTGGTGATTAACGGAACAATGGTGAGATTGGAAGCAGTCTCAAATGGATAAGTGTTGGATTTCTTCTATTATTTCTGACCTAATGCACTAGTACAGTTGCCCGGTTGGGCCCTAAATATTGGTCTGGGGGTAAGCCCTGCAAAGCCAGAACTTGTACTGTTTACAAAGAAACGATCCTTTTTCGAGTTCACATGGACCAAAGGTCAACGAGTAAAGTAGTTATCGAATTTGTGTAGCTGCCCATCCTTAAACCAAACCAGACACCGCAGTTTCTATTGGAATTAGAATTAACGGATAAGGCAAATAATTCTCGTTGACTTGACACTGCCACTCACACATAGTATTCGGTTTTATTTATGATGAGAGTGACTTGGTACTGCCAAAGTGAATCATAGATTTTCTGAATCATTTTCTGCCCTCCGACTAACAGAACCATTAGTTGGGAATACTTTTTCAACCGGCTATTATGTTGAATGTCCGGTTATTTATTTACACAGGGGTACATCGACTCGTTGTTACACTGAAGCTTCGGCTCGTTTTTTTTCGTATCGTACCTCAAACATTGGTAGCGAGTTAGAGTAGTGCTAGCACAAAACAATTTCTTAGCCATTGTAAGCGAGACCAACAGCTAAACTCGAACACACCCACAGTGAGCAGCCAAAACCGAATAATTCGTGATCCATCTTAGATGCTGACGACCTCTTTTTCCGTGAGTGAGATGCCGATCCCGAACGACTATTAAAAACAGTCCCCGATCTATCTTACAAAACCTCGACATCAACATCCCGACCGCCGTTGTTCCATATCGTAGCTCAAACATTGTAAGTGAGTTAGGGTAGTGGTAGCTAAAACAAAAGTCCAGATCCCAAACGTCACTTCGAACACAAACATCGTATTTCCTAATCTCCTTCACTTATCAACATCCGACCAAACACCCAAAAGTTTCCGATCTCCTACGAATTTTCGGTAACATGTAAATCGGTCACCCTCTGAATATCAACCCTAGAATCCCCGAGGCTTCGTAAATATCAAACTAACGATCATAAACTGAACAACTCTTGAATTTCCGAAAAACTCCGAAGTCGATTCACCATCCTATGTATTATAATCTTGCATTTGAGCACTACTAGATTTTAATTTAGAATTTAAATCAATAAAACAAATAATTTACACCCCCGGAAAGGGAAGAAATCAACTCTTCTTATTATACCCTACACCACAAGGTGGTCAGGGCATTATGTCATTTTGCATTTGTTTGTAACAGGCAAAAGAAAACGGGATAGACCCTAAGTTCCGTTTGATTATCTGCATAGAATCATATTCTGAGTCGATTAATGTATGTCCGTCCGTCCGTCTGTCCATGTATTTTTGTAAACAAAGTACAGGTCGCATTTATTACCCGATCCAGATGAAATTCTGCACAAATCATTTGTTTGCCCCAAGGACGATCCCTATTGAAGTTGGAGATAATCGGTAAAAATTTAGATATAGCTTCCATATATATCTTCGTCCGATTTGCCTTTTATTGTGCACCAAACGTGTAATATCAGCCCGAATAGTATGGAATTTTGCACATGCAACCAAATTAGGCCTGAAAATAAGTACGCCAAATTTGATCGAAATCGGTTCAGATATAGCTATAGCTCCCATATATATTGTTCATCCGATTTGTTATTTTTGTCCTCCGCAGCCGTAATATGCACTCTGTAACAACAATATTTGGGGAATTACATCAAATACAGCTCACAAATACTTTTGCTAAATTTTATGGAGATCGGTTCAGATTTGGATATAACTCCCATATATAACTTCGTCCGATTTACCTTTTATGGTGAACCAAACGTCTAATATTTGCCCAAATGGGATGGAATTTGGCACTTATGACCGAATTGAGTCTAGAAGATAGTAGGTCAAATTTGGTGAATCGGTTCAGATATAGCTATAGCTCCCATATAAATTTTTCATCCGCTTTGTTATATTTGTTACGCACAGCCGTAATATGCACTTCTTAACAATGATATTCAGGGGAATATATGAAACACAGCTCAGAAATATCTTTGCCAAATTTTATCGAGATCGGTTCAGATTTGGATATAGTTCCCATATATATTTTTATCCGATTTCAAAATAATTGTGCACAAAATGGGCAATACAAGTCCGAATTCAAAAGATACAAATACTTCGGCATATTTAGTCCCTTGAATCTTATATTATAATCATAGCGTGTATGATTGAATTCTCCCCTAAAAAAACTTTTAATTGTTATGTTGAGCTCTACTAAATTAGCAAAGTGGTGTAGGGTATCGTAATGTCGACCCCGCCCGACTTTAAGATTTTCTTTACTGGTTTTATATGGTTTAGTGGGTCTTTATGGAAACCCTGGATACAGCTGGACTTATGTCTTCTTATCTTGTTGTCTAGTCAATTCAACAGACATAGATTAAGCATTTTCTTAAAAATAGGCATTTTAAAGTTCTGTAGCCTTCCAAAAATATTTTCCTAAAGCAACCGTTTATTCAAATCCTGGCAAGACATTAAAGTTAACAGCGTCAGACATTTTGAGTTGACGAATCGGCAGACCGTATTTACTTCATTCTCCAAATCATTTTTAACACACACAATAGTTTGAAAGTTGTTAACATTTGTTTTTTAAATAATATATGTAAACAAATATACCCCCCAATATAGTTGACATTTAACATTCCCCTCATGCTACAAACTCCACTTGACTTAGCAAGACTTAAATTGCAGGCAATGTCATTGCACACGAGTGGATTTTTAGTTGAGCCCATTACGAAAAAATCCAGCCATGCCAATTACGGAACATTACAACAAACTGTTCTTAATTTGTTATTTTCATAATCATTGCCAACTCCAACTTACAAACACACACACACACACTCACTCAGCGTGTGCATTCAATTTCAATTACAACCCTAAAATTTTTATGTTTCGCTTCAGCAAATCCACCCGTCAAACTTCAAGTCACACAGGGCAATACAAATACATCAACATCGACAACATCGTTAACTAGGTACACACAGAACAATGAACAGCTGGGAAGAGGAGGAGTAGGAACAGGAGGTCTATTAAGGATTTTGTGTTGTAGCTGAAGCTGAAGCTAAAGCTGTTGTTTATTTGAGATCCTCATGAAAACGGAAAACTAACAAATAATAAAAATTAAATTCCAGCTTTTTTTCTGCAACAATGAAATCCTTGATGTATATTTTTCTTTCTTCATGCTTGGTACATTTTATGTAAGCAAATAAAAATTAACTTAAATAGAAGTTTTTTTTTTGTCCTGTTTGCTTCTTCGTTTCGTTTGGTTTTTTTGTGTGCGCTTGTATTAAGGGAATGTTGAATTTTCCTTTGCAAATATACAGTGAGAAGAAAAAGTGTTGAAGCAGAGAAAGTGTTGTCTTTGTTTTAAGGAATATTATTTGCATACGTTTGGTTCGATTACTTCAATGATCTGAAAACTTTAGAGAACGCTGGCATTTTTTTAGAAGACTGGATACATTTCACCAACTTATCCTTAGAAATTATGCCGCAGAATTAATTATTACACCTACTTTTGCTTAAAACTTCATATGTATATTTGTCGAATAGTAAGCCGTTAACTTGAAAGAAAACTCATACAATTTTATTGAAAATACTTTGCTATTTAAGGGCATCTGGCAAGTGTGATTCGACCAAGATGCATGAAATTTTGGATTTTTCTTAAAATGAAAACCTAGTGGAAATAGCCAGATATTGTTCTTTTGCAATGAAATGAAGAAGGCATCAAAAGCAACTCCACTGGAAGTCGTTTAAAGAGGCGTGGTCAAGTATTACATAAAACAAGCACATACCAGGTATAATACGATCTAGACATATTGTAAGTCAAACTTTACCAGGCTTTATTGGTATTGTCGAAAAAAATCTAAAATTTAACTTTTTTAATATTTTTTAGAAAAGTTTCTAGTATTTTATAATTAAAACAATTTCTTTTTATACCCTCCACCATACATAGTATGGAGGGTATATTAAGTTCGTCATTCCGTTTGTAACTCATCGAAATAATCATTTTAGACCCAACAAAGTATATATATTCTTGATCAGCGTAAAATTCTAAGACGATTTAGCCCTGTCCGTCCATCTGTTATAATCACGCTACAGTCAAAACGAATTAAGATAGAAAGCTAAAATTTTGCACACATCCCTCTTTTGTTTGCTGGCAGGTCAAGTTCGAAGATGGGCTATATCGGTCCACGATATCGTATAGCCCTCATATAACGGTACCCCCCAATATCCGGTATTTTGATAATTTTAGATACATTTTCCAATGGAATAGTCTGAAAATCAACACAAGGGGTTCTCTATGAGCACTTTACTCCCTGAAAGAGAATTGTGTATATGGGTCCACGATATCGTATAGCCCCCGTATAACGGTACCCCCCAAAATCCGGTATTTGGATGATTTTAGCCACATTTTCCAATGGAAGAGTCTGAAAATCCACACGAGGAGTTCTCTATGAGCACTTTACTCCCTGAAAGAGAATTATCTAAATAGGTCCACGATATCGTATAGCCCCCATATAACGGTACCACCCAATATCCGGTATTTTGATGATTTTAGCCACATTTTCCAATGGGATTATCTGAAAATCCACACAAGGATTTCCTTGTGAGTACTTTACCCTAGACATAGATTTGTCTATATAGGTCCACAAAATCGTATATCCCCCATAAATCGGCACCTTCCAACATTAGGAATTTTAAAGATTTTAACAGAATTTTTAATGGTTTTTTTTATTTATTTATTTATTTATTAATTTTTTTTTTTTTTTTTTTTGAAATTGTACTAATTTTTTCTAAATGGCTCGGCCGAACTTACTGCTTTTTTACTTGATCTCTTTCTTTTCTATTGAAACAATTTCTCTACTTTCTTTAAAAAATGTTCTCAATTCTATTCTCAAGAATCAATGAAAATTGTCAGTATTTTGTACTGAGAATTTGTTGTTCAAAGCCACTGTAGCAGTAAACTGAATTTAGGGTATTTTGATGATTTTTTACCAATCGATTTCAATGTCCAAATAAAACTGGCTCCAATATTAACTTCCGATACTCTTATTTTTAAAGGCTTTATTTAAGCATTAAAAGTTCGTCCGTTTTTTTTTCTCCGCCATTGTATGGAGGGTACATTGACTTTGTCATTTCGTTTGAACGTCTTCGAAATACTCATGTCAGACGCAACAAAGTATATTCATTGTCGATCAGTAAAATTCTAAGATGTCCGTATAAATGTTGCTAAATATATCTTAAATTATTGGACCTATTTTTTATATGGTATAGGCAAGTTTGACATAGGAACCCGAAACTCTTTTGGGGTTTTGATCTATAAACCAAGTACTATCAAATTTACTTTGAATTGTCCATAATGTAGACTGCATATTACACATTGAAATTATTAGAACATTTGCAGCAAAGTCGGAAAAATGCTGAATTTGTCGAAATTAAAAAAAAAATTACTAGTAAGCAAAGGCTATAGTCGTGCAGGGCCGACCATGTGATATCCTATAACACTATAATATCTTGTTAGCCTCTATATGTCAAAATTCATTTTGGAATATTCCATTTTTGAAATAATGTCATATAGCCCTGCCCAGATGCTAATCTTATTTACGCACTCCGCCGAGTTGTTATACGTTCGAAATAAATTCACAAAAGTCATGTAGAGCGACTGCAAAATTAGGAAAATGTTATTTTTTGGTCCATTTGAACCCCTAAATTTACATCTCCATAACTGTAGGCTTTAATTCCGAACTTAACACTAGTGTTGGGGGTGTAGAAAAATTTTAGAAAATATACAATTCAAAATTGTAAATAATATTGAAAAAATCGCTTCCGCTAAAAATTTGTCGTGTATTTGTGAATTCGCCAGGGTTAAAAATATTAGCGGTTTAGTGGAAAATCTCGTAATTATACCCTACACCACATAGTGGTAAGGGTATTATGTCTTTGTGCATTTGTTTGTAACATGGAGAAGGAAGCGAGATAGACCCATAGTTACTTTTGAAGATCTCCATAGAATCACTTTCTGAGTTGATTTATGTATGTCAGTCCGTCTGTCCATGTATTCTTGTGAACAAAATGCAGGTCGCATTTATTATCCGATTGGGATGACATTTTCCACACAACATTTGTTTGGCATAAGGACGAACCCTATTGAAATTGGTGAGAATAATTGTGCACTAAATGCCCAATATCAGTCCAAATGACCTGAATTTTGGTACATCCGACCAAATTCTGTCTAGAAGAATTATATTAAATTTGTAGAAGTTCAGTTCAGATACAGCTATAGCACCCATATATATGTTTCATCTGAGTTAGTGTTTTAGTCCCTCACATTCGTAATATGCACTCCACAGGAATTATACTTGGTACCAGATATCAGATAAAGCAAAAAATTGTTGATTTTAATTTTATTAAAATCGGTTCAGATTTGGATATATCTCCCGTATATCTCTTAATCCGATTTCGGGTTAATTGCGCACCAAATGGCCAATATCAGCCCAAATGGCATGAATTTTGGCAAATCCGACCGCATTCAGCCTAGAAAAAGTTCACCAATTTTAGTAAAAATCGGCTCAGATATAGCTATAACTGCCATATATATGTTCCATCCGATTTGTTATTTTTGTCCTCCGCAGCCGTAATATGTACTCTGCAACAACGATATTTGGGGAAATATAACTCAAAAATACTTTTTCTAAATTTTATTTTTATATATATAAATATAAATAACGGTTGTAGACTGTGGTTTGTTTGGACCAAATCCGTTTTCGAGTCGATCTAAGGGGGTCCGTCCATGCGTCAGTCTTGCTAGTGTGTACGAAAGGATTTTCCAGTTTGGAAAAAGTTGGTACATCGCAATATTATTCTTAAACATAGATCAAGTTCTGAGATGGGCAATATTTTTTAATAACCCTGATACTTATAAAATGCGTATTGAGCATACGATTCTTTTCCATCTCGGGACATCCCATTTTTTTTCTATCAACACAAAATATTGTATGAAAACGGATTATATCGAACCATTTCTTCTGGTACCTCCTAAGTCTCATAAAATACATGAAATAAATATCCGATTATCTTCAAATTTTACACATTCCAATATACAATATCATATATACAATATGGATGATATATATATCACAATTTTCAATCATTAATGAATCTCTTCAAACTTGGTGTAGCTAAGTATTTATCGCAGCCCTAGGTCTGATCTGAATAATCATCAAAATACCGAATATAGGGAAGTACCAGGGGGTTATAAAACGTGGACCTGAACAGATAATTTTCTGGCATAGGCTGTAGTATCCATTACGAACTTCAAATACAAAACTTGAAATTATTCTGGTAAATAATGTCGCTAAAATCATCAAAGTACTGAATATCGGGGGTTCCGTTAAATGGGGGCTATACGAAGACGTGGACTGCACAAACAATTTTCTGTCATATGCTGTAGTATTCATTAGGAAATTCAAATACCAAATTTGAAATAGTTCCGGTAAATAAAATTGCTAAAATTATCAAAATACCGAATATCGGGGGTACCGTTATATGGGGGCTATACGAAGACGTGGACCTATATGACCTATTTTCTGTTTTGTGCTGAATGACAAACTTAATATACCCTCCATACTATATGGTGGACAGTATAAAAAACATTGTTTTGCATTGCCTTTTCCCCAAAGTGAATTTTATGGGATGTGAAATGAGCAATATGCCGAAATGTGCATTGCGAGTTATATTACGGAACCGATATCATACCATTCTTCCCAAGAGTTCTAATTTCATTTTTCAGTTAAATAAAAGGTCAGCATCAGCAACTATCTACACTTTTGATCCCAACTGTTTGGTATTTTCTCAAAGCAACATCAACCTTATGATTTCTATTTTATTTGCTGGGTATAACATTTGGTTATGGCTCCGTAAACATCACATTTCGGACCCCAACATCATTTGAGAGTTCATAGTGTATTTAATTCTGTAAAACTATGTGCAGGTATGTGTGTAGATATTTGTTTGGACGTTTTGTGATATTTTGCTGAAATATTTTTCTTTTAAATACCCTACATCTGTGGGTGATATTTAGCAGTGGTTTTCATATTCGAATAAGAGAAAATTTTCAAATATTGTATGGAGAGAAAATAACATTTTATCTCAACTATATGTTACAGAAGTCCAATATTTTACTTCTGAATGCCCATTATAACCAAAGAGGCATATTAGTTCCTTATACAGAAATCGATTCCCATTAAAAGATTCGGATTAATTCAAACATTATTTTTACAAAGCCCCAATGTTTCGAATGAAGGTCCAGATTAATTTTGCCAATTCGAATTAACAATAATTTGATCCTTAATGAAATGGCAAGATTATGCCTTTGTTTCTATTATTTGAGAAAAGAAAATATATCACTAAAAATTTGTTATTTTAAAACCTAGTTTTATAATCCGATTTTATCTAAAACAATTTAATTGTACACCCAGAGAAAAAATGACAACATCCGTGTATGAAATGACCACATCCGTGTATGATAGTGTATCAACCACGTTTGGTGTCAAAATGAGCACGCTGTTGTCATTTTGACACCGAGATTTTGGCAACGATTTCAACAACAGATGTGCATGAAATGAGCACATACGTGGTCATTTCGAGCACGCCCCGTTGTCAGATTGTCAACGCTTCGTTGTCAGATCGTCAACGCTTCGTTGTCAGATTGTCAACGCTCCGTTGTCGGATTGTCAACGCCCGTTGTCAGATTGAAATCAATGGTGGTCATTTTTTGATATCCGTTCCTTTTCCATTTTATACCCTTAGTAGAAGAAACGACATTTTTTGAAAAGTATTTTATTGAACGAAACCAATTACATAAATTCAATATAAATACATATTTGATTTAACAAAACAATTCGAATTACATATATTCAATGTATAGAAACAAATTAAATTAACTTAAATCTGAAATAAACTTTTCCATTATTCATAGGATATAAGTGAAATGGGTAAGTAATAAAATCTAAAATTGGTATTAAAAAAATTGTATCCTCATTCAGAGAACCAACTTCATACGATTGTAAATGGTAATCAAAGTTTTTAACTTTTACTTGGTTACATAAAATGTAAACATTTTCATTTTCAATTATTAAATGTTTAATTTTGAAAAGTTCAATTGCGGCATTATTTGTTGCTAAATAATAGTTTTTTTTATACCTAGTTCCCTTAAAAAAAATGTCATCAGACACTTTGCAATTTTGGTAATTTAAAACTGGCTTACTTTTTTTGTAACAATATTCCTCTTTTGCCAAATCTTCGATGGTATGCGTATTAATGATAACATTTGGTTCTAAGTTATCTTCGTGTTTTAATAAAAAATTGGAAAATTTCAATCCAGACTTAATAGATAATGAACGACAGGGATTTACTCTTGATGTAGTATTTCCTAAATAGGCTTTTGCTTCCTTGTGTTTAGCTTCGAATCTCATGCTCCAGAGATATTTAAGGGGACCACATTTTCGGATAGCTGTGGGATAGTGGACAAGAAAGTGGTGTTTCGGTTTTAACGAACCGTATAATGTTATATAAAGTGAATGGTGATCTCTAATTAATTCTTCCAATTTTATTAAATCGTCTTCTATATAACTTGGTCTTAAAAGTAAATCGATTATTTGTAATAATATTATAAAAACTTTCCAGTGATCGTTGGAGAAAGGAATTAAATCGCCTACCATTAAAGGTAAAAAATTAGTAAAACACATAGTTTCACTAGCTGTCATTTTTAAGTTATAGTTTTTCAATCTACATAAATCTAGTGGTCCAGATTTATTTCCCACTTCAATTTCTCCAAATTGGAATAAAGATTTTCTGCTGTTAATACAATCTAACGTAACAATATTTTCTTGAATCAGCCCGAGAATTACATTAGACATATCGTAGACACATATGCCCTCGAAAATGTCATGCATAATATCAAAACAAAAATTTTCAGTGACGTTAAAATTTGGTAAAGATTCGAAGATACACTTGTTTTTAATACCTGTTTCTTGAAAATTATTTTCCAATACATTTGAGTTGTAATTCTCTTGGTTTCTTAAACTATCTAAATGCTGAATTGCGTCGAATTGCATTTGGGACTTTTTCTTCTACATACCCGGCAAAATCTTTTAGAGTTAAATGATTGCACGTAGCCTAAAATACTATTAACTGCTAAATTATCTCCAATAATTACACCTAAAATAAAATGCACCTTCTGAACACTTTGTTGAACACAAATTTCAACCCCTTCTTCTAGAATTTTTAACTCTTCTACAAGATTGTGAAATGAAACTTCATTTCCACGTTCTTTTAAATCCTTTGATGGTATAAACGCAGCAGTTAATATATAATCAAGTTTTGACAACAAGTGCTGTGGCATTGAAGGAAAGCTAATATAACAACCACATATGGAAAATGTATGGGTTCCAAGAGGATTATTAATTTGAAAATCATCCATGTAAAGGACATAGGGAATAACTAAATTGTACTGATATTTTAATAATTTAGTTTTATATAACTCACCGTTTGTAAAATTTTGTAAAACAGGTGAATTTAGGAATTTTTTGGAGTTTTCTAATGTCAAATCTAAGAGATTTGGAATTTTAAAAAGGGCACTTATCATGAATTTCAGTGGCATTATATAAATATTGGATAACTTTGGACCTAAACTGGGATTTCCGCTGATAACAATTTCCGAGACTTGATTGCTAATTACATAAACCTTTGGATCATCATAAAAGTTTAGTTCTTTTAAAATTTTTAAAAGTCTATATTCCGTTCTAGTTTCTTCGAAAGGATTTTTACAAAAGTTTAGTAAGTACCTTAAGTCTTCATAATTTGGATGATCAGTTATATATTTTTCAATTGTACATGAAATGGATGAAAGCAGAATTGAAACAGAATGTTGTATTTCTATAACATGATTTCTAGGCATATAGCTTTGACCATGTAATTGTAAAGACAGATATAAGGTTTTCTTTTTCAAAACATTTAAATCCTTTTCTATTGTATTGTTGTTAATAACAGTTTCACTGTTTGTATAATCATTTTCTTTTGATGATGACATTTCAACTGGCACATTAATGGCTTTAACCATTGGTGGAGCTTTTGTGTGATTCTTGTGAAGTTTTTCTAAATGAATTCTGAATGACGTAAATTTTGTAAATGTTTGCTTACAGTTGTCCTGAACGCATTGTACTTTTAAAAATTTAGTGGACATTAAATGGTCTGTTTTCAAATGAGCTATTAAAAGATTTGCCTTATCAAAATGCTTACGGCAACGAAAGCAAATATACATTTTGAATTGTACTTTAATTATTGTTGCAGAAATTAATAAGTGAAGTCAAATTAACTGATTTTATATCATATACAGTATTAATTTCATAAAAATATTTTTGGATAAAAATCCATGGAATTTGGCAGGCATTGGATATTTTAAAGAAAGTGCATGAAAAATTTTAAAACATGTATCTAAACATTCGAGGAACGATTGAAATTTTAACAAATTGTGGTTAAAAAAAACATAAAAACCTTTTATATTGAAATCGGACAAACCCTCCACAATTATAAATGGCTGTATAGTTAATCCAGCATTGTAATACTTTTCAGTGACTGTATCAATTTGCCTTTTATAATCGTTAATTGTCGGTAGTCGCAGTACGAAACTTTCCTGCGAATCAGCTATTGTTACTTTTTTTCGTAATTTACCGTTTCCACATTTAAACCTAGCAGGTGATGGTAAAACTGAATTCAACAG
Source organism: Musca domestica (assembly GCF_030504385.1). NCBI lineage: Eukaryota > Metazoa > Arthropoda > Insecta > Diptera > Muscidae > Musca > Musca domestica. The sequence continues at coordinate 13,959,152 of NW_026712299.1, forward strand.
TATTGCGTATATATAATCTTGAGCATCTGCAACCGAAATATAAAATAAATATTACTTTTAATGTTTATGATAAATCAGGAATTAAAATTTACCTATGCTGCTTGCCGTCAAAACATTTGCGAAGAGTTGTTTGCAATGTTCGTTATGAATATTTTTCCCATAATAATTGTAAATTTTTTTCTTAAATTGGTCCCATTTAGAAAGTAGAAGATTGCCTTTCTGTGGATACATAATATCGAAATCAATGTTGACCTAAAACGAAACATTAGTATCCATATACAAATAAATAGCTCATGGCTACTTACCAATTCTGAAGCTCTTGCATCGGACAACTTCGTCCATTCAAGGAGAAATGTATGGCTACTTAAATTTTTTATATCTCTTTGCCGTATGTTAAAAGATCTTTTCCATTTTTCGCAGATCGATCCCCAATCATTACATTCTCTTAGTAAGGAAGCTTTCAATGAATTTTCAACTGATTCATCAATTTCGGGAACATCTTTGTTACAAAAATTAGGAGATGTGTGAGTTGCTGCTTTGCTTGTGCTAGGCTCGGAAATCAAAAGCTTTATTCTTTTGGACTTCTTGTTTCTATACTTGGCATAAAGTTTTCCGCTTGCGTTGTTCTTTCCTTTTCTTGAAATGTAATAATAATCCTAAAAATAAAGACATATTATAAGTTAAGAAACTACATAATCAGATACGTTGTTTATATTGTTAATCTTACCCTCATTTCGTTTTCAAGAGGAAAAACGGAACAAATTTCATCCAATATGCGCATATAGTCTTGAGTGTAAAGAGTAACATTGTTGGTTAAAATATCTTCAATAATTATATTAATTATATCATCTCTTTGCTCGTCACTTAATTTCTTATTAACGCTACTACATTCAAGCGCTAGTTTCCCCTTCGAGGTATGTGTTAACAATTCCGTTAGATCCTATATTAAATAAAAAACTACATTAACTATGCTTACACAAATATTACTCTTACCTTACCTCTGACAAAATTCCTTTGGCTTTTGAGCAGTTCGAACCTGTAGTGTCGGGAGTACCAGGAGTACTTGCAGGTGTCTCGTTGCGTTTCCACCATTCACCTATTTTAGATGGAACTGACATAGTTTCGTCATCAATCCCGAGCTATTGTTATGACAATATTAATACTGAGTTCAACTCTGTAAAACAAATAATACGTACCTTTCGTTTTTTCCAAGCAAAGAGCTTTTCTCTGAATTCAACACGCAGTCCCAATGGTGGCACTGCTTCCTTTAAATCTTCTTTTTCAAGTACTGCAAGCTGCGAAATGTTACATGTGATGCTAAAAGAACAAAAAAGAAAATTCTTTGTTAATTACACTGATTAACTGAAAAATTCATTTTTATTTACTTACCTTTTAATTGTTCAAAAAGCGACTCCATATTTATTCCTTTTAAGAACTCCCTTAACATATAATCGTCCTCATTGTTTTCCGCATCTTGACTGCTGCAATGGTTTGTATCGCGAACCACAACAATATTGCCATCGATTTCTAACAACTCACCAATGATATTTTGAGGATCTTGCGAATTATTATTCATTTTCAATAAATTTTTTGCACAATGCGTCCTTTCTCTTTCAATAACACGGAAAAAATGGTAAATATGCAGCCGATTGCACACGAGTAAAAAAATGACAACGGTGGTGCATGATTCATACACGGTAGTTGCTAAAATGGCAACGATCGTGTACGATTCATGCACGTCGGTGTACAAAGTAACAACGGTGGTGCATCATTATGCAGGTGGTGGTGCATAATTCATACACGACCGGTGTCATATTGACAACGACCGTGTGTGAATCATGCACCACCGTTGTCATTTTTACTCGTGTGTAATCGGCTGCAATTACCAATATTACAAATGGACAAATTAAGCACGGCTGTTGTTGGTACCGAAAGTTGACCACGTCTCGGTGTCAATTTGAGCACGTTCGTGCACAATTCACCAACAGCCGTTGTTGAAAAATATAACAACGGGTCGTTGCGAAAATGACAACATACGTGCTTGATTTCGCAACGGGATTTTTCCCTCAGTGTACCAGGTATAATACGATCTAGACATATTGTAAGTCAAACTTTACCAGGCTTTATTGGTATTGTCGAAAAAAATCTAAAATTTAACTTTTTTAATATTTTTTAGAAAAGTTTCTAGTATTTTATAATTAAAACAATTTCTTTTTATACCCTCCACCATACATAGTATGGAGGGTATATTAAGTTCGTCATTCCGTTTGTAACTCATCGAAATAATCATTTTAGACCCAACAAAGTATATATATTCTTGATCAGCGTAAAATTCTAAGACGATTTAGCCCTGTCCGTCCATCTGTTATAATCACGCTACAGTCAAAACGAATTAAGATAGAAAGCTAAAATTTTGCACACATCCCTCTTTTGTTTGCTGGCAGGTCAAGTTCGAAGATGGGCTATATCGGTCCACGATATCGTATAGCCCTCATATAACGGTACCCCCCAATATCCGGTATTTTGATAATTTTAGATACATTTTCCAATGGAATAGTCTGAAAATCAACACAAGGGGTTCTCTATGAGCACTTTACTCCCTGAAAGAGAATTGTGTATATGGGTCCACGATATCGTATAGCCCCCGTATAACGGTACCCCCCAAAATCCGGTATTTGGATGATTTTAGCCACATTTTCCAATGGAAGAGTCTGAAAATCCACACGAGGAGTTCTCTATGAGCACTTTACTCCCTGAAAGAGAATTATCTAAATAGGTCCACGATATCGTATAGCCCCCATATAACGGTACCACCCAATATCCGGTATTTTGATGATTTTAGCCACATTTTCCAATGGGATTATCTGAAAATCCACACAAGGATTTCCTTGTGAGTACTTTACCCTAGACATAGATTTGTCTATATAGGTCCACAAAATCGTATATCCCCCATAAATCGGCACCTTCCAACATTAGGAATTTTAAAGATTTTAACAGAATTTTTAATGGTTTTTTTTATTTATTTATTTATTTATTAATTTTTTTTTTTTTTTTTTGAAATTGTACTAATTTTTTCTAAATGGCTCGGCCGAACTTACTGCTTTTTTACTTGATCTCTTTCTTTTCTATTGAAACAATTTCTCTACTTTCTTTAAAAAATGTTCTCAATTCTATTCTCAAGAATCAATGAAAATTGTCAGTATTTTGTACTGAGAATTTGTTGTTCAAAGCCACTGTAGCAGTAAACTGAATTTAGGGTATTTTGATGATTTTTTACCAATCGATTTCAATGTCCAAATAAAACTGGCTCCAATATTAACTTCCGATACTCTTATTTTTAAAGGCTTTATTTAAGCATTAAAAGTTCGTCCGTTTTTTTTTCTCCGCCATTGTATGGAGGGTACATTGACTTTGTCATTTCGTTTGAACGTCTTCGAAATACTCATGTCAGACGCAACAAAGTATATTCATTGTCGATCAGTAAAATTCTAAGATGTCCGTATAAATGTTGCTAAATATATCTTAAATTATTGGACCTATTTTTTATATGGTATAGGCAAGTTTGACATAGGAACCCGAAACTCTTTTGGGGTTTTGATCTATAAACCAAGTACTATCAAATTTACTTTGAATTGTCCATAATGTAGACTGCATATTACACATTGAAATTATTAGAACATTTGCAGCAAAGTCGGAAAAATGCTGAATTTGTCGAAATTAAAAAAAAAATTACTAGTAAGCAAAGGCTATAGTCGTGCAGGGCCGACCATGTGATATCCTATAACACTATAATATCTTGTTAGCCTCTATATGTCAAAATTCATTTTGGAATATTCCATTTTTGAAATAATGTCATATAGCCCTGCCCAGATGCTAATCTTATTTACGCACTCCGCCGAGTTGTTATACGTTCGAAATAAATTCACAAAAGTCATGTAGAGCGACTGCAAAATTAGGAAAATGTTATTTTTTGGTCCATTTGAACCCCTAAATTTACATCTCCATAACTGTAGGCTTTAATTCCGAACTTAACACTAGTGTTGGGGGTGTAGAAAAATTTTAGAAAATATACAATTCAAAATTGTAAATAATATTGAAAAAATCGCTTCCGCTAAAAATTTGTCGTGTATTTGTGAATTCGCCAGGGTTAAAAATATTAGCGGTTTAGTGGAAAATCTCGTAATTATACCCTACACCACATAGTGGTAAGGGTATTATGTCTTTGTGCATTTGTTTGTAACATGGAGAAGGAAGCGAGATAGACCCATAGTTACTTTTGAAGATCTCCATAGAATCACTTTCTGAGTTGATTTATGTATGTCAGTCCGTCTGTCCATGTATTCTTGTGAACAAAATGCAGGTCGCATTTATTATCCGATTGGGATGACATTTTCCACACAACATTTGTTTGGCATAAGGACGAACCCTATTGAAATTGGTGAGAATAATTGTGCACTAAATGCCCAATATCAGTCCAAATGACCTGAATTTTGGTACATCCGACCAAATTCTGTCTAGAAGAATTATATTAAATTTGTAGAAGTTCAGTTCAGATACAGCTATAGCACCCATATATATGTTTCATCTGAGTTAGTGTTTTAGTCCCTCACATTCGTAATATGCACTCCACAGGAATTATACTTGGTACCAGATATCAGATAAAGCAAAAAATTGTTGATTTTAATTTTATTAAAATCGGTTCAGATTTGGATATATCTCCCGTATATCTCTTAATCCGATTTCGGGTTAATTGCGCACCAAATGGCCAATATCAGCCCAAATGGCATGAATTTTGGCAAATCCGACCGCATTCAGCCTAGAAAAAAGTTCACCAATTTTAGTAAAAATCGGCTCAGATATAGCTATAACTGCCATATATATGTTCCATCCGATTTGTTATTTTTGTCCTCCGCAGCCGTAATATGTACTCTGCAACAACGATATTTGGGGAAATATAACTCAAAAATACTTTTTCTAAATTTTATTTTTATATATATAAATATAAATAACGGTTGTAGACTGTGGTTTGTTTGGACCAAATCCGTTTTCGAGTCGATCTAAGGGGGTCCGTCCATGCGTCAGTCTTGCTAGTGTGTACGAAAGGATTTTCCAGTTTGGAAAAAGTTGGTACATCGCAATATTATTCTTAAACATAGATCAAGTTCTGAGATGGGCAATATTTTTTAATAACCCTGATACTTATAAAATGCGTATTGAGCATACGATTCTTTTCCATCTCGGGACATCCCATTTTTTTTCTATCAACACAAAATATTGTATGAAAACGGATTATATCGAACCATTTCTTCTGGTACCTCCTAAGTCTCATAAAATACATGAAATAAATATCCGATTATCTTCAAATTTTACACATTCCAATATACAATATCATATATACAATATGGATGATATATATATCACAATTTTCAATCATTAATGAATCTCTTCAAACTTGGTGTAGCTAAGTATTTATCGCAGCCCTAGGTCTGATCTGAATAATCATCAAAATACCGAATATAGGGAAGTACCAGGGGGTTATAAAACGTGGACCTGAACAGATAATTTTCTGGCATAGGCTGTAGTATCCATTACGAACTTCAAATACAAAACTTGAAATTATTCTGGTAAATAATGTCGCTAAAATCATCAAAGTACTGAATATCGGGGGTTCCGTTAAATGGGGGCTATACGAAGACGTGGACTGCACAAACAATTTTCTGTCATATGCTGTAGTATTCATTAGGAAATTCAAATACCAAATTTGAAATAGTTCCGGTAAATAAAATTGCTAAAATTATCAAAATACCGAATATCGGGGGTACCGTTATATGGGGGCTATACGAAGACGTGGACCTATATGACCTATTTTCTGTTTTGTGCTGAATGACAAACTTAATATACCCTCCATACTATATGGTGGACAGTATAAAAAACATTGTTTTGCATTGCCTTTTCCCCAAAGTGAATTTTATGGGATGTGAAATGAGCAATATGCCGAAATGTGCATTGCGAGTTATATTACGGAACCGATATCATACCATTCTTCCCAAGAGTTCTAATTTCATTTTTCAGTTAAATAAAAGGTCAGCATCAGCAACTATCTACACTTTTGATCCCAACTGTTTGGTATTTTCTCAAAGCAACATCAACCTTATGATTTCTATTTTATTTGCTGGGTATAACATTTGGTTATGGCTCCGTAAACATCACATTTCGGACCCCAACATCATTTGAGAGTTCATAGTGTATTTAATTCTGTAAAACTATGTGCAGGTATGTGTGTAGATATTTGTTTGGACGTTTTGTGATATTTTGCTGAAATATTTTTCTTTTAAATACCCTACATCTGTGGGTGATATTTAGCAGTGGTTTTCATATTCGAATAAGAGAAAATTTTCAAATATTGTATGGAGAGAAAATAACATTTTATCTCAACTATATGTTACAGAAGTCCAATATTTTACTTCTGAATGCCCATTATAACCAAAGAGGCATATTAGTTCCTTATACAGAAATCGATTCCCATTAAAAGATTCGGATTAATTCAAACATTATTTTTACAAAGCCCCAATGTTTCGAATGAAGGTCCAGATTAATTTTGCCAATTCGAATTAACAATAATTTGATCCTTAATGAAATGGCAAGATTATGCCTTTGTTTCTATTATTTGAGAAAAGAAAATATATCACTAAAAATTTGTTATTTTAAAACCTAGTTTTATAATCCGATTTTATCTAAAACAATTTAATTGTACACCCAGAGAAAAAATGACAACATCCGTGTATGAAATGACCACATCCGTGTATGATAGTGTATCAACCACGTTTGGTGTCAAAATGAGCACGCTGTTGTCATTTTGACACCGAGATTTTGGCAACGATTTCAACAACAGATGTGCATGAAATGAGCACATACGTGGTCATTTCGAGCACGCCCCGTTGTCAGATTGTCAACGCTTCGTTGTCAGATCGTCAACGCTTCGTTGTCAGATTGTCAACGCTCCGTTGTCGGATTGTCAACGCCCGTTGTCAGATTGAAATCAATGGTGGTCATTTTTTGATATCCGTTCCTTTTCCATTTTATACCCTTAGTAGAAGAAACGACATTTTTTGAAAAGTATTTTATTGAACGAAACCAATTACATAAATTCAATATAAATACATATTTGATTTAACAAAACAATTCGAATTACATATATTCAATGTATAGAAACAAATTAAATTAACTTAAATCTGAAATAAACTTTTCCATTATTCATAGGATATAAGTGAAATGGGTAAGTAATAAAATCTAAAATTGGTATTAAAAAAATTGTATCCTCATTCAGAGAACCAACTTCATACGATTGTAAATGGTAATCAAAGTTTTTAACTTTTACTTGGTTACATAAAATGTAAACATTTTCATTTTCAATTATTAAATGTTTAATTTTGAAAAGTTCAATTGCGGCATTATTTGTTGCTAAATAATAGTTTTTTTTATACCTAGTTCCCTTAAAAAAAATGTCATCAGACACTTTGCAATTTTGGTAATTTAAAACTGGCTTACTTTTTTTGTAACAATATTCCTCTTTTGCCAAATCTTCGATGGTATGCGTATTAATGATAACATTTGGTTCTAAGTTATCTTCGTGTTTTAATAAAAAATTGGAAAATTTCAATCCAGACTTAATAGATAATGAACGACAGGGATTTACTCTTGATGTAGTATTTCCTAAATAGGCTTTTGCTTCCTTGTGTTTAGCTTCGAATCTCATGCTCCAGAGATATTTAAGGGGACCACATTTTCGGATAGCTGTGGGATAGTGGACAAGAAAGTGGTGTTTCGGTTTTAACGAACCGTATAATGTTATATAAAGTGAATGGTGATCTCTAATTAATTCTTCCAATTTTATTAAATCGTCTTCTATATAACTTGGTCTTAAAAGTAAATCGATTATTTGTAATAATATTATAAAAACTTTCCAGTGATCGTTGGAGAAAGGAATTAAATCGCCTACCATTAAAGGTAAAAAATTAGTAAAACACATAGTTTCACTAGCTGTCATTTTTAAGTTATAGTTTTTCAATCTACATAAATCTAGTGGTCCAGATTTATTTCCCACTTCAATTTCTCCAAATTGGAATAAAGATTTTCTGCTGTTAATACAATCTAACGTAACAATATTTTCTTGAATCAGCCCGAGAATTACATTAGACATATCGTAGACACATATGCCCTCGAAAATGTCATGCATAATATCAAAACAAAAATTTTCAGTGACGTTAAAATTTGGTAAAGATTCGAAGATACACTTGTTTTTAATACCTGTTTCTTGAAAATTATTTTCCAATACATTTGAGTTGTAATTCTCTTGGTTTCTTAAACTATCTAAATGCTGAATTGCGTCGAATTGCATTTGGGACTTTTTTCTTCTACATACCCGGCAAAATCTTTTAGAGTTAAATGATTGCACGTAGCCTAAAATACTATTAACTGCTAAATTATCTCCAATAATTACACCTAAAATAAAATGCACCTTCTGAACACTTTGTTGAACACAAATTTCAACCCCTTCTTCTAGAATTTTTAACTCTTCTACAAGATTGTGAAATGAAACTTCATTTCCACGTTCTTTTAAATCCTTTGATGGTATAAACGCAGCAGTTAATATATAATCAAGTTTTGACAACAAGTGCTGTGGCATTGAAGGAAAGCTAATATAACAACCACATATGGAAAATGTATGGGTTCCAAGAGGATTATTAATTTGAAAATCATCCATGTAAAGGACATAGGGAATAACTAAATTGTACTGATATTTTAATAATTTAGTTTTATATAACTCACCGTTTGTAAAATTTTGTAAAACAGGTGAATTTAGGAATTTTTTGGAGTTTTCTAATGTCAAATCTAAGAGATTTGGAATTTTAAAAAGGGCACTTATCATGAATTTCAGTGGCATTATATAAATATTGGATAACTTTGGACCTAAACTGGGATTTCCGCTGATAACAATTTCCGAGACTTGATTGCTAATTACATAAACCTTTGGATCATCATAAAAGTTTAGTTCTTTTAAAATTTTTAAAAGTCTATATTCCGTTCTAGTTTCTTCGAAAGGATTTTTACAAAAGTTTAGTAAGTACCTTAAGTCTTCATAATTTGGATGATCAGTTATATATTTTTCAATTGTACATGAAATGGATGAAAGCAGAATTGAAACAGAATGTTGTATTTCTATAACATGATTTCTAGGCATATAGCTTTGACCATGTAATTGTAAAGACAGATATAAGGTTTTCTTTTTCAAAACATTTAAATCCTTTTCTATTGTATTGTTGTTAATAACAGTTTCACTGTTTGTATAATCATTTTCTTTTGATGATGACATTTCAACTGGCACATTAATGGCTTTAACCATTGGTGGAGCTTTTGTGTGATTCTTGTGAAGTTTTTCTAAATGAATTCTGAATGACGTAAATTTTGTAAATGTTTGCTTACAGTTGTCCTGAACGCATTGTACTTTTAAAAATTTAGTGGACATTAAATGGTCTGTTTTCAAATGAGCTATTAAAAGATTTGCCTTATCAAAATGCTTACGGCAACGAAAGCAAATATACATTTTGAATTGTACTTTAATTATTGTTGCAGAAATTAATAAGTGAAGTCAAATTAACTGATTTTATATCATATACAGTATTAATTTCATAAAAATATTTTTGGATAAAAATCCATGGAATTTGGCAGGCATTTGGATATTTTAAAGAAAGTGCATGAAAAATTTTAAAACATGTATCTAAACATTCGAGGAACGATTGAAATTTTAACAAATTGTGGTTAAAAAAAACATAAAAACCTTTTATATTGAAATCGGACAAACCCTCCACAATTATAAATGGCTGTATAGTTAATCCAGCATTGTAATACTTTTCAGTGACTGTATCAATTTGCCTTTTATAATCGTTAATTGTCGGTAGTCGCAGTACGAAACTTTCCTGCGAATCAGCTATTGTTACTTTTTTTCGTAATTTACCGTTTCCACATTTAAACCTAGCAGGTGATGGTAAAACTGAATTCAACAGTATTGCGTATATATAATCTTGAGCATCTGCAACCGAAATATAAAATAAATATTACTTTTAATGTTTATGATAAATCAGGAATTAAAATTTACCTATGCTGCTTGCCGTCAAAACATTTGCGAAGAGTTGTTTGCAATGTTCGTTATGAATATTTTTCCCATAATAATTGTAAATTTTTTTCTTAAATTGGTCCCATTTAGAAAGTAGAAGATTGCCTTTCTGTGGATACATAATATCGAAATCAATGTTGACCTAAAACGAAACATTAGTATCCATATACAAATAAATAGCTCATGGCTACTTACCAATTCTGAAGCTCTTGCATCGGACAACTTCGTCCATTCAAGGAGAAATGTATGGCTACTTAAATTTTTTATATCTCTTTGCCGTATGTTAAAAGATCTTTTCCATTTTTCGCAGATCGATCCCCAATCATTACATTCTCTTAGTAAGGAAGCTTTCAATGAATTTTCAACTGATTCATCAATTTCGGGAACATCTTTGTTACAAAAATTAGGAGATGTGTGAGTTGCTGCTTTGCTTGTGCTAGGCTCGGAAATCAAAAGCTTTATTCTTTTGGACTTCTTGTTTCTATACTTGGCATAAAGTTTTCCGCTTGCGTTGTTCTTTCCTTTTCTTGAAATGTAATAATAATCCTAAAAATAAAGACATATTATAAGTTAAGAAACTACATAATCAGATACGTTGTTTATATTGTTAATCTTACCCTCATTTCGTTTTCAAGAGGAAAAACGGAACAAATTTCATCCAATATGCGCATATAGTCTTGAGTGTAAAGAGTAACATTGTTGGTTAAAATATCTTCAATAATTATATTAATTATATCATCTCTTTGCTCGTCACTTAATTTCTTATTAACGCTACTACATTCAAGCGCTAGTTTCCCCTTCGAGGTATGTGTTAACAATTCCGTTAGATCCTATATTAAATAAAAAAACTACATTAACTATGCTTACACAAATATTACTCTTACCTTACCTCTGACAAAATTCCTTTGGCTTTTGAGCAGTTCGAACCTGTAGTGTCGGGAGTACCAGGAGTACTTGCAGGTGTCTCGTTGCGTTTCCACCATTCACCTATTTTAGATGGAACTGACATAGTTTCGTCATCAATCCCGAGCTATTGTTATGACAATATTAATACTGAGTTCAACTCTGTAAAACAAATAATACGTACCTTTCGTTTTTTCCAAGCAAAGAGCTTTTCTCTGAATTCAACACGCAGTCCCAATGGTGGCACTGCTTCCTTTAAATCTTCTTTTTTCAAGTACTGCAAGCTGCGAAATGTTACATGTGATGCTAAAAGAACAAAAAAGAAAATTCTTTGTTAATTACACTGATTAACTGAAAAATTCATTTTTATTTACTTACCTTTTAATTGTTCAAAAAGCGACTCCATATTTATTCCTTTTAAGAACTCCCTTAACATATAATCGTCCTCATTGTTTTCCGCATCTTGACTGCTGCAATGGTTTGTATCGCGAACCACAACAATATTGCCATCGATTTCTAACAACTCACCAATGATATTTTGAGGATCTTGCGAATTATTATTCATTTTCAATAAATTTTTTGCACAATGCGTCCTTTCTCTTTCAATAACACGGAAAAAATGGTAAATATGCAGCCGATTGCACACGAGTAAAAAAAATGACAACGGTGGTGCATGATTCATACACGGTAGTTGCTAAAATGGCAACGATCGTGTACGATTCATGCACGTCGGTGTACAAAGTAACAACGGTGGTGCATCATTATGCAGGTGGTGGTGCATAATTCATACACGACCGGTGTCATATTGACAACGACCGTGTGTGAATCATGCACCACCGTTGTCATTTTTTACTCGTGTGTAATCGGCTGCAATTACCAATATTACAAATGGACAAATTAAGCACGGCTGTTGTTGGTACCGAAAGTTGACCACGTCTCGGTGTCAATTTGAGCACGTTCGTGCACAATTCACCAACAGCCGTTGTTGAAAAATATAACAACGGGTCGTTGCGAAAATGACAACATACGTGCTTGATTTCGCAACGGGATTTTTCCCTCAGTGTAGGGTATAAGCTGGTCAGTATTCAACCCATTTATAGACCTTAAGTTCGTTTTTTTTTCGTCATCCAATTTTTTTTATTTCATGTTACTCGTTTCCTTTCCTTTTTGTAAATTTGGTCAAAAGTATGTATGCATGGTTAAGCAAATAAAATATTCTCTGACCAAACACACACACAAAAAAAAACCGACGACGACAATTCATTTGAAAAAAGGAAATCCTTGATACCAAACAACAAAGCTCAGTGTTGAGAAGGAAATTTCGTAAAGCATTTTGACAACAATTTTTATTTCCTTTAAATGTAATTTTTTCTGATAATAAACAATTCGAGGGTCATAGTCATGAAAATTGAAAAAAAAAGAATGTAAGAAAATCAAACAAGCAACCAACACACGCGCAAACATATCGCCTCCTTCCAACCCCAAAAAACACATGCCCATAACTCCGGTCAAGTGGACAGACGCCGAACATTTTGGCATGGCCACTACGGGATGGGACAAATAGGCGAATATTTAAATGTGATTGCATGTGCAAACGTGCTGTGTGTGAGTGTGTGTGTAAACATGTCCATGTTTAAGCAAAAATCTCAAAGATATGTAATTTAAATCACAAATAATTGCAAAAAAAGAAATAAACATTTTTGACTTGACTTGACTAGGAGGTCATGCATAATTTATGAACAATAAACATTAAGAAATACTCGGAAATTTTTCAAAATATATGGTTGCATGAAGAAATTTATGTTTGTTGCTTTGTTTTAGCATTAGATCATTAGGCCATATTTAGAATTTGTGAAGGAAATTATATTCAGGCCAGATATCTCAAAATACAAATTACCTCAAAATTGTTACCATGAACCTCGATTTAAATAATTCAAATTATTATTTTACTTTTGTTTCGGGAAATATTAATTTTTATACCCTCCAACTTGGAAAGGAGGGTATATTAACTTTGTCATTCAGTTTGTAACATCCCTAAATATTCGTCGTAGACCCCATAATATATAATCAGCATAAAATACTAAGACGATTTAACGATATTCGTTTGACATTTAGCAGAATAATTTTTATTGTGTCCAGGATGGTTGGTATTGAAAATGAGATATATCGGTCCACGTTATAGCCCCCATATAACGGTACCTCCCGATATTCGACATTTTGATGATTTTAGCGACATTATTGTTTGTTTCAAATTTGATATTTGAAGTTCGAAAGGTATACTACAGCCTAAGACAGAAAACTGTCTGTGCAGGTCCACGTCTTCGTATAGCCCCCATAAAACGGTACCTCCCGATATTCGGTATTTTGATGATTTTAGCGACCTTATTTACTAGAATTGTTTCAAATTTGGTATTTGAAGTTCGAAATGGATACTACACTCTAAGACAGAAAATTGTCTGTGCGGGTCCACGTCTTCGTATAGCCCCCATATAAAGGTACCTCCCGATATTCGGTATTTTGATGATTTTAATTACAATACTCACCGAAATTGTTTAAGATGTCGTATTTAAAGTTCGTAATCGATGCTACAGCCTGTGACAGAAAATTGTCTGTGCAGGTCCAGGTCTTCGTATAGCTCCGATATAACTGTACATCCTATATGCTGTATTTTGATGAGTTTAGCCACATTATTCACCGTTTATTTCAAGTTTCGAATATAAATATGGTAATGGCTCATGACAACAATGCGTCGTGTATACCACAATATAATGGCTATATTCGGTATTTTTAAGATTTTAACAGAATTTTGTAACGATTGTTTTTTTTTTTTTTGAAAATTTCCAAATTCGTTCAAATGGTGGAGGGTATTTAAAGTTCTGCACGGCCGAGCTTGCGGCTTTTTAACTTCTTTTTTTCCGTATTTTTTATCGGATCAAATTTAGATATAGCTCCCATATATATCTTCATCCGATTTCGGGTTAAATGTGCACCAAATGTCCACTATCAGTCCAAATTACCTGAATTTTGGCACGCCCAACCGAGTTCGGCCCAGAAGCAAGTATATCAAATTTGGAGAAAATCGGTTCAGATATAGCTATAGCTCCCATATATATCTTTCATCCGATTTGATCTTTAAGTCCCTCACATTCCTACTATGCACTCCACAACCGTGATATTTGGTACCAGGTATTATATGGAGCACAGAAATAGCTGTTTTAAATTTTATCGAAATCGGTTCAGATTTGGATATAGCTCTCATATATATCTTCATCCGATTTTGGGTTAAATGTGCACCAAATGTCCACTATCAGTCCAAATTACCTGAATTTTGGCACACCCAACCGAGTTCGGCCTAGAAGCAAGTATATCAAATTTGGAGGAAATCGGTTCAGATATAGCTATAGCTCCCATATATATCTCTCATCCGATTTGATCTCTAAGTCCCTCACATTCCTACTATGCACTCCACAACCGTGATATTTGGTACCAGGTATTATATGGAGCACAGAAATAGCTGTTTTAAATTTTATCGAAATCGGTTCAGTTTTGGATATAGCTCCCATATATATCTTCATCCGATTTCGGGTTAATTGACCACCAAATGGCCAATATCAGCCCAAATGGCCCGAATTTTGGCACATGTGACCGAGATTAGCCTTAAAGCAAATACAACAAATTTGGAGAAAATCGGTTCAGAAACAACTATAGCTCCCATATATATCTTCATCCGATTTCGGTTTAATTGACCACCAAATGATCAATATCAGCCCAAATGGCCCGAGTTTTGACACATGTGACCGAGATTAGCCTTAAAGCAAATACAACAAATTTGGAGAAAATCGGTTCAGAAACAGCTATAGCTCACATATATATCTTTCATCCGATTTGGTGTTTAAGCCTCTCACATTCGTAATATGCACTCCACAAGAATGATATTTGGTACCAGATATATGATACAGCCCAGAAATAGCTGTTTGTAATTTTATCGAAATCGGTTCAGATTTGGATATAGCTCCCATATATATCTTCATCCGATTTCGGGTTAATTGTGCACCAAATGGCCGATATAAGTCCAAATGGACTGAATTTTAGTACATCGGAACAAATTCAGCCTAGAAGCAAGTATATCAAATTTAGTGAAAATCGGTTCAGATATAGATATAGCAACCATATATATGTTTCATCCGATTTAGAGTTTTAGTCCCATACATTCGATATTTGGTACCAGGCATTAGATGGAGCACAGGAATAGCTGTTTTAAATTTTATCAAAATGGGTTCAGATTTGGATATAGCTCTCACATATATCTTCATCCGATTTCGGGTTAAATGTGCACTAAATGGTCAATGTCAGCCCAAATCACCAGTCTAGAAGCTAATACGTAAAATTTGGAGAAACCCGGTTCAGAGATAGCTATAGTTCGTAAAATGCACGATAGAATTAGATAGATTTTGATTTTGTACCAAATATCTCATAGAGCTCTGAAATACCCTGTATAAACCTTCTTACGAGAGCTCTACTGAATATGCATAGTGGTGTAGGGTATCATATAGTCGGCCCCGCCCGACTTTTGAGCTTTCCTTACTGGTTTATGCTGATTTCGTTGACGAATGTAGCCGTATATCGTAGCCAAATATCGTGAGTCTAAATTTGGAGATATAGATGGACCTCTTGAATTTAGATATGATATTTTGGGGTTCAAATGAACCAAATACAGAAAAATTTGCCCGATCACACAATTGAAGTCAATCGACACGCCTGAGAAGATAGTTAAGAGCAGGGAAGATTTCTAGCATTTTGGATGACCATTGGATTATATTTAGCTATAAAATTGACCACAACAACTAACAGCACGACAGAGTGCGTAAATATTGGGCAAATGTCCCTGGTCAAAAAGCTAAGGGTAATATCTGGGCAGCGTTTCGAGACATAATTTCAAAAGCGAAATCTTCCATAAAGGGAATTCTAACATATTGTATTATTGTAGGGTATCACATGATGGGCCCCGTACAACTATTGCCTTCGCTTATTTGTTTTTTCTATGAATCACAAAAAAAAATATTTTTATAATTCAATTCCTTAGTATTTAACATCAATTGCTGAATAATTTTGCTCACCTTCTTTTATAGCTGCATGGACTTTGTTCGTGTGCCGATGTGATTGTGTGTTTTCCAAATGTGATGCCTTCAAGATTCCGTTTGATTGATGCCAACAAATCTTTAAAATTCATGCCAGCTATAGAATTGTCACGTCACTTAGGATGTTGCCAAACACGTATTTTATTATGTCGTACTGCAGAACTGCAACTGAATATTTCACCGTTGTTTACAGTGCTTGAATTATGCGGCTGTTAAGGAAGACAAATAAATGTTCGAATATGGTTTACATGGGTATACAAAGAATGAATTGTACCAATAATTGTATGTCTTATAGTAAAAATATAACGTCTTTTTAGTGATTTTTTTTATTTATAATTTGAATCACACGAACAATAAAATTCAAAGTGTTCCTATCACAACAAGTGCCAATGCCATATCTGTTGGATAAGACGTTATGATAATCAGGATGGTAGGAACATAGCATTAGCATAACTTGTCATAAAACTACCAAAACAGTATTTGAAGAGAATGACATCAAAAATAAAAATATTCGTTTTTAAAAAAAATTCGTACAAAAAAATAGTTAAAAAAATATTTGCGTAACTTTGCGAAAATGTTCACTCGGCGTTTCTTCTAGTAGACCCACAAAATAAGAAACATTCTACATACAATTTCACTATAGAGCTCAGAATAAATTTTATGTCTAGGCTTAATAGTTTCTAAGAAAATTGCATTGGAAGATTATATGCTAATTCTTATCGCAAAATTTAATACATTTTAATTTAAGTCAAAATCTTCCGTAAATCCTGGGAAATGTGTTAAAAGAAGAAATATTCCAAATCGAATATCGTTATTAGTCTCTGAACAAAAGAAGTTTGTATACTTAATATGTGTCATAAAAATGATGTTTGAAAAATGTAGTTATTCACTAATCATTGCTCTGTCTGGTTTGGGGGTTATCTACAAACCTAGTACTATTAAAACCACAATCAGTACAATTATAAGAAAAGTGCTAAATCTGTCAGATAAAAGGGTCTTATAAAAAATGTTATATAAAAAAATTTATTATAACTTTGATTGGGCAAAAATTTATGTAGCACCTCGAAATATTCGCCCAGAACATAGGAACTGATCAGCTATGTATGTCCGTCCATCCATTCGTTCGCCTGTCCATGTTAAATTGTAATAACGCTAAATGTCGTAATTATCACGAAATTTAGCGTGAAGATGTAAACGATCGCAAAATTATATTAAAATGTAAAATCTAACCGTTACCGTCAATTCTACCGTTGACCAAGATATCGGATATATAGCAAAACAGTTTCAATCTATATAAGTCAAGAACCGCCGGGCTGATTTTGACAATTCTTAATGGTTTCTTGCCAGAAAAAGATAAAATATAAGAAAATTGCATAAAAAAATGCCAATTAAAAAGTGAATATATTTTTTAATATTTAGTGATATTTTCTTATTTTTTTCATATTTTTATATTGGAATTTTACATTTTGTAAAGTTTTTTAACTATGTGTTGCGGGTATCATATACAGGTCGCAATAATCGTCCATGCGAATTGGGTGGTTCAGAATTGAAGGCTATTGTTTTTGAAGATGTATATTTAGCGGTTCAAATAGACCAAAAATGTTAAACATATCCAGATTTTGAAGTCGATACACATGTCAGAATAAAAACAAATCGATATGCAAAGTTAGAGTTTAGGACTACAAATTTTGTGTGAAATAGTCTTGAATACCTTTCAGCACGACAGAGAGGGCAAATATAGAGCAAATGCCCCCGGTGGAAATCCAAAAGGCCTAAGGGGTATCATGTGGTCGGTTCACATCGCTATAGCCTTTGCTTACTTGCTTATATATTGATAAAGCCGGCTAAATATGATATTAAAGGTTAATATTTTTTTTGTCATAGGCTGTAGTACCAGTAACGAACTTCAAATACAAAATTTGAAACAAATCGGGTGAATATCAGGATGTACCGTTATATGGGGATGTACGAAAACGTGAACCTACATATAAATATTTTTGACATAGGCTGTAGCACCCATTACGATCTTCAAATACGAAATTTGAAATAATTCCGGTAAATAATGTCGACAAAATCATAAAAATACCGAATATCGGCAGGTACCGTTATATGGGGCTATACGAAAACGTGAACCGATATGGCTCATTTACGAACTTAATCTGCCTACTGGTAAACTATGCATGTATGCAAAATTTTAACCTTCTATCTCGATTCGTTCGAAAGATAGCGATTACAACAGATGTACAGACAGACAGACGGACATCGCCAGATCGTCTTAGAATTTTACGCTGATCCAGAATGTATATACTTTGTAGGGTCTATTACAAATATTTCGAGCAGTTACAAACGGAATGACAACATTAATATACCCTCCATAGAATGGTGGAGGGTATAAAAATGAGCTGAAAACATTAGGGAAGTTTGAGCGAGTCTCCGTGGCCACCCTGATTACATCGGTGGAAAGTGCTATCAAATCAAATAAAGTTTTCGTGCATTTTTCTGAACTGCACTTTTCTGAACACATTCCAATAGCTTCCAAAAAATCACCCTTTATTAGACTTATAGCTATATCATAACCGATTTTCATCAAATTTGACGCACTTACATCTAGACAAAATTCGGTCGCATATAGCAAAATTTATTTTTTCGCTCTATTTTTACATGTTTGGTGGAAAATAACTTCAAATCGCAAGACAATATATGGGAGCTCTAACTATATCTGACACGATTTTCATGAAATTTGACATACTTGTTTATATAAAGATATAACACTATTCCAATTATCAGAAATTTCAATAACGTTCGTCCTTAAACAAAGCAAATAAAGTGAGGAACATTTAATCTCAATCGGACAGTGAATGTGGCATGTACTTTTCTTATAAAAATACATGAACAGACGGACATGCGAAAACCTTCTCAGAATTTGATTCCATGGAGATCTCCGAAAGGAACTATGAGTCTATCTCGTTTCAAACCAATTCACAAATGCACAAACATAATACTCTGTCCACAGTGTGGCGTGGTACAAACCACGTGACCATGCACAATTTCGTGGCAGTTTACCCTATATTTACGCCCACTTCTAACGGAAATTCAAAATAATATTTGAAACCATATATTCAAATATATATGATGCTACATCGCCCAGATCTGCCTATATATGTCAAAGTAATCAGCGTCAGAAAGTTCAGCACTGTCCTTTCATTTTATGTATTCGCACAAAAGTTGGGGTCTAAATATTATCCGATGACCATCCAAAATGGTAGGCTCTTAGCCTGATTGGTCCATTTTATTTTACACGGTTGATGGAGGACCAATATTTCGAAGAGTTATTAACTGTATTGCACAATCAAATTTACAAAGCCCCCATGACATAGTGTTGTAGGGAAAAATTACCATTTATTTCTAATACTCTTATAGTCATAAGTTAATCATCTCACTTAGATTTTATTTCAAATAAAAAACCTAATACTCTTGATCACATATGTACATTACATGCGATTCTAATGCCAATATCATCGCACAGTCAGATTCATGTCCATATCATTAAAATGCCTGTTTATTGCCGTATTAACTGATACAGTCATTAACATTGTGATAACCACAGATATACACACACATCGTAGTCATCGTCATAGTCGTCATCATCATTATCTTGTAGAACAACTTTGAGATTATTGACATTCACTCAATAACTAGTACTAATTAAGTTAAGTTACAATTAAAGTGTCTTTTTGCAAACTTTCTGGCAAATGTTTCGTTTCGTGTGGACGGCCGAAGGAAAGACCAGCTGGCCAATGTAATCAAAGTGTCTTTTGATTACCACTAAGAGTTTAACTCGAACGAGACTAGATGGCCACATCAAATGAAACGAAATGATGCAATAAAGATAATATGGCCGAAATATAAATTGATGTTATATCTATATTTTGTGAAATGTAGAGCGAAATGTTTATTGAAGAGGAGGTAAATGTGTATATGTAATGTAGTATGAGGAGGTTGGGGGAAAATTATTTATCATAGCTTATCAAAATTAGTTAAAAAGTATCAGTCGGATTTGCCGACAGATGTAGACCCTCAGTCAATGTCCGATTTTAAATATATTTTGACTTCTGTTATGATTTTTCAAATTGTTGACCCTCTATGGAATAGGTTCCAAAAGAAACGGGGCAGATTTGGACTATACTTATACTCCTTCACTTTGTATGCGATATGTGATGATTTTAGAAAACAGAACAATGTGGCTTGTTTTTTCGGGATACCGTAGTATTTTGTTGTTGCAAAATGGTCAGCCTTTATCCCTTTATTGTTGTTTTTATAAAAACAACGTTTGTTTATTAGTGGAGAACGATGGTAATGTTTACCAGGGGGTAAGGCAGGGAATACCCAGGTTTCGGAAAGAGAAGATTTTAGAAAACGTTAAAATGTGTCTGAGTTACTAGATATAGTCGACCGAAGTATCCCATTTTCATACCTCATCTAATACAGATAAAACAAGTAAGCAAAGGCTATAGTCGTGCGGGGCCGACTATGTGATACCCTACAACACTACAACATATTTTAAGCCTCCTTTTGTCCAAATCCGTTTTGGAAGATTTGGCTTTTGACATTTTGTCACGGATCACTGTCCAGATATTAGCCTTAGCATATGGACCAGGGATATTTGCCCATTATTTATGCACTTCGTCGTGCTGTTAGTTGTTGTGGTCCATTACTATAATCCAATGGTCATCCAAAATGCTAGAATTCTTCCCTGTCCCTTACTCTCTTCTCAGGCGTATCGACTGGCTTCTGATGAGGTAATCGTTTCTGTATTGGTTTATTTGAACCCATAAATATTTTGCAATCATCTCCAAAACCAAAAAGCCCGTCTGTATCTCCAAAGCTAGACTCATCTATATGATTTGCTTATCTACGATATTTGGCTATATTCGTCAACGAAATCAGCATAAAAAAGGCAGAAATTCGCCTTTTGTGTATTTCGGATATCGCCTGTAAGTAATGCTGGTATTTTTTCACACAAAATTAGTAGTCCATTGTACCCGCTGTCCTAACTCTAACTTTATGCGAGATTTCGTGTCCTTTGGTTTCTATTTGTGACCTTTATAACGGCTGCAAAATCAGGAAAATTTTTAGTTGTTGGCCCATTTCAACCCCCTAATATATTGCGGACATCTTTGAAAACAATAGGCCTAGCCCTTCTGAGCCTAACACTACCCTTGCGAAAATTTTCGTGAGGTTCGGACGATAATTGCAATCTTTATATTATAAATCCAACCTGTCTTGTAAAGTGAAAAAAAATATTACAAAAAGTATACTTCAATATTATAAGTCAAATTGAAAAAATCGCATGCGATAAAAAATATGAAAAAACAAAAAAATTCACAAAATACTACAAAATCTATATGAACATCATTATTAGCATCTTTTTTTTCTGGAATTTTTTTAGATTTTATACTTTTATGCCAAAAGGGCATTCTAAATTGACAAAGTTTGTCAAAATCGGTGCAGCCATTCTGAAGATATAAGCATTCTACCTTACATCCCTTTCCTTTGTATATATACATTGTACATATTTCGCTATATGTATCCGATATATTTACTATCAGTATCTACGTAACGGTCAGAATTAACATGTCCGTCTATTTGTGATTTCGGCGTCATTAAAAATATTCGCGGTTTAATGGAAAATTTGACTTTTATTTATCAGAAATGATATGGTCTATTTCACCCACTAAATATTACCCGATGACCATCAAAGTTGGAAGGCTTCTGCCCTGCCCAAAGCTCTAGCCCCATGCTAACTTCCGCTTCGATTGGTCTATAATTGTGACCTGTAAAGTAACTGCAAAATCAGGAAATTTGTCATTTTTTGGTCCATTTCAATATTTTTTTGGTCCTAAATATTATGCGGTCATCTCCAAAAGAAATAGGGTTCTATTCTGACCTTAACCCCACCTACATTCTTAATTTCGAGAAGATCGGTCCATAATTGCGACCTGTAGAGTGATTAGAAATTAACGTGGACAGACGGACATACATAGCTAGATCGACTCAGCTCGGCGAGATAGGAAATTCCATATATACTTTCCTATGTGAGAAACCAATATTTCGAGGTATTACATAATTTTTAGCCCAATCATACTTATAATACCCCCAACACATAGTGCTGTAGGGTATAAATATTGGCATGGACAAGATTACAAGAAATTCGAACATTTATATCCAATTTTATGCGAAATCATTAATTCCGATTAACTTCCGTATTTATCTCAGAATTCTGGTTGAGAAAAATATTTAGATATAGCAAGTTATAAAGAATCGCTGACTTGTTTCGCAAGTTATGACAGATAAAAGCATTGCAAATTATGACCCTTTTGTGGTTGAGGTACCAGAATGGGCTCACAGATATATAGCATCTTCACAACAGATCTTGTGTTGACAAAAATGTTTGTATGAGTGTAACGTGGTTTTCTCGTCGGCTGAAGTAAGCTCAGCTGAACCCAGGGTCTCCATAAGAACCCACTAAACCTTATGAAATAATAAGAGTAGATTTCTCCCTTTCCTGGGGGTGAAAATCGGATGTTTTATTGATCTTTAATGCAAAATTACAATGTATTGAATTCAAAGT
Organism: Musca domestica; assembly: GCF_030504385.1. NCBI lineage: Eukaryota > Metazoa > Arthropoda > Insecta > Diptera > Muscidae > Musca > Musca domestica. Next base: position 13,981,998 of record NW_026712299.1, read on the forward strand.
AATGATGTTTAATTGATGATCGGGATTCGATGTTTACTCGTATCCTAGGCAAGAGGGTATACGACTCGTGGACAATCGGGAATGATGATGTCGGGTTAAAGAAGATCGGGAATTGCGGTGTTACGTTCGGGTGACGTTTGCGTTGACGATATGAAGGTAATCTGGAACTTGTGGTCGTCGATTGTCGATATTTTGACTGTTATCAGGAATTACGATGTTTATATTCGGGTTATGCGGTATGTTGACGATAACCGGGAACTTGTGGTCGTCAGGGGCGGATTGAGATTTGTTCGGGTTCGACAGCTCTTTGAGGGTAGGTTCGGAAACTGATTTCTAGGTCTTCGTTGATGTATCGGGCCTCGTTTGGGGTTCGGCAGCTCGGGTTTTGTTATTTGGGTCGTCTACAGGAGCGAGATAACTAGTCTAGCTACGGTTTATAACTACGGCTACTCTACTACCAATGTTTGACTATAATACGGAACAGCGAGCCGAAACTCCTATGGAACAGCGAGCCGAAGCTCCTCTGGAACAGCGAGAAGAAACTCCTGTTGAGCAGCGAGCCGAAACTCTTGTGGAACAGCGAGCCGAAACTCCTGTGTGAATGAATTACCGGCTACTCAACTTAATGAGAGCCAGTCTTGGAAAAAGTATTCCCGTCTAACGCTTTGTTAGTCGGAGGACGCAGATGATTTATAAAATCACTAGTTACCCTTTGGCAAGCCCCCTGCAGTAGCGATACCTTTCCTCATCGCACCTCAAACCGAACACTATATGTGACCGGTTCTACCAAGTCATTGCGAATTCTTTACCTTATGCTGTGAACGGTATGCCACCGAAATCTAATTTGTTCACAACGTGCCCAACGAATGCTGCGGTTGTTGGTTGGTGCTGTTGTCGCATTGTGTGCTGCCTATGACTGTGTTGTGTGAACGTTGTGGTGGTGGTTGGTCGGTGCTCTTAGCGTCGCACTCGTTATATTCTTGCATTGGTCGTTGTTGTTGTTATTATTGTGGAATAGGTGCGGTTCTTTGTTTGCTCGTACTAATGTACGTGATGAAATCATCACGTTACAAGAGTTGGATGCTTATTTAGCTTTATTCGAGCTTTTGGGTTTTCACAATCTTGCACCCTATGAGGGGGAGATACCTGAAGAAATGTTCCGATCTCTATAATCTTTATAACAGGTCTTGTGTTGATGGAAATATTGAGATTTGCCAAGTCTAAATGGAATCAGATGTTAATTTCGCGTTTTAGGAGACTCATGGATATTCAAAATGCTGACCCTTTGTAGTTACGGTACCAGAATTAGTGGAGCGATATATTCCATCTTTACAGCAGATCTTGTGTTAGTAGAAATAATGGGATGTGTGAAATATGAAGAGAACCGGATGCTTATTTCGGATTTTTTAATAGTTTTGACCCTTTGAGGAGCATGTACCAGAAGAAATAGTTCGATCTCTACTATCTTTATAACAGATCTTGTGTTGATGGAAATATTGAGTCTAAATAGAATCGGATGTTAATTTCGCGTTTTATAAGCTTCATGAATATTCAAAAATTTGACCGTTTGTGGGGGACGAAGTGAACCGATGTTGTCCATTTTCGCACCTGACCTAGCGCTGATGCAAATATTAGGATTTGCAAAGTTGGAGCAAAATCGGACTATCGTTTCTCTTTCTGTGCAGTAAAATATTGTTACACCCTCCACTTGTCATTCCGTTTGTAACATCTCTAAATATTCCTTTACATATTCTAAATCAATTTAACGATGTGGGTCTGTCTGCTGAAATCACGATACAGCCCACATTATTTGACGTACAGCTTCAAAATTTGACACAATAATGTGTATTATGTCTAGGATTGTTGGTATTCAAAATATTCCGATATTCGGTATTTTGATGACTCTAGCCACCTTTTCCACAGATTTGTCTAAAAATTGGTATTTGTAGTTTATAATAGGTTCTAGTACCTTGTAGGTATAGGTCCACGTTTTTGTGTGGCCCCCTAGAACGGTACCTTCCGATATTTGATTTTGTCACATTGTTCCACGGATTTGTCTAAAAATTGGTATTTGTGGTTCGAAATGTGATCCAGCTGCGGTGGCGGAATATAGTAGTATACCCACGTTTTGATACAACCCCTATGTAAATGTACCTCCCCATATTCGGTATTTTGAAGATTTTCGCCACATTTTTTCTCGGACTTTGCTACAAATTGGTATTTGTAGGTCATAATGGGTTCTACCTCCTGTGGCAAAATATTGTATTTATAGGTCCACGTTTTTGTATAGTCCCCATATAGCAGTACCTCCCGATATTTGTGGTGTTGATGATTTTTGCCACATTGTTTCACGGATTTGTCTAAAAATTGGTATTTGTACCTCATAATGGGGTCTAGCTTCGGTGGCAGAAAATTCAATATTTAAGTTCAGTAGAATGTCCACGTTTTGATACAACCCCTATGTAAATGTACTTCCCGATATTCGGTATTTTGAAGATTTTCGCCACATTTTTTCACGGATTTTTCTAAAAATTGGTTTGTAGGTCATAATGGGTTCTAGCTCCGGTGAAGAATGGGTTCCAGCTTCGGTGGCAGAAAAATGAATATTTAAGTCCACGTTTTCATATGTCGCACATATTACGATACCAACCAATATACGGTATTTTGATACCTAGTCACATTTAAAATTGTTTCAAAGTTGGTATTTAGTATAAAATTGTCTATAGAGGTTCCGTTTTAGTACGGCCCTATACAACAGCCTCACCCACTAGCTCTAGCTATATGGCTGAAGGTATAAAAACTGATTTTGGCACTTAAAAACATAATCCTAAAAGGCAACCCTATTCCTTTGCACCTTCTTCATAAACTGTGAGAACTTCAACACTTGTTTTCCATAACAACCATTTCCATATAGTTTTCAACACAACACACTTGTATTCAATTCAAAAATTAATTTTCATTATACTTTAATCGAGAGCAAACAAATAAATTAATATTTTATTTAGAGTGTGTTGTTCGAGCTCTTCACAAACTCGTTCTTGGTCGCTTTTCATCTGTTGACCAACAAGACGATGGATGGAATTAATTAACTTATGGAGTTTTATTGTACAAGAATCACTTAAAGTTTTTAAATTAAATTAATAACACTCCAAACAGAGATTATACTTGAAATCGTTCATTGTCTTCTTAGAATGACAAAGATGACAGGATACAAATATATAAATAGGGCAGAACAGAAGAGAACATAACTATGCATGCCAGCAGATTTCCTTTCTGGGAAGTCGTTTTGCTCGATTTGCTATGTTGCCAACGAGACTGTTGAAGGATGGTTGTCTTTAAAGAGTCATTCACTTACTTCCTTTCCCATGATGAACATATTGAATATGCATGAGGTTTTAAAGTGGGGGGAACTGGGGGAGGTTCTGGGAATACATCACATCTTGTGAACATTCACAGTTGTTTACATCCGATTTGGCAAGAAGTGATGTTGATCTTAATGTTGTTACTCTTGTTTTGAATTGTTATTCCATTTAAGTATCCCTTTCCAGATCGAACACGAAGCGTAAGCGATTGTCCTGCAAGTACGCAAGTATCTATGCATGAAATTGTTTGCACATACTTTACATTAAATTAGCAAAACTGAAATCTATAATATGTTATTTTGTTTACACAAAAGTTCTCCTAACAAAGTTAGTACATATGCTGATATATTTTTCGGGGTATATTGGGGTGAATCGTTGCATATGTTTATAAAATTTTCGAAGTACAAGGCGGCGAGACTTCAAAGAGATTATAAATAAAAACAAGTAAGCAAAGGCTATAGCCGTGCGGGGCCGACTATGCTATACCCTACAACACTACAATATGTTAGAAGCCCCCTTATGTCGAAATCCATATTGGAAGGTTTCGCTTTAGAAATTAGGAATTTGACTACTGACATTTGCCCAATATTTGTGCACACCGTCGGGCTGTTAGTTGTTGTAGTCGATTTTACAGCTAAATATAATCCAGTGGTCATCCAAAATGCTATAATTCTTTCCTGTCCTTAATTTTCTTCACAGGGGTGTCGATTGGCAATTGTGTGATCGAAAAAAAAAACATTTCTGTTTTTGGTTAATTAGAACCCCTAAATATTTTGCAATCATCTCCAAAACCAAGAAGTCCCTCTGTATCTCCAAATTAGACTCATCTATATCATTTGCTTCTCTACGATATTTGGCTATAGTCGTCAACGAAATCAGCATAAAAATGCAAGAAATTCGCCTTTTGTGCATTTCGGATATCACCTAAGTAATGCTGTTATTTTTTTACACAAAATTAGTGGTCCATTCTACTCGCTGTCCTAAACTCTAACTTTATGCGAGATTTCGTGTCCTCTGGTTTCCTTTTGTGACCTTTATAACGGCTGCAAAATCAGGAAAATTTTTAGTTGTTGGTCCATTTCAACCCCTTCTCAGCCCAACCCTACCCTTGTGAAAATTTTCGTGAGGACCGGACGATATTTGCAATCTGTATATAAAACCCCAACTTGTGTTGTAAAATGCAAAAATATTACAAAATATACATTTCAATATTATAAGTCAAATTGGAAAAATCGCATGCGATAAAAAATATGAAAAAATTAAAAAATGTCACAAAATACTACAAAATCTATATTAACATCATTATTGGCATATTTTTCTGAGATTTTTTTAGATATTATACTTTTATGTCTAAAGGGCATTCTGAATTTACAAAATTTGTCAAAACCGGTTCAGCCATTCTTGAGATATAAGAATTCTAACTAACATCCCCTTCCTTTGTTTATACACATTGTATATATTTCGCTATATATATCCGATATATTTACTATCGGCATCTACGTAACTGTCAGAATTGACCAGGATTAAAAATATTCGTGGTTTAATAGCAAATTTGACTTTTATTTAACACAAATGTTGTAGCCTATTTCACCCACTAAATATTTCCCGATGACCATCAAAATTGGAAGGCTTCTGCCCAGCCCTAATCTCTACCCCATGCTAACTTCCGCTTTGATTGGTCTATAATTGCGATCTGTAGAGCAACTGCAAAATCAGGATTTTTTTCAGTTTTTGGTCCATTTCAACCCCTAAGTATTATGTGATCATCTCCAAAAGAAATAGGGTTCTATTATGACCTTAACCCCACCTCCATTCTAAATTTCGTGAAGATCGGACCATAATTGCGACCTGTAGAGTTATTACAAACTAACATGGACAAACGGACGGACGGACATACATAGCTAGATCGACTCAGCTCGGCGAGATAGGAAGATCCACATATACTTTCCTATGTGGGAAACCAATATTTCGAGGTGTTACATAATTTTTGGCCCAATCAAACTTATAAATAGCTTCCTAACGAAGCGGTCGGTTTTCTTTTCTCACAGAAAAAAGGATAGAGTTTACAATCGAAGAGGGAGGTTGGACTCTATTGTAACTTACAAGGGGCTATACGAAGACGTGGACCTGCACAGAAAATTCTCTGTCATAGGCTTTAGTATCCATTACGAACTTCAAATGCCAAATTTGAAACAATTCCGGTGAATACTGTGGCTAAGATCATCAAAATACCGAATATCGGGAGGAACCATTATATGGGAGCTATACGAAGACTTGGACCTGCATAGACAATTTTCTGTCATAGGCTGAGGTATTTATTAAGAACATCAAATACCAAATTTGAAACAATTCTGGTAAATAATGTCGCTGAAATCATCAAAATACCGAGTATCGGGAGGTAACGTTATATGGGGTATATACGAAGGCGTAGACCTGCACAGACAATTTTCTGTCATAGGCTGAGGTATTCAATACGAACTCCAAAAACCAAATTTGAAACAATTCCGTTAAATAATGTCGCTAAAATCATCGAAATACCGAATATCGGAAAGATCCGTTATGTAGGGGCTATACGAAGACGTGGACCTGTACAGATAATTGCCTGTCACAGGCTGTAGTATCCATTACGAATTCCAAATACCAAGTTTGAAAAATAATCAGGTGAATATTGTCGCTAAGATCATCAAAATACCGCATATCGGGGGGGTATCGTTATATGGGAGCTGTACGAAGACGTGGTACTGCACAGACAATTTTCTGTCATAGGCTGTAGCATCCATTTCGAACTTCAAGTACCAAATTTGAAATATTTCTGGTAAATAATGTCGCTAGGATCATCAAAATATCGAATATCGGGAGAAACCGTTACATGGGGGCTATACGAAGACGTGGACTTGCACAGACAATTTTGTGTCATAGGCTGAAGTATTTAAAACAATTCCGGTAAATAATGTCGCTAAAATCATCTAAATACCGAATATCGGGAGGTACTGTTATATGGGGGCTATACGAAGACGCGAGCCTACATGACCTATTTTCTGTCCTGGGCTGAAGTAGCCATTACGAACTTCAAATATCAAATTTCGAAGAATTCCGGTGAAAAATGTCGCTTAAACCATCAACAAATACCGAAGTACCTTTATATGGAGACTATACGAAAACGTGGAGATACATTGCCCATTTTCAATACCAAAAGTCCTGCAGGTATAATACACATTTGAGCAAATGTTTATCAGCTTACTTCATCGGACATCGCTAAATCGACATAGAATTTTATGCTGATCAAGAATATATACAGTTTGTGGGGTCTAAAATGTATATTTCGAGGAGTTACAAACGGAATGACAAACTTAATATACCCTCCATACTATGGTGGAGGGAATAAAACGATTTTAAGTTCGGAGGGTATAAACATGTTAGATAGTATTAGATGTATTCCACAAAATATAGTTTTTCCTAAGTTTACTTGTATTTTCAATGTTGTCTTCCAATGCGCCAATTGGAGAGGGCTCATCTATATAGACATGAGTTTCAATATGGCCCTGCAAAAAATAGTTTAAAGGCGTTAAATCGGACGAACTAGACTGCCAATTGACCGGTTACAAAAGTATCTTATTTTAAAAATATTACCTATTTTTAGGATATATGATATAATATAATTCGTACCATTATTAGCTGTTCCGTTTGCAAGAAAGTAACTTCTGAATAACTTTAGTAGTTGATAAATGCCTCCATTCCTATATTTTCCATATATACCCAACCTATTACAGCGCCTGCAATATTCTGCACCAGCAGCAGGAATTGTTATCGCATGAATGTGAATTATACAATAGAAGCTATGTACAGCTATATAGAATCTAACAAATGTAAATACTCACACACACACGCACACTCATACATGTGCATAGCAATTCATACATTCATGTTCGTAAATATATTCAGGAAATCAATAAAATACAAAACTTTATTGGTTCAGAGATATGCAATTGTTTAATAAAATTTATTTGTATTGAAGAGGAAATACATCATGTTTTTGCCCTGCAATGACAACGACAACTACATTGAACAATGTCAATGTGTGATGTTGGTGTTTGTGTTGTTGGAACAACACGAAGTGTACAAGTTTTGGTTGAGAGGAGTGTGAGGGTGTGGGAGAGAGAGAGTGTGTGTGTATTCGTCGAATTTGTAGTCAATGACTTAGTTACACATCCGATAAACACAAGAAATAACTTAGTTTTGAAAATGGCAAAATTTATTGCAACTTTGTAGGGCGAAAAGACGAACATAAAAATATGCATGGAAAAGAGATAAAGCTTATTTTGAATTGAGCACAGTTTTTATTGATGTTTTTCTGCGGGGATTTTTTTCTTTTTTGCTTCTTACTACACAATAGTACAGGGTGAGATACAAAAATAAATTCAACAAAGTCAAACGCCATAATTTTTAATTTTTTTTTTTAATTTTATTGAATGCAAGCAAAAAATGTCGAAAATAGCATCATATTTTAGAATAAGTATACATTTGTTCGAATTGGCCACCTTTGGCATGATTTATGCCCTTCAAACAGCCAATGAAACCGTCACACTCTGCCCGAATGTTGCTCTGCGGTATTTTGGGCCATTCGCGGCGAAGCGCTTGCTTGAGGTGCTCGAGCAAAAAATGTCAAAAATAGCATCAAATTTTAGAATAAGTTTAGATTTGTTCGAATTGGTCACCTTTGGCACGAATTATGGCCTTCAAACGGCCAATGAAACCGTCACACGATCCTCGAATGTTGCTCTGCTGTAATTTGGCACATTCCCTGCGAAGCTCTTGGTTGAGGTGGTCGACACTTTGAAATTTTTTAGTGCCAGGCTTGCTGGCCAAAATACTCCAGACACAACAGTCCAACGGATTGGTATCCGGAGATTTTGGTGGCCATTGTAACCATTCTTGGGTGGCGCGTGCTGAGTGCGATGTTGATGAGTCCTGTTGGAATGTCCAAGGTCTGCGCCCAAAATGTTTGCGTCTCCAGAATATTTTCGCGATATTATTCTGCATTTATTCTAATGCAACGGTCAATTAATAAAGGCGGAGAGCGACCATCGGCTGTTATGGCGGCCTACACCATCACCATGACACGATAATTTTGTTTGTTTACAAACGCTGGACAACGACTGTTTTCTCTTCGGAGAAAACCAAATTGCGCAGTTCACCACTTTCTGCCAAGCGAAGCAACTCTTTAGCTCTTTTGAGTCTATATTCCTTCTATTGCGGTGTAAGTTCTTGCCCTTTTTTATGCCCTCCACCACAAATGTATGGAGGGTATATTAAGTTCGTCATTCCGTTTGTAACTCATCGAAATAATCATTTTAGACCCAACAAAGTATATATATTCTTGATCAGCGTAAAATTCTAAGACGATTTAGCCCTGTCCGTCCGTCCGTCCGTCTGTCCGTCTCTTTAATCACGCTACAGTCTAAACGAATTAAGATAGGAAGCTAAAATTTTGCACAGATCTCTCTGTTGTCTGCAGGTAGGTCAAGTTCGAAGATGGGCTATATCGGTCCACGATATCGTATAGCCCCCATATAACGGTACCCCCACGGTATTCGGTATTTTGATGATGTTATCCACATTTTTCAATGGAATCGTCTGAAAATCCACAAAAGGAGTCCCTTGTGGGTACTTTATACCTCGGCAGAGAATTATCTATATAGGTCCACAATATTATATAACCCCCATATAACGGTACCCCCACGGTATTCGGTATTTTGATGATTTTAGCCACATTTTTCAATGAAATTGTTTGAAATTCCACAAAAGGGGTCCCTTGTATGCATTTCACCCCTTCAAAAAGAATTGTCTATATAGGTCCACGATATCGTATATCCCCCATATAACTGTACCCCCCGATATTCGGTATTTTGATGATGTTAGCCACATTTTTCAATGGATTTGTCTTAAAATCCACACATGTAGTTCCTTGTGAGTACTTTACCCCCTGAGAGAGAATTGTCTATACAGGTTCACGATATCGTATATCCCCCTTATAACGGTACCTCCCGATATTCGGTATTTTGATGATTCTACCCACATTTTTCAAGGGAATTGTCTGAAATTCCACAAAAGGAGTCCCTTGTGGGCATTTTACCCCCTCAAAAAGAATTGTCTATATAGGTCCACGATATCGTATATCCCCATATAACGGTACCACCCGATATTCGGTGTTTTGATGATGTTAGCCACACTTTTCAATCGAGTTGTCTAAAATCCACAAAAGTAGTTCCTTGTGAGTACTTTACCCCCTGAGAGAGAATTGTTTATACAGGTACACGATATCGTATATCCCCCATATAACGGTACCCCCCGATATTCGGTATTTTGATGATTTTACCCACATTTTTCAACGGAATTGTCTGAAAATCCACACAAGGAGTTCCTTGTGGGTACTCTATACCTCGGCAGAGAATTATCTATATAGGTCCACGATATCGTATAGCCCCCATATAGCGGTAGTCCCACGGTATTCGGTATTTTGATGATTTTAGCCACATTTTCCAATCGTATTGTCTGAAAATCCACACCCGGAGTTCTTTGTGAGCACTTTACCCCCTGAATCGGAATTGTCTATATAGGTCCACAATATCGTATATCCCCCATATAACGGTACTCCCCTATATTCGGTATTTTGATGATTTTAGCCACTTTTTCCAATGAATTATCTGACAATCCACACAATGAGTTCCTTGTGAGTACTTTACACCCAGACATAGATTTGTCGTTATAGGTCCACAATATCGTATATCCCCCCATATATCGGCACCTTTCTATATTAGATATTTTAAAGATTTTAAAAGAATTTTTAATGGTTTTTATTTTCTTTTTTAAATTTTCTAATTCGTTCCAAATGGTGGAGGTATTCAAAGTTCGGCCCGGCCGAACTTACTACTTTTTTACTTGTTAGATTTTCAATGCTTTTACCCCGAGCTCATTTTTCAATATTTGTCGAAAGGAATATTGCGATATGCTCAGCCCACGAGCCATTTTTCGGCCACTGCGGTTTTCGATCAAGTTGCTTTTTTATTTCGTCGAACCATTTCTGGTGATGTTGCTGTTTTCTTCCGTCCACTTCCTTGACGTCGGGCTACACTACTAGTATCACAATCACGAGCGATGGTACGAGACACAAAAGATTTATTCACATTTAAATGCTGAAGTGCTCTAACGATAGCCACTTGTGGTTTTTCAGCCAAATATAAAGAAATCACACTATCACGCTGGAATTCCATCAGGAATAACTTTTTTCTGGAAAATTCTCAACAAAATGCATTTGTACGCTTGTAAACAATATAATAAGCTATCACTGGAATAATTTTAACAGCTGTCGGACGAGTGGCTTAGAAATGACAAAAGTCTGAAGTTGGTTGCAGTTTTTTTCATCTCACCCTGGGATCTATGGGCCAGAAAAAGTAAAAAAAACATTTAATAAACTTAAATTAATAACTTATAATAATTGTATTATTTTAAACTGTATTACCTTCAAAAAAATCCTTCATGGAAAGTTACAAATCTTTCCCTAAGCAAAAACATTAACAAGCTTTCTTATTTTAAAGTATTCAACATTCATCTCATCTCAAAGACAAATATTTCCGACGGAAATGATTGCCATTTCCATGGATAATTTTCGTATTGCTGACAACATCTGAAGTTTCAAAAATGCTTCAAGCCATGATGTACCACTTTTTGCACGAAAAAAAAAAACAAGAACAAAAAATTTCGTTGAGCTATGGCTCATAAGGCAATGCTCATCGTTTACCTTGAAGCGTTTATGAAATTTGCAGCTGTTGTCTGTGTACGTACTTATTTCGGTGCAAGAAATGGCTGCAGCAACATAAACTACAGCCTTCGGTACATTGTCAGCTAATTTTTCACATTTCGAATTGTGTTTTTCCTTTTGCAGCGACAACAACAACGGCGAAGAAAATGAATGCCAAGTAAAAATAAGAAAACAGTAAATTTTACAACCTTGAAATGTGCTGTTGTGCCACTGTTGATGTTGCATTAAGAATATTTCAAAATCATCACGAAAATAAAACTTTACGATCTGAGCAACAGCAGCAGCAGCAGTAGCAACAACAATAGTAGCAATGAAAAAATGTTGAAACGGTTATTCCATAGCCCCCGAGACATATTGTGCACAATTTTTATAGCAAACAATTCCCGTTTCATACATTTCTGAGTTTGGGTGTAATTTGTCCAATTTTCAGTGAAAAGAACATAGTTTTTAAAACCAATTGCTTAAGGTGTGATTTGTCCAAACTTTAATGAAGATTAAATAGGTTTGAACCCAGTTAGGAGAGATACAGCATTTGAGAACTTAACAAGTAGAAATATCATAAAGTCGGTCGTATCTGTATTTATATCTACGATGCTGTTATAAGAGTGTCATGTCAATTTGTGATGAAAATTCATTGCAGAACAGTTTTCTGGTCATAAAAATGAGGAAGTGGTAAAGGTAGCGTTTATTGTCGATATTAGTTGAATTTAGTTTCAAAATTTTCCAATTTGCAAATACATGGACAAATTTTGAGCAGCGTCTTTAAACAGGACTTAGAGAACCACATATCTGACGATGATCTGGTATATTATACAAACAAGGTAGTACTTATCACTTGGTTTGGCTACAGATATACCATCAGATATGCCCACTTGATGTGGGAGAGGTACAAGAAGAAATGGGTCTCCATAGCTCACAATTACACTGGACCTGACACTTAAAAAAATTGACATATTTTTTGTTTCACAACTTATGAGGGCTATAATTATTAAAAATATTGACCCATTGTGAGGGGGGGATCAGAAGAATAAATTCCCTATCCACATGAGATCTCTGGTTGAGAGAAATATTTAGATAAACGAAGCATTACTGATTTGCGCACGTTATGAAAGATATAATTATTCAACATGTTAACCTTTTATAAACAAGGTTCCAGGAGATTTGAACCGATGTATTGGATCTGCCACCAAATCATTTGTAAGTGGAAATATTGGAATGTGTGGAGCTGAGAATGAATCGGCTGTTTGTTTCGCATTTATAATCGTTTTGGTTATTTAAAATGTTGGCCATTTGTGGGGTAGATTCCAGAAATAGTCGGTCGATATCTCCCATATGAACAAGAAATCTTGTGTTGGTAAAAAATGGGGTGTGACGAGCTTGAAAGCAATGGGATGTTCATTTCGCGTTTTATGAGCTGCATGGCTATTCATAATGATGACCCATAGTGAAAATAGTACCAGAAGGAGTAGACCGATATATTCCAACTTCACACCAGATCTTTTGTTAATAAAAATTTTGGAATATGAGAAATTTTAAGGCAATCGGAATATTATTTCGCATTACATGAGAGATATAATTAATCAAAGTATTGACCCTTTGTGGGGGAGGTGTTTCAGTAGAAATATTGAATGTAGAATCTGATGCTCAAGTCGCATTTTATGATCATTTTGGTTATTCAAAATGTTAACCCTTTGTGGGGGAGGTACCAGAAGGATTTGGACGTTCACAACAAATCTTGTGTTGATACCAATATTGAGAAGTGCTGAGTTAGAAAGGAGTCGGATGACCACTTCGCATATATAGTATAGAAATAGAACCGGAATTATGAATTTATGTATTCCTATTATAACGTGTACGAAAATTGTTAAAGGGTACTAAATTTGATAAAATTGTAAGAATAGTTCTGAACATATACATTTTGATACGGATGTAACTGTAACTGTACCATTTAAACATTGACCTTTATCCATTCACCCAAAACCAAGTTTTTCCAAATTTAGCATTTGGTACCAGTTTCTACAAGTAGTACGCATTTCCACGATATTGTTTCCACCCTACTTCTCAAATTTGATTCTTATACCATTGTTTGAATTTCCAAAAACCATTTGGTTAATCTATATCGCACAACGTGATCTCATACCCAATTTCATATTTCCAGCTCTATCCTTTAGCCAAGTTTAATGTCATTAATTTTTATACCCTACACCACATAGATTTGGATATAGCTCCCATATATATCTTTATCCGATTTCAAATTAATTATGTACCAAATGGGCAATACAATTTAAGAGATACAAATGCTTCGGCATATTTAGTCCATTGAACTTTAAATTATAATTATAATCCTAGCGTGTAGGATTGAATTCTCCCATACAAACTTTTAATTGCTATGCCGAGCTCTACTAAATTAGCAAAGTGGTGTAGGGTATCATAAAGTCGGCCTCGCCCGACTTTAGGACTTTATTTACTGGTTTATACTGTTTTAGAAGGTATTTCAACATCCACCTCCAAATATCAACACCGCTGTACAAAATTGATTCGAATACTAAATCTTATATTTCCAGATCAATCCTTTTCCCAAATAACTAATGCAATACTATTTAGTACTTTTTGTATTTCTTAAGTATGTATTTCCAAAAACATTTCAAAATCTCAACCATAGTGAGTTCAATGGAAATTTCTGATGATAAGCACTATCGTTTCACCCGATACCATATTTAGTACCATTTAGTATTTTTCGTGCACTTGTAGTTACCATTCCCACAACTAACTTCCTATTTCAACCCTACTCACCACCAAAACAAATTGTACCAAATATAGGACAATATATACAGTTCACACAATTAACACACATTTCAAAAAATACCTCCTTATATCAATCCTATTTCCCAAACATGAACAAATTTCAAGATTATGCCTCTATGCGTACACGCAATTCCAAATTGTAACAAATTTAGTGAATTTTAGAAATATTCCCACTCTGATTATTCGAATTTTCAAACCCCTTGGTTCGTCCGCTCCAACTCTAAACCTTTCTTCAATACAAAATTTAGTACCATTTAACACTTTTTTGCAATATACGGGAGAAGTTCAGAAACCTCTTAGCCTAGCACAAAAAGAGAGGTATAAACAGAAACAAGTTAAAAAGCAGTAAGTTCGGCCGGGACGAACTTTGAATGCCCTCCACAATTTGGAATGAATTTGGAAATTTTCAAAAAATAAAATCCATAAAAAATTCTGTTAAACTTTTTAAAATACCGAATATAGCCGTTATGTTGGAGTCAATTCGACGTGGACCTACATAGGCATTGTTTGTCATAAGCTATTATTCAAATTCGAAACTTTAAATAAACGGCGAATAATGTAGCTAAAATCATCAAAATATCGTGTATAGGGAGGTACCGTTATATCGGAGTTGTGCGAAGACCTAGACAAACATAGACAATTTTCTGTTACAGGCTGTAGCATCCATTACAAAGTTCAAATACGGCATCTCAAACAATTTCGGTGGGTATAGTACTTAAAATCGTCAAAATACAGAATATAGGGCGGGGGAGGGTGGGTACTGAAATATGGGGCCTATACGAAGACCTGGCCGCTAAAATCATCAAAGTACCGTTATGTGGGGGCTATACGAAGGCGTGGACCTGCACAGAAAATTTTCTATCTTAGGCAAAATACCGAATATCGGGAGGTACCGTTATATGGGGGCTATCTGAAAACGTGGACCTACATGGTCCATTTACGAACTTAACCTGCCTACTAGAAAAATAAATATGTGTGCAAAATTGTAATCTTCTATAATGATAAAGTTAATATACCCTCCATAGTATTGTGGAGGATATAAAAAGTTAAGTGGTTTAGAAACTTCATCTCTGTTGTGAACACATGTTAAATTTTGTTCCGATCTGGCAATTACTTCACATAGAAACATGTGTCAAAAAAAGACGCATCTGCAATTTTTATACCCTACACTACACCCCCTACCTACGACCCCGCCTGATTTTAGGACTTTCTTCGATAAAATTTAGCAAAGGTATTTCTGAGCTGCATTTGATATATTTCCCCAAATATTGTTGTTACAGAGTGCATATTACAGCTGTGGAGGACAAAAATAACAAATCGGATGAACAATATATATGGGAGCTATAGCTATATCTGAACCGATTTCGATCAAATTCGGCATAAGGCAAAGGCCTAATTTGGTTGTATGTGCAAAATTCCGTATTTATACCCTACACCACATAGTGGTAAGGGTATAATGTCTTTGTGCATTTGTTTGTAACATGGAGAAGGAAACGAGATAGACCCATAGTTACTTTTAAGAACCTTCATAGAATCACTTTCTGAGTTGATTTATGCATGTCCGTCCGTCTGTCCGTCCGTCTGTCCGTCCGTCTGTCCATGTATTCTTGTGAACAAAATGCAGGTCGCATTTATTATCCGATTGAGATGACATTTTCCAAACAATATTTTTTTGGCCCAAGGACGAACCCTATTGAAATTGGTGAGAATCGGATCAATTTAGATATAGCTTCCATATATATCTTCATCCGATTTCGGGTTAAATGTGCACCAAATGTCCACTATCAGTCCAAATTACCTGAATTTTGGCACACCCAACCAAATTCGGCCTAGAAGCAAGTATATCAAATTTGGAGAAAATCGGTTCAGATATAGCTATAGCTCCCATATATATCTTTCATCCGATTTGATCTTTAAGTCCCTCACATTCCTACTATGCACTCCACAACCGTGATATTTGGTACCAGGTATTAGAATGAGCACAGAAATAGCTGTTTTAAATTTTATCGAAATCGGTTCAGATTTGGATATAGCTCCCATATATATCTTCATCCGATTTCGGGTTAATTGACTACCAAATGGCCAATATCAGCCCAAATGGCCCGAATTTTGGCACATGTGACCGAGATTAGCTTTAAAGAAAATACAACAAATTTGGAGAAAATCGGTTCAGATATAGCTATAGCTCCCATATATATCTTTCATCCGATTTGATCTTTAAGTCCCTCACATTCCTACTATGCACTCCACAAGAATGATATTTGGTACCAGATATAAGATACAGCCCAGAAATAGCTGTTTGTAATTTTATCGAAATCGGTTCAGATTTGGATATAGCTCCCATATATATCCTCATCCGATTTCGGGTTAATTGTGCACCAAATGGCCGATATAAGTCCAAATGGACTAAATTTTAGTACATCGGACCAAATTCAGCCTAGAAGCAAGTATATCAAATTTAGTGAAAATCGGTTCAGATATAGATATAGCAACCATATATATGTTTCATCCGATTTAGTGTTTTAGTCCCTTACATTCGTAATATTCACTCCACAACCGTGATATTTGGTACCAGGTATTAGATGGAGCACAGGAATAGCTGTTTTAAATTTTATCGAAATCGGTTCAGATATAGCTATAGCTCCCATATATATCATTCATCCGATTTGGTCTTTAAGTCCTCACATTCGTAATATGCACTCCACAGGAATGATATTTGGTACCAGATATCAGATGAAGCCCAAAAATAGTTGATTTTAATTTTATTAAAATCTGTTCCGATTTGGATATGCCTCCCATATATATCTTTATCCGATTTCGTGTTAATTGTGCATCAAATGGCCAATATCAGCCCAAATAGCATGAATTTTTGCAAATTCAACCGAAACCAGCCTATAAGCAAGTACACCAATTTTAGTAAAAATCGGTTCAGATATAGCTATAGCTCCCATATATATCTTTCATCCGATTTGGTGTTTAAGCGTCTCACATTCGTAATATGCACTCCACAGGAGTGATATTTGGTAGCAGATATAAGATACTGCCCAGAAATAGTTGTTTGTAATTTTATCGAAATCGGTTCAGATTTGGATATAGCTCCCATATATATCTTCATCCGATTTCAGGTTAATTGTGCACTAAATGGTCAATATCAGCCCAAATCACCTGAATTTTCGTACATAATTCAGTCTAGAAGCTAATACGTCAAATTTGGAGAAACCCGGTTCAGAGATAGCTATAGTTCGTAAAATGCACGATAGAATTAGATAGATTTTGATTTTGTACCAAATACCTCATAGAGCTCTGAAATGCCCTGTATAAACCTTTTTACGAGAGCTCCACTAAATATGCATAGTGGTGTAGGGTATCATATAGTCGGCCCCGCCCGACTTTTGAGCTTTCCTTACTGGTTTTTAGACATATTCGTGGGAAAATTTGGCAAAAATCATCACAATAACGAATATCGGGAGGTACCGCTATATATGGCTGTACAAAACCGTGGACCTATACGTACAATATTTCGCCAACGGAGCTAGAACTCATTATGACCAACAAATTCCAATCTTTAAACAAATCCATGAAACAATGTGGCAAAAATCATCAAAATACCGAATATCGAGAGGTACCGTTATATAGAGCCTATACCAGAGCGTGGACCTATACATGCAAAGTTGCGCCACCGGAGCTAGAACCCACTATGACTAACAAATGCCAATTTTTAAACAAATCCATGAAAAAATGTGGCAAAAATCATTAAAATACCGAATATCGGGAAGTACCGTTATATGGGGACTATACCAAAACGTGGACCGATATATCTCATTTTCAATACCAACCATCCTAGACACAATACAAATTATTCTGCTAAATTTTGACACTCTACATCAAATAATGTGGGCTGTATCGTGATTTCAACAGAAAGACAGACGGACATCATTAAATCGTCTTAGAATTTTGTGCTGATTATGAATATATATACATTATGGGGTCTACGACGAATATTAAGGGATGTTACAAACGGAATGACAAAGTTAAAATCGTCAAAATACAGAATATAGGGGGGTACTGAAATGTATACGAATACGAAGACATGGACATGAATTGACAATTTTCTGTCACAGACTGTAGTTCCCATTACGAACTCTAAATACATAATTTGAAACAATTCCGGTGAATAATGACGCTAAAATCATCAAAATACCGAATATTGGGAGTACCGTTATATGGGGGCTATACAAAGGCGTGGACCTGCAAAGACAATCTTCTATCTTAGGCAAAATACCGAATATCGGGAGGTACCGTTATATGGTGGCTATATGAAAACGTGGACCTATATGGCCCATTTACGAACTTAACCATGTGTGCAAAATTTTAACCTTCTATCTCAATTCGTTCGAAAGATCAACAGACAGACGGACATCGCTAAATCAACTTAGAATTCTACGCTGATCAAGAATTCATAAAATTTTTTGGGGTCTGGCATGATTATTTCGAGGAGTTACAAACGGAATGACAAAGTTAATATACCCTCCATAGTATGGTGGAGGGTATAAAAAGGTAAGTGTTTCAGAAACGTCCATCTCTGTTGTGCACACATGTTAAATTTTGTTCCGATCTGGCAACTCCTTTACATAGAAACATGTGTCCAAAAAAGACGCATATGCAATTTTTTTACAATGGAAAAATTAGAAAAGCGTGCTGTAATTAAATATTTACATAAAAAAGGTTTATCGGAACAAGAAATTCATAATGATATGGTGAGTGTGTTAGGTGAAAGTGTTCCTTCATATGCAACAGTAAAAAAATGGGTTGCTGAATTTAAACGTGGTCGAATAAGCATTGAAGATGAACCACGTAGTGGACCAATTGGAACAAATCTAAACATATTCTAAAATCTGATGCTATTTCCGACATTTTTAGCTTTCATTCAAAAAAAAAAAAAAAATAAAATAAATCTTTCTTTTTTAGTACACTTTGAATAACAAAAAACTCTTTAGTACATCTATCCTCATTCCATTAGCGACCTTCATTCCAAATTTCAAAATTCCACCTCTATCCGTTTGATCAATTCTATGGATTTAATTTTTTGCATCCTATAGTATTTTTAGAATATTTACAGAATATATAGTATCCTATGTCCGTCTTCTGGCTTTACCTACCCAACAATTTCCGGTATGATCTTAGTCACATATTTCATCAGAATAATTTACAATTCGGTATTCGTAGTTCGCAGGGGATATTACTTTCTAAAAATAAATTTTTTGTACAGATTCACTTCTTCGTAAACCTCCCACATGATGATACCGCCTTATTTTCGGCAGTTTTATGATGTTCGCTAAATTTTTCAACATAATTGTCTCACAATTGGTATTTGGAGTTCGTCATAGGCGCCCCCTTCCTATAAGAATATATTGGCTATAGAGGTCCAAGTGTTCTTACAGTCCCATTAATTGAGGTTTGAAATATTTTACCGAAATAATTTCTTTATTATTAATTTTGCCGATCTCAAGTAAACCCAAGCCGAAAAATCTCAATCATTGTGAAGAAGAGGTGGGTTGACTTGCCGCTCTATTTAAATTACTTGGCTATGCATAAGCTACTACAACATGCAGCCGCACAAACGGACATAGACAGATCGTTTGTAGAAGTATATTCTTAACATATTTCTGTATGATTAATAGACTAATTACTATAGAAAACTTAAACCGAACATGCCCTTAAAATATAGTGAAGGGTATAAAAGTCAAAAGTTCGACACATCCAAACTAAATTTGCCCAACGCCTACATTGCACCTACTATCAAAACTAAGGCCCTAAAATATTCAAAGAAAAGCATATATAAATTTTCAATGAAATCCATTAGGTCAGTATAGGTTGGCCTCTGGGGATAGATGCAGACACACATATGTTTTATTGTACCCTTTTTGGAAATTTATTTGCAACCTTTAAATGATTTATTATTCAACTATAGAATTTCTATGATTGCCTTTCACGTCCATTCGATTTTTTTCACCCAATACTTTTTCTGTTCACAAAAACACAGATATGTTGTAGTTGTTGTTGTTACTGTTATAAATGAATTTAGTTATAACAAAAAGTTTCATAGGTACACATGATGGGCATATATCATTTATTGAACGAACAACGAACACTCCCTCACCTTAAAAACGGAGTGCAGAACATTTCTGATGATTTATGATAAATTTTGTGAATAACACACACATATTTACGATTCTGCTGTGCCTCACAAAATTTTACAAGAATGCCCCCAAAAGGGACCATATGATTCGAAATGCCAAATCTTTGCCAAACAGATTGTGTTGAAGTAGAAATTATGACCATAAACGCTGACATAATCTTTCAAATAATATTTCATGCAAATAAATTTAATTAACAGCAATCATTCATTTATTTGCAAATGGCCAAAAGAGTGTGTGAGTGCCTTCAGAATGTCAAGATGTAAAGTGGAGAAAGATGTTGAAATACGAAATAAAGAATTTTAAGTTTATATCTCTGTACGCAATTGACAGGAGGTGTGCAGAACGAATTAGTTAAACTTTGAGTGATAACAGGTCACAGGTGTGTACCTTGGAGTGTTTTAAGACAAAATGGGTTAAGTTACAATTTTGTTTAATTCTGATAGTTCAAAAAAAAAAAAAAAAAACATCGGGATTAATCCTAATATCTAAGAATCTGAATATTGGTAGCAGTAAATACAAATCGAGGGATCCTGTTAAATGAGGGAAATACTTAACTGATATTTCAAGTGTGTACCTTTATGTCGTATTTTCGGCAAGGACACTTTCTACCAAATATCCGGAGCTACCATTATGTTAGGGGTATACGTAAACGTGGACCTATACATACTATGTTCCGCCACAGAAGCTGGAACCCATTGCGAACTACAAATACCAAATTTTGGAGAAATCTGTGAAAAAATTCGGCAAAAATCGACAGAATATCGGAGGTAACGTTATATTGCGGCTATACCAAAACATGGACCGGTATCTTATATTCAATACGAACAATCCTAGACACAATACAAATTGTTCTGCCAAATTTTGAAGCTCTACTTCAAATATTGTTTTTAGCATCGTGATTTCAACGGACACACAGACGAACATCATTAAATCGACTTATAATTATACCCTACAACACTATGTATTGAAGGTATTATAAGTCTGAATGGGTCAAAAATTATGTAACATCTCGAAATATTGGTTTCCCACATACGAAAGTATATATGGACCTTCATATCTCGCCGAGCTGAGTCGATCTAGCTATGTATGTCCGTCCGTCCGTCCATCCGTCTGTCCATGTTAATTTGTAATCACTCTACAGGTCGCAATTATGGCCCGATCTTCTCGAAATTTAGAATGGAGGTGGGGTTGGAGCCAGAATGGAACGCTATTGCTGTTGGATATGATCGCATAATATTTAGGTGTTGAAATGGACCAAAAACTGAAAAAATCTTGATTTTGCAGTTGCTCTACAGGTCGCCGTTACAGATCAATCGACGCGGAAGTTAGCATGTGGCTAGAGCTTAGGGCTGGGCAGAAGCCTTCCAATTTTGATGGTCATCGGGTAATATTTAGTGGGTGAAGTAGACCACAACATTTGTGTTTAACAAAAGTCAAATTTTCCATTAAACCGCGAATATTTTTAATCCCAGCGACGACGAACAGGTCAATTCTGACCGTTACGTAGATGCCGATAGTAAATATATCGGATATGTATAGCGAAATTTATACAGTATGTATGTACAAAGGAGGGGATGGTAGCTAGAATGCTTATATCTCAAGAATGGCAGAACCGATTTTGACAAATATTGTCAATTCAGAATGCCCTCTTGGCATAAAAGTGTATAATCTAAAAAATCGCATAAAAAAATGCAAATAATGATGTTGATATAGATTTTGTAGTATTTTGTGACATTTTTTATTTTTTCATATTTTTTATCGCATGCGATTTTTTTAATTTGACTTGTAATATTGAAGTGTATATTTTGTAATATTTTTTCATTTAACAACACAGGATGGGGTTATTATATACAGATTGTAATTATCGTCCGATCCTCACGAAAATTTTCAAAAGGATAGGGTTAGGCTTAGAGGAACTAGGCCTATTGTCACCAACGATGTCCGCAATATGTTTATCTTTAATGGACCAACAACTAAAAAGGTTCCTGATTTTGCAGCTGTAATAAAGGTCACAAATCAAATGACCCAAAAACAGAAAAAATTTCCTGATCATGCAATTGAAGCCAATGGACACATCTGAGAAGAGAGTTCAGGACAGGAAAGTGTTTTAGCATTTTGGATGACCATTGGATTATACTTAGACGGAGTTCGTAAATATTAGCCAAATGTCCCTGGTCAAAATTCTAAGGGTAATATCTAGTAATAATTCTAAGGGTCGAAATCTTCCAATATGTATTTGGACATAAGGGAGCTTCTAACATAATGTCGGCCCCGCACGACTATAGCCTTTGCTTACTTGTTTTATGCTGATTATGCATATTTTTGTATGGGGTCTACGAGGAATATTTTGTGATGTTACAAACGGAATGACCTTTTTAAGATTGTGGGTATAATAAAGAAAAGTACTAAATTGTAAAAAAATATTTAAGGGAAAAATAGAGTTGAAAATCCCAAATTTGGTGTCAGGCTTACTTATGTGCGGCGAAGCTGATATATGGAGGAGGATTTGGATGTTGCTACCAAAGTTGCTAAATATTATTAAATTCGGTGTTTGGGAAAGAGACAGAACTTGAAATCTGAAGTTTGGAATGATAAGCTTCGATGTTGTGTAGGATAGGCGAACCAACACGTTTTTGAAAATTCAAGTAATAAGTGTACTAAATGTACTAAAATGAACTAAATTTTGTAACTTTGGTATTGGGTCAAAGAATTGAGCTGAAATCATGAAATTTGATATAGACGTCACTGTTGGTATCTGTGATAAAGATATGGGGGTGGTTTTGGAAATGCTTCCAATATTTGTACGAAAATTACTAAATGTTACTAAATTTGGTATTTTTATGGGGATTGAGTTGATACATGGCGGGGATTTGGAAATACGTGCAAAAAACCACCAAATAGTACTGAATTTGGTATTGGGTGAAGAAATTGAGTTAAAATCCTGAAATTTGATGTCACTGTTCGTGTCTGTGGTTAAGATAAGGAGGTGTTTTTAGAAATGTGTACTATAACTGTCAGAAAAATAAAATATTCCGGTCTCTATACTGAAATTCAATAATGTTATATTGAGACTATCCCAGTGTCTAGGGCTTACATATGGGAACATTAATATAGTTTTTGGCAGATAACTTGGATGTGTGATCTTTCCTGACTACTTCTGAAAGATGCGAATACATTCAAACAAACAAAATGGCCGACATAGCTCTATGGGGCTCATATAAAATCGTGGAGCTTCTTCTTTCAATTTAAGATACAAGTTTTTTTGATTTGATACAAGTCTTACAATTCAAATTATTTTTACAAAATAAGGATCACGTGGGTCAAATTTTTGTATGCCCCCACATAAGGGTCTAACCCGATTGAAAGTATTTTTTTTAGCCATATTTTTATACCCTCAGCAATATGGCTATCATTTGTTAGGGTCAAAACGTGCCTCATCGAAATAACGGCTTAAGACCCTAGGTATCTTTGGACCAAATACGTTGCAGAATCGATCTAGCGATGTCCGTCCGTCAGTCCGTCTGTCTGACTGGTGCGCACGATAACTCTCCAAGGTACACCGTAATATTATTGTCAAATTTAGGTTATGTTCGGAGATGGGCAATATCGGTCCACTCCTTTTGGTTCCTCCTCCACAAAATGTCAAAATTTTCAAAGAAAATAATTAACTGCATAGAAAAAGAAAGGATAATCCGATTTTACTCCAACTTTTCTAATCCTTTAATTTGCATCAGTGATAGGTCAGGTGCGGAAATGGACAATATCGATCCACTTTATCAAGTACCTCCTCCACAAAGGGTCAAGGATTTGAATAATTATAACTCTTTTAAAATGTGATGTACGTGTCCGATTGTCTTCAAATTACATTCATAATAATATTTTTACTAACCCAAGTTCTTGTGTGAAGATGGAATATATCGGTCCACTCCTTCTGGTACCTCCCCCACAAAGCGTAAAAATTTTGAATATCCAGGAAGCTTATGAAACACGAAATTAACATCCGATTTCATTCGAACTTGGCTCATCTCAATATTTCCATCAACATAGAGATGGTACAGATCGGAACATTTTTTCTGATATCTCCCCCGCATAGGGTTCATGATTTTAAAAAACAAATCGCTTAAACTAGCTGAAATAAGTATCCAACTCTCTTCAAATTTCAAGCTTCAAGATATTTTGGCTAACACAAGATCTGTTGTGAAGAGTATAGATATTTAATAACATTTCTGGTAGCTCACCCACAAAGGTCACCATTTCCAATTTTTATATATTTATCTCAACCAGAAATCTGATATGAATATGTAATTTATCGAACTTTATTATTTCGATAAAATTGGATATAAATGTTCGATTTCCTTCAAATTTTGCATATACCAATATTTTTATCTGTATTAGATAAATTAAGAAAATGGAATACTTCCGTTCGCTATATCCGTCACCACACGCATATTTTCACATTTTCTAAAAATTTGCACATATGTCAAATAAAGTATACGAAGTAGTCAATATAATCCAAATCTAGCACGTTGTAATATTTTTTATCAGTCTTAGGTCAGATACGAATTGGTCAATATTGTCCAATTGCTTCGGAGCCTCCCCCCCAAAAAGGTTCAACAGTTTTAATAATCATAATTCAAGGCTGGGATATACATCTGTCGACAAAACCGGCTGATACTATTTTACTTGTTTCTACTTATTTCGGCAAAAAATTTTCAATATAGGTCCACGTTTTTCTTTAACCCGCGAATGAAGATATTGCCTGAATTCAGCTATTTTCGGAGTCTTGGCCACATTTTTCAATTGATTTGGTTCTTTTTCAGCATCTAGGTACTCAAGGGGTTAAAAAACTCTACTCAAAAATTTTTAATGTATATCATTCCAGTTCCATATTAGTGCTCTTATAGTTCGCATTTCCAAACAAACTTTAGTACATCTATCCTCCACCCCATCAGCGATCCTTATTCCAAATTTTGAAAATATAGCTATATCCATATGACCAATACAATGGATTTAATTGTTTTTACCTTTTAATAAATTAATTTCAAAAAATCTAAGCATATCCTACACCTACATACTGGCATTGACCTGCATGCAAAAATTAAGGACCCAAACTTGAGCCGTTTCGCGTGGGCTTTGATGAATCAGTCAGTCAATCAGTCATCACTCCATTCTTTATACCCTACACCACAAGGTGGTCAGAGTATTATGTCTTTGTGCCTTTGTTTGTAACAGGCAAAAGGAAACGAAATAGACCCATAGTTCCTTTTGATAATCTGCATAGAATCACATTCTGAGTCGATTTATACATGTCCGTCTGTCCATGTATTTTTGTAAACCAAGTCATTTGTTTGGCCCAAGGACGAACCCTATTGAAATTGGAGATAATCGGTCAAAATTTAGATATTGCTCCCATATATATCTTCGTCCGATTCGCCTTTTATTGTGCACCAAACGTGTAATATCAGTCCGAGTAGTATGGAATTTTGCAAGTACGATCAGATTGGACCTGAAAATAAGTATGCCAAATTTATTCGAAATCGGTTCAGATATAGCTCCCATATATATTGTTCATCCGATTTGTTATCTTTGTCCTCCGCAGCCGTAATATACACCCTGTAACAACAATATTTGGGGAAATATATATACTGTTCATCCGGTTTGTTGTATTTGTTACCCATAGCCGTGATATGCACTCCGTGATACCGATATTCAGATAAATATATCAAATACAGCTCAGAAATATCTTTGCCAAATTTTATCGAGATCGGTTCCGATTTGGATATAGCTCCCATATATATTTTTATCCGATTTCAAATTAATTGTGCACCAAATGGGCAATACAAGTCCGAATTTAAAAGGTACAAATGCTTCGGCATATTTAGTCCTTTGAACTTTAAATTATAATTATAATCATAGCGTGTATGATTGAATTCTCCCATAAAAACGTTTAGTAGATATACGGAGCTCTACTAAATTAGCAACGTGGTGTAGGGTATCATAAAGTCGGCCCCGCCCGACTTTAAGATTAACTTTACTGGTTTTTGTATATATACAGAGACCAAAATTAGAATAAGCATAATAGACCTAGCGGTCCCTAAGGAAAGTAGTGGTCAAAAAGGCTTATCTACTAAATGAGCCTTTTCCGTGTTGAACCGTATTATTTTTTGAGGGGAAATTCAAAATATACTAATATACTTTCCCATTTGACAAATTCGTGTTATAACTTTTTACATTTTAGCTAAACCTGTGAATTTTTATTTAATTGTATCCTTGAGCATTGGAAATTAAATTAACTGGCGTGTTATGTGAAAATGTCAACACGCTGGCAAAGGATACATTTATATTTGTGAGCAACTTCAAGTTCTCAAGAGTAAGAGTTGCAGTTAAATAACTAAATGACAGAGACCACAAAATATAACCAAGATATTCTATTACCACAACAGTTTTAAAATTTGTTTATCCTTGTAACTGAACGTACTTTGACTCGCATTTGTACCAAGTCATTTTACCTTGATTACTTAAGTATGTAATTTAATCCAATTTTAGAAGGCCCAACCAACTAAGCAGCTGATACCAACATCTCCGTCTTGCGTAACTATGTTGATGCACATGTTGATCCGGGTTATAAAAGCAAGAGGGTGGGGTTGGAAAGCACTTATATTTTACTTTACTTTACGTTTAATTGCAACACCAACACCACATCAAGTACTGCGTTCTGTTAGCAATTAACATAAGACAGTGTTGAAGCGAATAATCTTGAAAAATACTGTGGCACATCTGGAGTCTACGTTCGTTATGGCTTGTCAAATGCGACAGCCAGAAATTCACTAATTAAAGGAAAGTTGGCTGAAGGAACAATTACTATTGCTATATGAGATTATACCATCTTGGATATAGTCAAGTTACGATTTTTTCTGCACACCATTTCTCATATTACATAACTTACAATTGGCCATATAATGATATATACTACACCATGATTGAATGAAGTTCAATGTGTGTCTGAATATAGCATCGATACAAAGTTAAAATTAATAACCCTTGTATCACACACACACATACACACATGTTTAGTGACCGTAATTGCTCTACATATTGGTCATCAAACTATATCAAATTACTGTCGATTGATTTTATTCCTTGATAGTTTATTAAGTAGCCTGGACGAAGAAGAAGGAGGGGAAGACAATAAATCGAAGTTTAAGACACTTGCCATAAATCTGTTAAACTTTTTCCCAAACTATCAAACAAAAACTTGGATTATTGAATTTCGAATATTAATAGCATCTTCATCAACAACATGATAGATACTCACTTGGACATTTACAAATAGGCATCATATTAATTTTGAAATGTTATGTAATTTTTATACCCTCCACCATACATAGTATGGAGGGTATATTAAGTTCATCATTCCGTTTGTAACTCATCGAAATAATCATTTTAGACCCAACAAAGTATATATATTCTTGATCAGCGTAAAATTCTAAGACGATTTAGCAAAGTCCGTCCGTACGTCTGTTGTAATCACGCTACAGTCTAAACGAATTAAGATAGGAAGCTAAAATTTTGCACAGATCTCTCTTTTGTCTGCAAGCAGGTAAGGTTCGAATATGGGCTATATCGGTCCACGATATCGTATAGCCCCCATATAACGGTACCCCCGATATTCGGTATTTTTATTTTTTTTCGGTATTTTTATGATTTTAGCCAAATTTTTTAATTGAATTGCCTGAAATTCCACACAAGGAGTCCCTTAAGAGTATTTCACCCCTGACAGAGAATTGTCGATATAGGTCCACGATATCGTATATACCCCATATAACGGTACCCTCCGATATTCGGTATTTTAATGATTTCAGCCACATTTTTCAATGAAATTGTCTAAAATTCCACACAAGAGGTTATTTGTGAGCACTTTAACCCCTGACATAGAGTTCTCTATATAGGTTAACGATATCGTATATCCCCCATATAACGGTACCCCGATATTCGGTATTTTGATGATTTTAGCTATATTTTCCCATTGTATTGTCTGAAAATCCACATAAGGAGTTCTTTGTGAGCACTTTAACCCCTGAAGCGTATTTGTCTATAAAGGTCCACAATATCGTATATACCCCATATAACGTTAACCTCCGATATTCGGGATTTTGATGATTTTAGCCACATTTCCCAATGGTATTATCTGAAAATCTACACAAGGAGTTCCTTGTGAGTACTTTACCCCCAGACATAGATTTGTCTATATAGGTCCACAATATCGTATATCCCCCCCTACATATCGGCTCCTTCCGATATTAGGTATTTTAAAGATTTTAATAGAATTTTCAATGAATTTTATTTTTTGAAAATTTTCTAATTCGTTCCAAATGGTGGAGGGTATTCAATGTTCGGCCCGGCCGAAATTACTGCTTTTTTACTTGTTCTAATACAGTTTTTATCAGATATGGAAAATAATTAACTTGAGTTATGGATAGGTCAATGACCGCTTTTTATACCAGTAAGGAAAAGTTAAAACACCCTACACTACTATGCATATTTAGTAGAGCTCCCGTAACAAAAGAATTTATTTGAAGAAGATCATACCACCTATCAACATTTGGTTTTAGAGCAGTTATAGTTTGGTTTCAGAGGGAACTAATATATGGGAGGCATATCCAATTCTGAATCGATTTTCACTAAATTTGAGACATTTTAATCTTTTATACCAAATAACATTGGAATGGAGTGAATAATATCACTTCGAGAAGCATTATGTTAAAAAAATAGTTATCGGAGCCGAGTTCCAAAAAATGGAAATGTACGTCCCGAAATTCACTCCATTTTGGTTTATATTAGCCATTATTTGCACAATAAACCTGAAATCGGATTAAGGAGCTACATATATCCAAATCTTAGTCGTTCTCGATAAAATTTGGCAAAAGTATTTCTGAGATCTCTAAGATATTTTGTACCAAATATCATCTTGTCGGATGCATATTACGAATATGAAGGACTTAAACATCAAATCGGATGAATTTGATGTACTTGTTTCTGGACTGCATTCGGTCGGATGTACCAAAATTCAGATCAGCAGGACTGATATTGACCAGTTGGCGCACAAGTAATCCAAAATCGGTTAAAGATATATATAGGAGCTATATCCAAAGCTGATCCAATCTTGATAAAATTTGGCATAGGTATTTCCGAGCTCTATAAGATATCTGGTACCAAATGTTATTGTTTTCGAATGCATATTACGAATGTGAGGGACTTAAACCCCCTAATTGGATGAAACATATATATGGGAGCTACAGCTATATCTGAACCTATTTTCTTCAGACTTGCTTTTAGACTGAATTCGGGCGGA
Organism: Musca domestica; assembly: GCF_030504385.1. Classification (NCBI taxonomy): domain Eukaryota; kingdom Metazoa; phylum Arthropoda; class Insecta; order Diptera; family Muscidae; genus Musca; species Musca domestica. The sequence goes on from NW_026712299.1 coordinate 14,011,536, forward strand.
TGTGCCAAATTCAGGTCATTTGGACTGATATTGGCAATTTGGTGCATAATTAACCCGAAATCAGTTGAAGATATATATGGGAGCTATATCCAAAACTGACCCGATGTTGATGAAGTTTAGCAGTTTTTTGTCGGATGTATATTACGAATTTGAGGGACTTACGATGAAGCATATATATGGGAGTCATAGCTATATCTGAACCGATTTTCACCAAATTTAATACACTTGCTTCTACATTGAAGTCGGTTGGATATGCCAAAATTCAGGTAATTTGGGCTGATATTGGTTATTTGGTGCACAATTAACCCGAAATCAGTTGAAGATATATGAGAGCTATATCTAAATTCGATTCGGCTTTCACCAATTTCGATAGGGCTCGTCCTTGGGCAAAACTAACATTGGTTGCAAAATTTCATTTTAATCGGATAATAATTGCGACCTGCATTTTGTTTACAAGAACACATGGACGGAGGGACGGACGGACTGACATGCATAAATCGACTCAGAAAGTGATTCTATGGATATCCTCAAAAGTAACTATGGGTCAATCTCGCCTTCTTCTCCCTGTTACAAACAAATGCACAAAGACATAATACCTTTACTACTATGTGGTGTACGGTGTAAAGATGAATAGGCATTGGGACATTTACAAGTAGCCATCATATTAGATCTGAACTCTTATGTAATTTTTCAATTTTTTTCTCTATCATATTGTGAAGATAATGAACTATAGCCATGGAGAGTTCAATGACCGCCTTTTCAAAGAGAAACTGTAAAGAAAATACCAAAGTTAGACGGGGTCTATTGCCCTGGCTTAATTATATTTCGTACGAAAATCTATGAATAAAATATGAGAAATAACTGACTGCGTTAAAATAAAAGAATAGACGAAATGTCAGAAGCCAGAATGTTAAATGTTTGCACAAGGGTCAGTCCTAGTACCTTTGCGTGTTTTTGGAAATTCGTACTAAAGGGATGCGAAAAATACTAAAATGTACTAAAAATTGAATTCTTTGGACAAACGAAATGAGTTAGAATTCTAAAATTTGGAATAAGACACACTGATGGAGTGCGGGATATATATATATATATATATATATATATATATATATATATATATATATATATATATATATATATATATATATATATATACCAAAGGGTTTTCTGGAAATCCGAACCTTAAGATCAAAATGTTACTGTAGATCTAAAATGGTATTATTTTGTACTATGTGAACCCATAGAGCTCACAACTCGGAATTTTGTATGCGAATCAATGTTGAAAAGTGGAAGAAGGGTGTGGATATGTGTTAAAGTGTACGAACTGTACCAAATAGTACTAAGTTTTGAAGCTGAACGGATGCATTTATTTTAGATTCCTGTTGGTGGTAGGTTTCTGTCCTACAAATGTATTGGGTAAATAGATAGTTCTCGCAATCTAAAATGTGTCACAAGGGTCGTTGTTTATGTGTAGCCTGAACATACAGGGTGAGATGAAAAAACTGCAACCAACTTCAGACTGCTGTCATTTCTAAGCCACTCGTCCGACAGCTATTTGAATTATTCCAGCGACAGCTCATTATGTCTATGTTTTTTTATGTTTTATGTTTCCAGAAAAAAAGTTATTCGTGATGGAATTCAAGCGTGATAGTGTGATTTCTTTATTTTTGGCTGGATAGCCACAAGTGGCTATCGTTAGAGCACTTCAGCATTTAAATGTGAATAAATCTTTTGTGTCCCGTACAATCGCTCGTTACCGTGATACTAGTAGCGTAGCCCGAAGTCACGGAAGTGGACGGAAGAAAACAGCAACATCAGCAGAAATGGTTCGAAAAGTAAAGAAACGACTTCATCGAAACCCGCGTCGCAGTGGCCGAAAAATAGCTCGTGAGCTAAACATATCGTAATATTCCATTCGGCAAATATTGAAAAATGATCTCGGGTTCAAGCCATTGAAATTTCGAAAAAGTGCAAGAACTTACACCGCAACAGAAAGAAAATGGACTCAAAAGATCTAAAGAGCTGCTTCGCCTGCCAAGTGCCGAGTAGTGAACTACCGAATTTGGTTTTCTCCGATGAGAAAACATTCGTTGTCCTGCAGTTTGTAAACAAGAGATTAGCTAAAAATGTGCACCTTCGGTTGGCCACCAGAGCTCCAGTGCCGGCCATGGTGATGGTATAGGCCGCTATAACAGCCGATGCTCGCTCTCCGCTCGTATTAATCGACCGTTTCATCAGAATAAATGCCGAATGCCGCATATACATTTGGGCAGCTTGTGACGGTTTCAATGGCCGTTTGAAGGCCATTATTCGTGCCAGAGATGACCAAATAGAACAAATCTAAACATATTCTAAAATTTTATGCTATTTCCGACATTTTTTGCTTTCATTCAATAAAAAAAATAAAATTAAAAATTGTGGAATTTTACTTTGTTGCAGTTTTTTTTTATCTCGCCCTGTATATAAGAAGGTGATTCTGAAAATTGGTACTAAGTGTAAGAACTATAAAAAATGATATTAAATTTGGTACAATTCTGTTGAAAATTGTTACAAAAAATCAACAAAATACACAATATTGGGAAGTACCGTAATGTGAGGGATATACGAAGGCGTGGATCTCTACAGAACATTTTCTGTCATCACGAACTTTAAGTAGAAAATTTGAAATAATTCTGGTGAAAATATGACAGAAATCATCAAAATACCCAATACATGGATGTGCAGTAATATGGGGTCTGTAAAAAAACTTGAACCTATATGTACAGTTCGCTGCAAAAATGTTCTATAAATTACGCAATTTTGATAGTATTTTTTATTACATTTATTTTTTCTTACTACACTATGTGTTGGGGGTATTATATGTTTGATTGGCCCAAAAATTATGTAACACCTCGAAATATTGGTTTCCCACATAGGAAAGTATATATGGATCTTCCTATCTCGCCGAGATGAGTCGATCTAGCTATGTATGTCCGTCCGTCCGTCTATCCATGTTAGTTTGTAATCAAGCTACAGGTCGCAATTATGAACCGATCCTCACGAAATTAAAAATGGAGGTGGGGTTATGGTCAGAATAGAACACTATTGTCCTTGGAGATGATCGCATGATATTTAGGGGTTGAAATGGACCAAAAACAGAAAAATTTCATGATTTTGCAGTTGCTCTGTAGGCCACAATTATGAATCAATCGACGCGAAAATTAACATGGAGTTAGAGTTTAGGAGTGGACAGAAACCTACCAATTTGAGTGGTCATCGGACAATAATTAGCGGGTAAAATAGACCCAAACTTTTATGTAAAAAATAGGAAAATGTCCACCAAAAGCCGAATATTTTCAATCCCAGCCAAATCAAAAATACATTAAAAGATCACAGTGATGCTAATAGCCAAGAAATCGAATATATAGAAGAATAGGTGCAATATATATGTAAACGAATTGATTTTATTTATTCTGCTTATAAATCAAGAACTGCTGGGCCGATTTTCGCAATTCCCATCAATTCGGAATGGGCTCTTGACATAACGATAAAATCTAAGAAAATCGCAGAAAAATATACCAATAAAAAAATTAATATCTTCTGTCGATTTTTTTCAATTTTTGTCATATTTTTTATCGCATGCGATTTTTCAATTTGACTTATAATTTTGAATTGTAAATTTTCTACGTTTTGAGGGTATTATATGCATATCGCAATTATCGTCCGATCCTCGTGAAATCTTGCATTAGGGGTAGGGTTAGGGTCAGAATTAAAAAATTGCTTTTGGTAAAGCCTATTGTTAATTTTTGCTTAATTTTGTAGTCGCTCTATAGGCCACAATTAAAACTAATCGACACGGAATTTCGCATCAGAAGAGAGTTAGGGACAGTGAAGAAGTCCAGCATTTTGGATAACCATTGGATTTTATTTAGCTGTAAAATATACCAAAACTTTCGTGTGAAATTGTTTTGATTACTTAACAACACTACGGAGTGCGTAAATATTGGCCAAATTCTCCGGGTCAAAAAACTAAGGGTTACTTTGGGCGGGGTTCTTTGACATTATTTCAAAAACGAAATCGCCCAAAATGGATTTGGATATAACGGGACTTCGAACATATTGTAGTGTTGTCGGCCCCGCACGACAATAGCCTTTGCTTACTTGTTTTAAATATGCGTGTTGTTACTTCCATGAGTTGTTATCCACTAACTAAACTATAATTTGCTTTTCTTAATGTAAGTTCCTACGCTATGCTCCACTGCCGTAGCTCTGCTACCGCCTTGCTGACATTGCGGCACCGCATTTGGCTATTCAGATGTCAAGAACCTGTGGGAATGGTGAATGTGCTGAGTAGCACACGCGTATAGCGTTCAGTTACCTGACAAAACCAAAACTGTGGGAACAATGAAACAAGCGTATTTTTCACGATAACTTATAAGACATACTCCCAATTACATTCGTTTTAAAATTGTGTCTAAAATACCTATAAAACCTTAAAACTCTCGGTATAGTTATGTGGAGGCTAAACTGAAACGTGGTCCTATGTCGCCCATTTTCAATACTAAAAGTCATTTACCTAAAACACATACTATGGTGGAGGGTGTACTAATTAAACGTCGACTCCAACCAATTAATAAATTGAAGCTTACAAATGCGCATAATTCCAAAAAAACATTACCCAAATATGTATTTTTTTAATTCCTTAAATTAATGTTCATTCATTTATAAATTAGATACCGCAGTTTTGTTATTGTTGCTGCTATCCCCATAGATTACTTTGTTGTCAATGGCCAAAAACGAAAAAAGAAAAACTAAAATCCATTATAATAATTTATTATATTAGTGGATGTTTTAACGTAGTTTGCCGAAAATACAAATAATAATAAATAATCTACATTATTTGCGTTAGTTGTCAACGCATCATTGCAGCTAATTCTATCAAGCTTCGCATTAGCCGAAACCGAAATGAAACAAAAGGATCGGAGCATAGCTGATGGCAAATAAAATCATTAATTATAAACTTTCGTTTAGTTTGGCATATCCATTAAAAGTGCATAAATTATGATAATATTAGTAGTAAAGTTTATTTATGTATGGGTGTTGTGTGTGTGCGTGCATGTGAGTGTGTTTGCGCACATTTGCATAAAAATTACTCTACTGACAGATGTGAACTGATTAATGAACATCAGGGGAAAATGCCAATGCATTTTAACAACCAACCAACAAAAATATGTATGGTGTCATTTAGTTCAGTTTTGAAATGCAAATACATTGGGTTCAATGGGAAGAGGGAAAATTAATGAATATTCTTCTTGGCTTTTAAAATCAAACAATTTCCCTCCTTTTTAATATCGTACAGCACACTTTAGTACAGGGTATTATATATTTTTCGATTTTTGTATTACATTTTTTTGTTTAAATTGGCGTTTTCTTATATCAAGGACTCAAAATGCCAAAGTTTGTCGAAATAAGTGGAAACCCCAGATAAAATGGAAAAAACAAAATCACTTGAAATCGCACTTAAATTTACATGGTGTAAAATAACAAGTGGGCAGATATGACCCATTTTCTGTACCAACGATACAGGATGTAATCCAAAACTGTTAAACTGTTAAAATTTAGGGGTATCTTTGTATGACTATTGTGCAGTAAAATTATAAGAAAATTTGCGGAGAAGTGGGAAAAATATTTTTTATACCCTCCACCATACATAGTATGGAGGGTATATAAGCTAGTCATTCCGTTTGTAACTCATCGAAATAATCGTTTTAGACAAAACAATGTATGTAATTCTTGATTAGTGTAAAATTCTAAGACGATTTAACCCTCTCTGTCCGTCTGTTGTAATCACACTGGAGTCAAAACGAATAAAAATAGGAGCTAAAATTTTGGACAGATCAGTCTTTTGTTTGCAGGCAGGTCAAGTTCGAAGATGGGCTATATTCAGCATAGTCCCCCGATATTCGGTATTTTGATGATTTTAGTCACATTTTCGAATGGAATTATTTGAAAATCCACAGAAGGAGTTCTTTGTGAGTACTTTACTCTCTGGATGAGAATTGTTTATATGAATTCACGATATCGTTATCCCCAGTTCAACGGTACCCCCCGATAATCGGTATTTTGATGATTTTAGCCACATTTTTCAACGGAATTGTCTGAAATTCTACACAAGGAGTTCCTCCTGAGTACTTCATCTCCTGGAAGATTTGTCTCTATATAGGTCCACGATATCGTTATCCCCAGTATAACAGTACCTCCCTATATTCGGTATTTTGATGATTTTAACAAAATTGTTTAATTAAATTGTCTAAAAATCCATACTAGAAGTTCTTCCCAAGTGCGTTACTCACTGGAACAGAAGTAAATATATAAGTAAAAGATGTCGTATAGCTCACATACAACGGTACCCCCGATATTCAATATTTGGTTTTAGGGATATTATTCACCGGAGTTGTTTCAAATTGCGTACCTAGAATTCGTAAGGGGTACTATAGGCTACGACAGAAAATTGTCTATGCAGGTCCAGGCCTTCGTAAAACCCCCATTTATCAGTACCTCCTTATATTCTGCATTTTTAGCTACATTATTCACGGATTTTTTCAAGTTTCGTATTTCAATATTGTAATGGCTTATGACAAAAGTTGCCTATGCAGTTCCACGTCTTCGTTTATACCCCAATATAACTGTTTATATTCGGTATTTTTAAGATTTTAACAGAATTTTTGGCGAATGTCATTTTTTTGAAAATTTTCGAATTTCCTATTCCTATAGTGGAATTGGATGAAAAATATTTTGACGTTATCTTTGTAAAATAATGCGATGTTTGTACATTTTTTTGTTATGATATCATAACAATATGCAAAATTTTGGAAAGGTCAATGGAATAGAATTTAGAAACCACATCTTTAGGTTTTTAAACTTTTTTTTTAATTGATTTTTTCTAATACTCTATGTATTGTAGACACAAACCATTTGCTCAGAATGCATTTTGTTTGGTCTTTACCATTTTAGGTCTTTGTGTTGACTCGCTTGAAGGTTAAAATGCTAGTCACTTTATCTGCAATATTGCCGAAGACACTTTATACCTAACACAAGTAATCAAAGTCCATATCGTGAGGGGCTGACTATGTGATACCCTACAACACCATATTAATATACATTGGAAATCCTCCTTAGGTCCAAACGCATTTTAAACGATTAATTGAAAATGATTGGAAAATTCTTGGTCCATTTGAACCCCTAAATATACATCATGAAAAACAATAAGCTTTAATTCTGGCCATAACTCTATGTTCATGCAAAATTTCTTGAGAATCGGACGAAAATTGCGACTTGCGAATACTACCAAAACTTAGTGTTGTATGGTGGATAAATATTACCAAACGTAAAATTCAATATTATAAGTCAAATATGAAAAAATCGGATGCGATAAAAATATGTCAAAATATTAAAAAGAATATTTACTTATTTGCTGGCATATTTCCACGTGATTTTCATAGATTTTATCCTTTCTTGGCAAGAGGCCATTCTTGAGTTATAACGGCCTAACTAACATTCCCTTCATTGATGTATGAGATTGTTTATATTTTGCTATATATGCGATATCTTAGATATGATATGACATACATAGATAGATCAACTCAGCTCTGCAAGATAGGAAGAACCATATATAGTTTCCTATGTCGAGAACCAATATTTCGAGGTGATACATAATTTTTGGTACAATCAACTTATAATACCCCCAACACATAGTGTTGAAGGATATGATGAGCGAATTCAAAGGAGTCTTAATCCGAAAATGTCTGAAATTTTTGAAGATTGGAAACTTGTCACCTCCATATGGGCTTCTTTGCAATATAAACTTTCAAAATGCCGATATACTTGATTTGGCTAGCTGTCGTTAAACAGATTTATCTGGAAATTTACAATGATAGTTTTGGGATCTCTACTAGTGTTAGGGCTAAGATAAAATGTTCGGTATGGAAATTTATTCAGCACGCGTACGAAAGTTACTAAATGATACTATATTTCTGATATATAAAATTTGGCGTTAGGATCCCAACAGTGACCCTGTGTAGGGATGAGGTTTGGAGATGGTTTTGGAAATACGTACTAAAGGGTACTACATTTGATATTTGGGTAGGGGATTAAGTTTGAAATCTAAAATTTGGCATTAGAATCACCTTGTGTGCGGTTCAATTGATACATGACGGGAGATTTGGAAATACATACTAAAAGGTACTAAATAGTATTAACTTCGGCATTTGGCGAAGTCTGAAATTTGAAGTGAGAGTCATTGATTTTGTGTAGGATAGATACGTGTACCTAAAGTGCTACAATTCACTACATTTCGTACTATTTTTGGTATGAGAATTAAGTCTGGAAAATAGAGTTGACATAATGCAGTGGTCTTGGAAATGTGTACTAAGTGGAAGAACTGTATTAAATGGTACTAAATTTTGGTACAATTTGATTTTGGGTGAACGGAAGAAGATTGTAATTTGAAATGTTGGTATTGGGGTCATTGCTGTGGGGAGGATTAAAATAACGATTTGGGGTTGGAAATGCGTTCAGCAAGCGTACGAAAGGTTCTAAATGGTACTGCCATTGCTTGAAATTTAAAATGTTACTATAGGGTAACTGCCAGTGCCTTGAGAATTAAAGATAGTTTTGGAAATGTGCCGACTAAAGTACTAAACAGTTCTATATTTGATACAATTTGGTGTTCGGTGGACAGGTTGTGCTTGAAATTTGAAAATTGGTATTTGGTATTGGGGTCCCTGTTCATGTGCAACCTGATAATATGGAGGTGGTTTCTAAAATGTGTACGATAATTGTATGAAAAGTACTTAATTGTACTATATTTGGTATTCTGCGAAGGCATTGAGATAAAACTCTAAAACTTGATATTAAAGTCTTTGTTTTTATCTAGCATTGAGATATGGAGTTGGTTTTTGAAATGTGTACTTTAATTTTTCCAAAAGTACAAAATGTTACTAATTTTGGACGATGGAGAGATGTAAGTTGTTATGGATATGTGTACTAAATATAATATGACATGTGTACCAAATTTGGTTTGGAGTGAAGGGATAGATATGTAATTCGGAAATTTGTTATTAAGGTCACTGTTGGTTTCTAGGGTTTACAGAGGGAGACGTTGAAATAGTTTTGGACAGAAAAATTGGATGTGGGTACGTTGTGCAATTGTTTTGTTAATATTGACCTCAATAATCTTCAAAACTAAATTTTTGGTATACGTGGTAAAAATTGTCCTATTATTCTTTTCGAAAAAATGATAAAAACTCGTTTGAAGTTTTGATGAAAAAACTTTGTTAAGCCGAGCAAATTGTGCATTTTGAGTGCTAAAAATGCGTAGCACAAACAGTTGGAACTGATCTAAAATTTTTAAGTTGACTTTCGTTGATGATGTTCCGGGCACATAATTCACATAACATTTTTATACCCTCCACCATAAAATGGAGGGTATATTAAGTTTGTTATCCGTTTGTAACACCTCGAAAAAATCATTTTAGATATAACAAAGTATATATATTTTTAATCAGCATAAAATTCTATGTCGATTTATCCGTCTGTGGAAATCACTCTAGCTTCCGAACGAAATGAAGTAGATTGATAAAATTTTACTCAAATGTATACTATGTCTTCAGAAATTTTTGTATTGATTTGTATTGGGCCATATAGCTCCACGTTTTGGTATAGCTAACATAATAGGATTCCTCCCGATATTCGGCACTTTGATTTTTTAGCGACGTTATTCACCGGAATTGTTTTAAATGTGGTATTTTAAATTCGTAGCGGATACTACAGCCTATGACAGAAAATGGGTCATGTATGTCCACGTCTTCGTATATCTTATGACAAAAGTTGCCTATGTAGGTCCATTCGGTATTTTTAAGATTTTAACAGAATTTTTAATGAATTTAATTTTTTTGAAAATTTCCAAATTTGTTCCAAATAGTGGAGGGTATTCAAAGTTTGGCCCGGCCGAACTTACAGCTTTTTTACTTGTTATTATTTAGAAATCAATTTTTACGAAAATTTCAAAATACAGTTGAATTTGTTTACAAATACATGTTTTATTATCTAATATGGGTTTTTAAGCGGCATCTCAAATTTCAGACTATTATTCGAATAAATATAACTTGTAACGATTATTGGTTACAGTGGCAGAATCAAATAATTTATCCTTTTCAGCTCAAGTCAATCCTTGAGGAAATTTTTCAAGGAAAGGATACATTTAATCCGACGACAGTTTAAATCATTTTGCATTTTTACTCACCTGTTGCTGATAACAATAAACAAAAATTACAACAGCCGCAAAAAATGTATTGTTCGTTTTTTGGCCTGTAATGGAATAACACAAAAAAAAATGGAATCAATATTTTGGCAAATATATATTTACAACAATAATAACCAACCAACAAAAAATAAATGCCCTCATGTTATATCTTGCAAGTGTTGCCATTAATGGCCACTTTATCCCTTCAAGTGCCGCCGATTGAATAAAAACGGCCAAGTGTGAACGAGTACTTCGAACTCTCACTTTATCTCTCCTTCTCAGTCATATGTATATTGAATGTAACAACATCCGTATACACACACTCACTCACATCCATGGCAACGTATACTTAATATTCATATTGCACATTAAGTAGACGTCAAAGTGTTTTTTGTGGCCATTACATTGAACATTCATTTCATGTTTCCCATTGCCGTCGTCATCGTCAGCGCCATCGCCATCGCTGTCGTGTAGTCGTCATCATCAGCAGCATCATCGTGTGGAACATATTTTCACTTAAATTGAATAAAACGAAAAAAACGAAATCATTGGGAATTACAATCTAGCAAAGAGTGGCAACAATCGAAGCTCAGAAAAAAGCAAACAAATGTCGCATACCACCAACCCACATACTTACACATATACATACTCACTCACACTCATATCGCCCTTAAAGTCATAATCCATGGCAACCATGACTGCAGAAAATGGCTTATTCAGCATTTAGCCATCGAATGGCGAACCATGGTTCAAAGGGCATTTCTATGGAATAACACCGAGTCCGCACGAATTTTAAATGATTTTAATGTTGGTAATTTAATTTTATTGTAAATCTCCCCGGGAGAGTATTAATGCTACGCCCCGACATAGCTGGGGCATTCATTCGTTATTGCTTTTATAGGCATTGTTTTTGCTGTTGTTGTTGTTGTCTTCATGACTCCAGGCTTGTGGTGTTGTTTCTTTTTCGCTTTTCTTGCTCTATTTTATTTATTTGGAAAAAATGCGTTCAGTGTCAAAGGGCGTTATTGGGGATGTTCACACACACACACACACATACATATGTATTGGTTTACATTTAATAACAAGTAATTATTTCAAGCAATTTTATGTAGTGTTCTTTAAGTTTTTACTTGAATATAAGAAGTTACTCAAGTGAGGTAGGTTGTAGAATAAAAGTTGTTAATCTCATCCAGAATATAATGGTAGAATTGCTGCACTATGGAAAATTTAACATGTTTTTGAAGTAACAATTTATTGATAACAATTTAACAGTTTTTTAATTTTTTAATTAGCTATTTGTAAATGTGGCTTTGTACACAGATATCTAGAGTAAATAACGGAGAGAACAAAGGATGTACGGCTAAAGCGGACACATCAAGGAATTTTCATAAATAATTTCATTTATCGATATGTATAATAAGAAAGCAAGGCCATATGCGATACCCTTCAACACTATAATGTGCGGTACCGCTTCTATAGATCAAAAACCATATTGACTTGAACAAACTAATCGTTTAAGATAATGGAAAGTATAATTGCACTTTCTAAATAGTCATTCTGAATATCAAGGGTCATTATCTAATTTTCGATTGCTAGAGACCTAAATAGTGTATTAATTTCTAATTTTAGGGTCGGATTTTTTTCAATTGGAGAAGGGAAAGGGGCTAGAGTTTAGGGCTGGGCAGAAACCTACAACTTTTTGTTCAATAGACAATATTAAGCGAGTAAAATAGACCAAAACTTTTGTGTAAGGCAAGGGGGAAATTCTGGAGGTACCGAATATATGATACCCTACATCAATATGCGTTATAAGTAGAGCTCCCGTAACAAAAAAATGTATTGGGGATTTATGTAAAGTAGATCATACCAACTACGAATTATTTAAATAAGAATCATGGTTTTAGAGATGTCACAATTTGGGACCACAGGGTGAGATAAAAAACTGCAACAAAGTCAAACGCCATATTTTTTACACTTATTTTTTTTTAATTTAATTGAATGAAAGCAAAAAATTTCGGAAATAGCATCAAATTTAAGAATATATTTAGATTTGTATTAATTTTGTCACCTTTGACACGAATTATGGCCTTCAAACGGCCAATGAAACCATCACACGCTGCCCAAAGGTTGCTCTGCGGTACTCTGTCCCATTCCCGAAGCGAAGCGCTTGCTTGAGGTGATCTACACTTAGATATTTTTAGTGCCAACCTTGCTTTCCAAAATACTCCAGACACAAAAGTCCAACGAATTGGTATTTGAAGATTTTGGTGGCCATTGTGCGCTGGAAATAAAGCGAGGAACCATTCTGGAATGTCCAAGGTCTGGGGCCAAAATGTTTGTGTGCCCAAAGTCTAAGTACACCCTCCAGAATATGTTCGCGATAATATACGGCATTTATTCAGATGCCACGTTCGATTAATACGAGCGGAGAGCAACCATCGGCTGTTGTGGCGTTCCACACCATCACCATGGCCGGCGCTTGAGTTCTGGTGGCCAACCGAAGGTGCACATTTTCTTTGTTTACAAACTGCCTGACAAACATGTTTTCTCATCGTAGAAAACCAAATTCGGCAGTTCACCACTTTCGGCCAAGCGAAGCAACTCTTTAGGTCTTTTGAGCCTATTTTCTTTCTGTTGCGGTATAAGTTCTTGATTTTTTTGGCATTTCAATGGCTTTACCCCCATCTCATTTTCTAACATTTGCCGAATGGAATATTGCGATATGTTCAGCTCAAGAGCCATTTTTCGGCCACTGCGATGTGGGTTTCGATCAAGTGGCTTCTTTATTTTTCGAACCATTTCTGCTGATCTTGCTGTTTTCTCCCGACCACTTCTTTGACTTCGGGCTACGCTACCAGTATCACGGAGTGCTCTAACGATAACCACTTGCGGTTTTCCAGCCAAATATAAAGAAATCACACTATCACGCTTGAATTCCATCACGAATAACTTTTTCTGGAAAATGCTCAAGCTCGGACGTGTGGCTTAGAAATGATAGCAGTCTGAAGTTGGTTGCAGTTTTTTCATCTCACCCTGTATATCCAACTCTGAATCGATTTTCAACAAATTTAACGGAGGCTTTTGTACCTCTAGTACCAAATAATAATTATATTAAAAAATATTTATTGGAGCAATAGATATACCGGACCGAGTTTTACCAATGGAAACATTCGGTTAAATATAAAAAAATATATATTCAATTTGGGTGGACAATAACCGCAATAACGGATGAAAATGTATATTGTAGGTATTTTTTCGAAAATATAAACTGATCTCTATAAAATTTTGGAAAGGTATTTTCGAGCCGTATCTGATGTCCGGTAACAAATATTCTTGTTGTGGAGTGCATACTACGGATGTGAGGGACTTTAACACCAAATCTGATGAAACATATAGGAGCTATAGCTATATCATAACAGATTTTCAATAAAATTCGAAATATTTGCTAATGGGCTGAATTCCGTCGGAAGTGCCAAAAATTCAGTCCATTTGAGCTGATATTAACCATTTCGTGCACAATAAACCTGAAATCGGATATAGATATAGATGGAAGCTATATCCAAATCTAAACCGATCTTGATATAATTTGGCAGGGGTATTTCTGGACTGTATCTGATATCTAATACCAAATTTTATTCTTGTGGAGTAGATATTACAAATGTGATGGAGTTAAACATCAAATCGAATGAAACATATATATGGGAGCTATAGCTATATCTGAACCGATTTTCAATTTCGGATTCGTCGGAAGTGCTAAATTTCAAGTTATTTGGACTGATAGTGGCCATTTAGTGTACAATTAACCCGAAAACGGTTGAAGATATATGGGAGCCACATTTAAATTTGAACCAATTTCAATAAGATTCGTCCCTGGGCCAAACAAATATTGTTTGAAAAATTGCATCTCAATCGGATAATAAATGCGACCTACATTTTGTTCACAAGAATACAAGGACAGACGGACTGACATGCATTAATTTTTTAGTGCAAATTATTCAATTCTATTACTCTTGTAGAATTAAAGTGTTCGAATGCTGGGAAAATCTAGCTTCTAACTCAAAAGTTAAAATAAATACACTTCATATATGTGTATTGCCCCAATTAATATGTTTAAATACCGTTTAAACGATATATTTCATGCTTTTAGGACACTACATCCCATAATCGGCATATATTTACACTAATCACCCACCCATTAAAATATTACATGTCTCAGCCATTTAAATTATTTACGGCCATCCTTTCAAAGGCAGCCAACTATGATTTTCCCTGTGAAAAGAAAATAGATTATTATTTTTATGGTCTGTTTACAATTAATAAATCTTCTGCTTGAATGACAACGACAATGGCAGCAACAGCAACAACAACACACATTAATTGTAGCTAAAATAAACAACCATCACAACAACAACATCACCGATGTCAATTTGTGTTATTAATAGTTTATAGTTAATCTCATAGTTTTAAGTGCGTTAATTTTTGTCTAATTAGGGTGATTTGTTACACAGACAACTACAACAACCACCACAATGACAACAACAACAACTAATCAACTGTCGTTTAACCTTATCCTTCAGTTCAGTTTAAATGTCGTATCCATCCACATCCAACATCCCTGGTGGTTTTGTTCACAGTAATTAAACTATAAATAGTCGATTAACAAACATGTCAATCATGCGTGAAACAAAAAATCTGGGTGAAATATGAGAGCTAATTTGATGGGAAATATAAATAAATATAAATATTTTGGGGGGGGGGGGGAAATATTTTGAGTGGGGGATGTAGTAATTTGCGTTGCTTTTTTTTACTGTAAATATACGTTGTAATTTTTAGAGGCGTAATATTCATGTTCTATAACGCCATCAAAAACTTGAGTCTAAAGCATATGTTTATACCTTACACCAGAAAATATAAACTGACATTATCTTCGCCGATGTAGACTATAAAATAATAACTTAAATAATAACCAGTAAAGAAAGTCCTAAAGTTGGGCGGGCCAACTTTATGATACCCTACACCATTTAAAATTTTTTATGGGAGAATTCAATCATACACGCCATCATTATTATAATTATAATTTAAAGTTCAAAGGACTATATATGCCAAAGCATTTGTTTCTTTTAAATTCGGACTTGTATTGCCCATTTGGTGCTCAAATTTGAAATCGGATAAAAATATATATGGGAACTATATCAAAATCTTAACCGATCTCGATAAAATTTGGCAAAGATGTTTCTGAGCTGTATTTGTTATATTTCCCTGAATATCGTTGTTACGGAGTGCATATTACGACTGCGGAGGACAAAAATAACAAATCGCTTCTAGCTTCTAGATGTGCCAAATTCCATCTCATTTGGGCACATATTAGACGTTTTGGGCACCATTAAATGTAAATCGGACGAAGTTGTATATGGGAGCTATATCAAAATCTGAACCGATCTCGATAAAATTTGGCAAAGATATTTCTGAGCTGTATTTGATATATTTCCCTGAATATCGTTGTTACGGAGAGCATATTACGGCTGCGGAGGACAAAAATAACAAATCGGATGAAGTTAACGGTCCCACTATTTACCACATGGACTGCGGAGATGAGAACACAGCTAAATGTGCAGGTCGAGGGGCACATAATTCCGACCACTAACTACCCCAAAATTCTGGGGGTCACATTCGATAGCATGTTCAAGTCTTCCGCGCAAGCCACTGCTATCTGCAATAAATTGAAAAGTAGGAACAAGATCCTCAAGGCGCTAGCCGGCGTCACTTGGCGTGCGAAAGGTCGGTCTGTGGTTAGGTATGCCGCTCCAGTGTTGTCAGCGAATATAAGTTCAACGCACTAAGTACAAAGTATTCAGACCTGCCAGAATGCCGCCCTGAGAACTGCAACCGGGTGCCTCCCCATGACCCCTGTGAACCATATACATGAGGAGACGAAGGTCCTTCCCTTACGTCAGCATAATCATATGATTTCGTTGCAGTACCTGCTTGTCCAGTCAAGCCTACACAACTCCGTCCAGAGGACCTTAGGCTACAGCCCATAAAGGTAGCAGAATTCTTAATACTGCTACAACAGCATAATTAAATGGGTTAAAAGGACATCGAGAGAAAATTTATTCCAAGTGAGAAAAATGTAATTTTTGATACTCAATTTTGTACATTTGAGTTTGGTGAATGGATGGGTTTGGATGGGATTGGATCGAATTATATTTTTGTATGAAAACTTTCTACTAAAAACGAAATGACGCGTACATTAAAATGGCACTTGCCTCCTTTAAATTGATGCTGATTTCTTCTGAGCGAAATATTCACATAAATCGAAATTTCATTCACATAAATCAAATATCAAATATATTTAATTTTTCAAAATATCTAATTTTTAATTCCAATTTGCACCAAATTTAATATTTAAAATGACTTTATTTATATTCATCTATCCTAATATCTGGTAGGCTTCGTTCCCCCAGTCCAAAACGTTACACATCTACAGAGAGTTTTTATATGTCGACCACGATGGACATTAACAGGAGCTTTCAGTTCTCAGCATAATTTAATTTTGGTAAATTTCTGGACATATTTTATTTCGCGATATTATCAATCAGTAAATTGCTATATTTTTTCCCTCCCCCAAATACTCAAAATCCCTCAGAGTGCCTTTTTTAATCGCAATTTCCTTCGTTTTGAAAAATTTCTTCCACTCGCCTTTAGTTTCTTATAAATTAAATGTAATCCTTTCTGTGTTAATTACAAGTATATATTACAGCCATTAATGTGATTAACATAATTGCCAAGCATTTCTTGCGCTGATTTGTATTCCGCCAGAGGAAAAACTGCTTGAGAAGAAGAAGAAAACTACGCCTGAGATTTATGAAAAACAATTAGAAATGAATTACCAATGAAATCAACAATTCTCGCGGTTGAAATCTGCGTTGCAGAGAGAATTCTTAAGATATTCAGGATGGCGGGATTTCTAGGTAAATGTAAATAATCGCCAGCCATCACTGATGGAGTTGTTAAATGTGCGGCAATAAAAATATCTGGAAGCCATAATTAATTTGGGCAGACAGATATTAAGATAGGGTATCGGATTTTATGTAACAACAAAATTAAAAGACGTATAGAAAGAAAAAGGGTTAGTTTGAATGTTTTCCATAACAGCAGTTTACCCAGGGGTGAATTTTGAGAAATGCCAATTTGTATATTATATATGAGATATGGAAGTAATTCTTTCATATAAATTCTGGGCAACTAAAACTCATTTGTCAGTCCTCTTTTACCTCTATTTTTGGGACTCTCTCGCGTATATCAGTTTTACTTTAAATTGCCAAATGTCAGATTTCCAATTTTTACCAAGTGCATCTTAATGACATCATATTTAATAGTATTTAGATATTAAATTTTTAAAGTTTAAAGTCGGAATGTTTGCATAAGAATAGTGTTTAAGCGGTTTCGAGTATTATATATGATGGCGGATTTTTTCAATTTTTCTCTCCCACCTTGAGTTTTTTTAATGTCCTTTTTGCACAAATATAAAACACTTGCAGAAAAAATCTAACAAAATTTAAAATTTTGACTCTTCCCTCGGACTTTAGACTTGTCTTATGATTATTCATATTTTTGACCCCTTATGAGGATCCCGATTGGTACTATACCTTTCTTCACTCTGTATGAAATATTTAATAATTTTCGGAAAACACATCATTAACTACTGATACAAATATCGAGATGTGCCATATTTAAAGAAAATCGAAAATTTATTTCCAATTTTATGCGAATATTTTTAAATCAAATGTTAACCTTTTAAAGAGTAGGTACTGTAGGGAGTGGGTCTATAAATTCCATATTCGCATCAAATCTTTGATTGAAAGAAATATTTACATATACTAAGTTTGAACCGCTGACGTGTGCCGCAAGTTATAAGGGATATAAGTATTGAAAATTGTGATCGTCTGAGGGGAAGTTACCAGAAGATCCGGGCTGATATCTCACATCTTCACACCAGATATACGGGGTGAGATAAAAAAGCTGCAACCAACTTCAAAGTGCTGTTATATCCAAGCCACTCGTCCGAGAGCTTTTATATATATATTTGGTGAGAATTTTCCACAAAAAAAGTTATTCGTGATTGAATTCAAGCGTGATAGTGTGATTTTTTTATATTTGGCTGGAAAACCAAAAAGTGCAGGAACTTACACCGCAACAGAAAGAAAATACACTCAAAAGAGCTAAAAAGTTGCTTCGCTTGGCCGGGTGCCGAGTGGTGAACTGCCGAATTTGGTTTTCTCCGATGAGGAAACATTCGTTGTCCAGCAGTTTGTAAACAAACAAAATGAATGATAATCGTGTTCACTTGTCAAAGAGGTCAGCTGAAAATGTGCACCTACGGTTGGCCACCAGAACTCAAGCAGCGGCCATGGTGATGGTATGGGCCGCTATAACAGCCAATGGTCGCTCTCCGATTAATCGACCGAGGCATCAGAATAAATGGCGAATATTATAGTGAAAATATTCTGGAGGGTATACATTTTGGCCGCAGACCTTGGACATTCAAACAGGACTCAGGATCATAGCACTCAGCACGCGCCACCCAAGAATGGTTACAAAATGAGGTTCCTCGCTTCATTTTCAGCACACAATGGCCACCAAAATTTCCGGATACCAATCCGTTGGACTATTGTGCCTAGAGTATTTTAAAAAGCAAGGTTGGTACTAAAAAATAACAAAGTGTCGATCACCTCAAGCAAGCGCTTCGCCGGGAAAAGGCCAAAATACCGCAGAGCAACATTTCGGCAGCGTATGACGGTTTCATTGACCGTTTGAAGGCCATGATTCGTGAGAAAGGTGACCAATTCGAACAAATCTAAACTTATTATAAAATTTGATGCTATTTCCGACATTTTTTGCTTTCATTCAAAAAAAAATTAAAAAAAAATGTAAAAAATATGGCGTTTGACTTTGTTGCAGTTTAATTGAATAAATTGGGTTGTTTAACATTTGAAAGGAATCGGATGTTTATTTGGCATTTTATAAGAGTTATCATTTTTCAATTTTTTGTGGGAGTGATACCAGATATGAGTTGCAGTTAGATTGAAAAATATTTATCTTATTTCACATTTTATAAGAGTTATATAATTTTGATCCTTTTTGGGAAAGGTTCTTGATGGAGTAACATTATTCATTTCTCCATCTGACCAAGAACTGATTAAAATATTAGTATTTGCAAAGTTTGCATAAAATTTGATGATATTTTCTTGTTCTATAAGTTAAATTACTTTCTTTGAAAATTTTGACTTTTTGTTGTAGAGGTATCAAAAGGAGTGGACCGATGTTTCCCATCTCCGAACTTGATATACGTTCTATAATGGTATTATATACCAAGTTTGGATGAAATCGGATACTCCCTTCGAGAGTTATCGTGAGCACCAGCCATATAGGGTATAGTAAACGACTGTAGGTTCTATGGTCGCCAAAAAAAACTCTTAAATACAAGTATTAATAGCTCTAATCATTATCTTATCGTCCTTCCCAAACATTAAAAAATCTACAACTATATATCTTTGAGCTCTTCAAAAATCCGCGAATATATATCTGATTGTCATTTAACACGCCCTTAAGCTCTGTAAAAATACCCTCCTAGAACTCTTAAAAAATCCGCGGCTATATATCTGATGGTCATGCGCCTCGCCCTTTATGCTAATTAGAAATACCCTCCTAGAGCTCTTATGATCCTCCCTAACACTATTAAAGATTCCACGCCTATTGCTCTGATTTTCGTTTCTAAGACTATGGCTGTGCCGGTGCTTCTAAAAATCTCTGAAGAAATTCACGCATGAAAAATCCATGCCAAAAGTTCTGATGATACTCCCATTCGCCACGCCCTTTTTGCTCCTTAGAAATACCCTCCTAGAGCTCTTATGATCCTCCCTAACACTATTAAAGATTCCATGCCTATTGCTCTGATTTTCGTTCCTAAGACTATGGCTGTGCCGGTGCTTCTAAAAATCTCTGAAGAAATTCACGCATGAAAAATCCATGCCAAAAGTTCTGATGATGCTCCCAGAAATGCTGTTTTGCTTCTTTCTGTCAGAATTTTTCGCCTTTGCAGGGTGAGATAAAGAAATGCAACAAAGTCAAACGCCATACTTTTTACATTTTTTTAGTTTTATTGAATGAAAGCAAAAAATGCCGGAAATAGCATCAAATTTTAGAATTAGCTTAGATTTGTTCGAAAAACCATTCCCGGCGAAGGGCTTGCTTGAGGTTATCGACAATTTGGTATTTTTTAATGCCAACCTTGTTTTCCAAAATACTCCAGCACAATAGCCCAACGGATTGGTATCCGGAGATTTTGATGGGCATTGTGTGCTGAAAATTAATCATTCTTGGATGCCGCGTGCTGAGTGCGATGGTGCTGCGCCCTGTTGGAATGTCTAAGGTCTGCGGCCGCAATGTTTGCGTACCAAAGGCTTTAATACACCCTCCAGAATATTTTCGCGATAACATTCGGCATTTATTCTGATGCCACGGTCGATTAATACGAGCGCAGAGCGACCATCGGCTGTTATGGCGGCCAACACCATCACCATGGCCGGTTCTTGAATCCTTGTGGCCAACCGCTGACCTCTTTGGCAAGTTTACAAATTGTTGGACAACGAATGTTTTCTCATCGGAGACGGAAAAACCAAATTTGGCAGTTCACCACTTTTGGCCAAGCGAAGCAACTCTTTAGCTCTTTTGGATCTACTTTCTTTCTGTTGCGGTGTAAGCTCTTGCACTTTTAGGAATTTCAATGGCTTTACCCCGAACTCATTTTTCAATATTTGCCGAATGGAATATTGCGATATGTTCAGCTCACGAGCCATTTTTCGGGTTCATAAAGCAATTTAATAAAATTTTAAATTTTTTACACATTCCTCCCTAATTTCATTGCAATCTGACATTTTTTAGTTCAACACAAAGATAAAATTATCTGGTTAGCTATATGTAGCTATCCGTTTAGTATGTTACGTAGTTTCTTGACGAAATTGCAAGGGTTGATTCGCACCATATTTTCAAATGATTCAGGTGTTACTTGGTCTTTTTTATTTTAGCTTGGAGTAGAAAAGTACCTTTTTTCCAAAATTAATTTTTATCTTTCTTACAAATTTGAAAATTTGCTATTTAAAAAAATGATATGCATCACGAACATAATCTTTTCAACGAATTATATTTGTGTATATACTGTGGACATAGCGCCCTAAAAAATGCGATAACAATGTCCGGACTCGAAATTTGGATTTCAGACAGGAATTGCCTCTGGGTTTCGGCAACAACTTCCTGTGCCTGTCGAATACAACGGTATCATTCCTCCCTTTCCTTGTTCTAGGAATTTTATTTAATTTACTTTGTGCGCCTCTTAATTAATTCTTGAGAAATTGCAAAAGATTAAAAGAGTAACCCAAAAGGATAAACATTAGGCGAATAACACAACAAATGATGTCCATTTAATGAAAAGGATCTAAACCGGGGAAGGCAACACAATAATGTAAAGCTGCAGCCTGGAAAAAAATTAAACAACCAAACGAAAAAAAAATACATTGAATTATACAATTAATGTATGAAATGACACACACACACATTCACGCAAAAACAACACAAGCTCATCCTGTTACTCTGTTGCGAGCTCGCTTGTCCGTTTGTTATATCCTCGACTAATGTCGGATGTCCAACATACAACTTTATTAATTGCAACAATTAATACACATCTTTATTTTCATTTGTTACATTCACATTTCGCAGGACACACAGGAGTTGGAGTGTTCACATCCATAAATGCTCTCGGCTCACTTCTGCATGGGAATAAAAGGGCGACACATTAGTAGCTTAAAAAAAGAGTGGCAGCAACAAAAACCCGGGCACTATACAAACACAATACAAAGCCTGGCAAATCCTTTACTTATTACGTTTCTTCGTCTTGCCCACTTCCCTCGTTCGGAGCCATGTTTGTCCATTACAACTAAAACAACTAATCTCGGTATTAAAAATACGTGAAGAACTTTTTTGTACTTATGCCGCCTGTGACTGTTATTGTTGTTGCTGTTCTCGTCGCCATCGTCGTCGTTGTGCACTGGTGCCAATTTACATTTTCATTAAAAAAAAAAAAAACATTTTTGCGATTCCCGCGGGAGTTTTACTCCTTCTTCTTTGTAGTCACGTTGGCCGGTGGCTCGCTTGTTTGGTTAATGGAAACTGTAAGTAGTAAAAAAATCATTTTAATTAGCTTCGTTTTCCTTTGCCTTCATTAAATGAAACACCCAGTCGTACACGCACACACACACCCAAGAAAAAGAATAAAAAATTAACCGAAATTTATTAACGAAAAAAGGACAAATCAGTAGCTCTTAAAACTACAAGGATTTACTTTTCATCATTTTTTGTGTGCGTCGTTTTTTTTTCGATTTTACCCTAACAAGGCTGGGCATATAAATCATGGGAGAGGTTCAAAACTTAAAACAATTAAATGAAGGTGCTCTTTTATTTTTTGTTTTGTTTTCATATACTAAATCGGTTTTCTTTTCTCTGTGACAAAGTTGAGAAATAATTTTTTTTCATCACGCACAGTGAGCAAATTTCTGCTACCAAAGTAGACTCACCCGTTAATCTATATTTATATGTTATTCAAATTACGAATTATGAAAATCCTGATTAAGTTCAGATTAATAGAAAGTCTGATTAAAATATATCACTAAAACAAGGTCAAAAGTTCCAGTCGATTTTGCCGACAGATGTATACCCTCGGTGTATGCCTTTATTAAATATATTTTTCGATCTTCGTTATGATTATTCAAAACTTTAGGCCTTACCAGTGGAAAAATATTTTTGGTCCATTTCAACTCCTAAATATATTGCGGACATCTTTGAAAACAATAGGCCTAGCCCTTCTGAGCCTAACCCTACCCTTTTTCGTAAGGATCGTGCGATAATTGCAGACTGTATATAATAACCCCAACCTGTGTTGTAAGGTGAAAAAATATTACAAAATATACACTTCAATATTAAGTCAAATTAAACAAGTAAGCAAACGCTATAGTCGTGCGGTGCTGACCATGTGATACCCTACAACACTACAATATGTTAGAAGCCCCCTTATGCTCAAATCCATTATGGACGATTTCGCTTTTGAAATTATGTCACGGAGCACTGCCCAAATATTACACTTAGCATTTTGACCAGGGAAATTTTCCCAATATTTACGCGCTCCGTCGTGCTGTTGGTTTTTGTGGTCCATTTTACGGCTAAATATAATCCAATGGCCATACATAATGCTAGACTTCTTCCCTGTCCCTAACTTTCTTCTCAGGTGTGTCGATTGGCTTCCATTGCGTAATCAGGAAATTTTCCCTGTTTTTGAATATTGTGCGATCATCTCCAAAGCAAGAGGTCCCTCTGTATTTCTAAGTTTAGACTCATGTATATGATTTGCTTGTCTAGGATATTTGGCTATATTCGTCAACGAAATCAGGAAAAAAAGGCAGAAGTTCGCATTTTGTGTATTTCGGCTATCGCCTATAAGTAATGTTGGTATTTTTCAGATAAAAGTAGTGGTTCATTCTACCCGCTGTCCTAAACTCTAACTTCATGCGAGAGTTCGTGTTCATTAGTTTCTATTTGTGACCTTTATAACGGCTGCAAAATAGGGAACATTTAAGTTGTTGGTCCATATATATTACGGACATCTTTGACAACAATAGGCCTAGCCCTTCTGAGCCTAACCCTACCCTTTTTGTGAGGATCGGACAATAATTGCAATCTGTATATAATACCCCAAACCTGTGTTGTAAGGTGGAAAAATATTACAAAATGTATACCTTAATATTATAAGTCAAATTGAAAAAATCGCATGCGATAAAAAATATGAAAAAATTAAAAAATGTCACAAAATAACAAAATCTATATTAACATCATTTTTGACTTATTTTTATGCGATTTTTTAGATTTTTTACTTTTATGTCAAGAGCGCGTTCTGAATTGGCAAAATTTGTCAAAATCGGTCCAGCCATTCTTGAGATATAAACATTCCTTTTCATTGTATATACACATTGTATATATTTCGCTATATATATCCGATATATTTACTATCGGCATCTACGTAACGGTCAGAATTGACCTGTTTGTCTATTTATGATTTCGCCGGGACTAAAAATATTCGCGGTTTAATGGAAATTTGACTTTTATTTAACACAAATGTATAGTCTTTTTCACCCACTAAATATTACCCGATGACCATCAAAATTGGAAGGCTTCTGCCCAGCCCGAAGCTCTAGCCCCATGCTAATTTCCGCGTCGACTGGTCCATAATTGCGACCTGTAGAGCAACTGCAAAATCAAGAAATTTTTCAGTTTTTGGTCCATTTCGACCCCTAAATATTATGCGATCATCTCCAAAAGAAATAGGGTTCTATTCTGACCTTAACCCCACCTACATTCTAAATTTCGTGAAGATCGGGCCATAGTTGCGACCTGTAGAGTGATTACAAATTTACATGGACAGACGGACGGACGGACATACATAGCTAGATCGACTCAGCTTGGCGAGATAGGAAGATCCATATATACTTTCCTATGTGGGAAACCAATATTTCGAGGTGTTACATAATTTTTGGCCCAATCAAACTTATAATACCCCCAACACATAGTGTTGTAGGGTATAAAAAGCTTTTGGTTTGGCCTGACCGAACTTTGAATAGCCTCCACCATTTGGAATGGATTTGGCAATTTTCAAAAAAAAAAAAAATAAATAAAAATATAATCCGTTAAAAATGTTGTTAAAATCTTAAAAATACCGAATGTAGCCATTATATGAGGCGACGACGGACCTGCATAAACAACTTTTACCATAAGCCATTACAATATTCAAATGTGAAACTTGAAAAAAAAATAGGTGAATAATGTAGCTAAAATCATCAAAATACAGAACATAGGGAGGTACTATTGCATGCACAGACTTCTGTCATATCCTGTAGTATCCATTACGAACTTCAAATTTAAACTTGAAGAAAATAAAATACCCTAAAAAGGGAGATGGCATTGTGTAGGGGCTATACTAAAACGTGATATTTTGCATTTATTCTGATGCAGTCGATTAATACGAGCGGGGATCATGTTATGGCGGCCCACACCATCACCATGGCCGGCGCTTGAGTTTTGGTGGCCAAACATTTTCAGCTGACCTCTTTGGCAAGTAAACACGATCATTTTGTTTGTTTACAAATTGTTGGACAACGAAAACCAAATTCGGCAGTTCACCACTTTCGGCCAAGCGAAACAACTCTTAAGCTCCTTTCAGTCTATTTTATTTCAGTTGCGGTTTAAGTTCTTGCACTTTTTGGAATTTCAATGGCTTTACTCCGATCTCATTTTTCAATATTTGCCAAATGGAATATTGCGATATGTTCAGCTCACGAGCGGGTTTCGATCAAGTTGCTTCTTTACTTTTCGAACCATTTCTGCTAATGTTGCTGTTCTCTTCCGTCCATTTCCTTGACGTCGGGCTACGCTACCAGTATCACGGTAACGAGCGATGGTACGAGACACAAAAAATGTATTCACATTTAAATGCTGGAGTTCTCTAACTAATATCGGGTATTACAATTATGAAGACATGTATCCACCATACACTTTAAGTACAAAATTTAAAACAATTCCGGATAAAAATGTGACACAAATCACAAAAATATGCAACATTTGGAGGCACAATGTTTTGGGACTTTACTAAATCTTAGACAGATATATCCTACAGCCCTTAAACACAAACTTTTAATTTACGGTTAATTCGGTTTAAGATTGTGACTAATTCATTCAAAACACCTTAAATAGTTCGGTACAGTTATGTGTGGCATATACGAAAACATGGACATATGGCCTATTTTCAATATCAAAGATCCTACGGATATAAAATGTATTTGAGTAAAATGTTATGAACCTTTCTAATTATTTCGGTTCAACTTTCGGTATAGTCGATATAAAAGGGTTAGCTCGATTTTAATTTTCTTTAATGTTTTAGTCACATGTTCCATTTCAATTTCAACAAAGGGGTTAAAAGAAATGTTAGGATTCTAAAGTATGTAATTTCGAATATTTAAAAAAAAAATATATATTGCAGAAGGGGTTACTTGCCTTACTTTGCATTGTAAAATTTCAAAACTCTTGTATATCAATCTACAGTTTTGTACTCTATATTCATAATCGAATTTCATAATTTTCCACAATTTATTCGCTTGTATTACTATTGTTAGATTTGTTGCATCATAGAAATCAAGTTTCTGAGAAAATTTAAAGATTGACAGAAAAACTACAAATTCCCATACCGCTGGATGTAACGACCTTTGCACAAAAGTCGTAACTCTCATTCCAAATTGGTTCCTGTCAAGGTCAAACATCTCCACCTTTTCAAATCATTTTTGTATTCCTTCACAACAACATAAAAAAAATTGTCAGGGCATTTACAACTCACCCGTATAATAACATTCAAAATTTTTACCATTCAAAATTTAGCATTACAAATTTACAATCCCCTTCATTAAATAATCTCAATAGCTGTCTGCATGCCCGAACATTAAGGGGTCACACCTTTGGCTGTCTTCATTATATTTAATTGACATTATTTTCGGAAATATTCCGTTTTAAGCAAATTTATGCCATGAACAAAGTTTTGGCTAATCTTTGGCGGAGCCCTTAAAAAGGGCAAATGTGTCATAAATTTGTCGGCTTCCTTTTCACCTTGAAATAAGTTAACGTTGGTTTTTTATTTGTTTTCCTTTGTTTTCATTCTCTCTCTCCCTCTCGTATGACATAAAATTGTGTTTCTTTGCCATTCTCAATGGAATTCCAGCTTTTGGAATTGTTTGAGTTTTTCGTTTCAGTTTTTCCTTCTTCTTCATTTTTTTTGTGGTACACATCAATGACGACTGCTACGATTACGACGGTTATTAATATGAAACGTAGCCAAACCCTTTTCTTCTTTATTAATATTATTAAAATTACTTTAGCGATAAGCCGAAAATAACACCCAAGAAAAGAAAGAGAGGTACAAAATGAATGGGGATACGAATATTCCCTTTGCGCCTGTCGGCTAACTACGGGAATCTTTTTTGATAATGTGGTTGTTGTTTCATTTTCTGTTTTTTTTTTTTTTTTTTTTTTGGTACGTTGAAATCTATTTCATTTTTTTGGCAAAGTAATTTTTTCTGGTTTAATAAAGGTTTAGATTTTATGGACCATAAGCAGTGCCGGAGAATACAATGGAAAGTCTAAACAAAAATGAGAAGGAAAAAAGTTCCACAACCAAACTGTAGATTCTAATATAATATTGCGAAAAAAGGAAGGTTGCAGGGATGTCCACATAAAACAGAGGTGGAAAGTGTTGAGGCCATTGCATGGATGGCCTTTCATAATAATTGGGTGAAATATTCAATAAACGTTTAAAATAACGGCTCCCAAGTCAGTTCAATGTTACATCTGTGGAGAAGCTCAGCAAAATCGGCTAAGAAGCTACTTTTATCTAGGCTGTAGGTATCTGCTTTGAAGACTTCTGCTTATAAGATGGTCGGAGTAAAGGAGAATGGGAGTTTTTAAGCAAATTCAACTTGCTATGAACGGAGAATAGAACTTGAGTTTGGATAACTACAGGGTGAGATAAAAAAACTGCATAGATAAACTCCATAATTTTCACATTTTTATACCCTCCATCTTGGAAAGGAGGGTATATTAACTTTGTCATTCCGTTTGTAACATCCTTAAATATTCGTCATAGACCCCATTAAGTATATATATTCATAATCAGCAAAAAATTCTAAGTCGATTTAACGATGTCTGTCTGTCCGTCTGTATGTCTGTTGAAATCACGATACAGCCCACATTATTTGACGTAGAGTGACAAAATTTAGCAGAGCAATTTGTATTGTGTCTAGGATGGTTGGTGTTGAAAATGAGATATATCGGTCCACGTTCTGGTATAGTCCCCATATAACGGTACCTCCCGATATTCGGTATTTTGATGATTTATGCAACATTTTTTCACGGATTTGTCTGAAAATTGGTATTTGTTGGTCATAATGGGTTCTAGCTCCGTTGGCGAAACATTGCATGTATAGGTCCACGATTTGGTATAGCCCCCATATAACGATACCTCCCGATATTTTGCATTTTAATGGTTTTTCCAACATTTCTTCTAATGTTTCCTTTACCCAATGTGGAGGGTATTACAAGTTTGTCCTGACCCAACTTATTAATATTTTTTTAATTGTTTTTTTTTTCTTTAATTTTTTTGAATGAAAGAATAAAATGTCGGAAATAGCATCAAATTTTAGAATAAGTTTAGATTTATTCGAATTGGACACATTTGGCACAAATTATGGCCTTCAGACGTCAATGAAACCGTCACACGTTATCCGAATGTTGCTCTGCGGTATTTTGGCCCATTCCCTGTGAAGCGCTTGCTCGAGGTATTTTTTAGTGCCAAGCTTGCTTTTCAAAATACTCCAGACACAATAGTCCAACGGATTGGTATCCAGAGCTTTTGGTGGCCATAGTGCACTAGAAATGAAGCGAAATGGCGCGTGCTAAGTGCGATGGTGCTGATTTCTGTTAGAATGTCCAAGATCTGCTGCCAAAATGTTTGCGTGCCCAAGGCTTTAATACACCCTCCAGAATATTTTCGCGATAATATTCGGCATTTATTCTGATGCCACAGTCGATTAACACGAGCGGAGAGCGTCCATTGGCTGTTATGGCGGCCGGCGCTTGAGTTCTGGTGGCCAACAGAAGATGCACATTTTCAGCTGACCTCTTTGGCAAATAAACTCGACCATTTTCTTTGTTTACAAACTGCGGGACAACGAATGTTTTCTCAACGGAGAAAAGCAAATTCGGCAGTTCACCATTTTCGGCCAAGCGAAGCAATTCTTTAGCTCTTTTGAGTCTGTTTTCTTTCAGTTGCGGTGTATTTTCTTGCTCTTCTTGGAATTTCAATGGCTTTACCCCAAGCTCGTTTTTCAATATTTGCCGAATGAAATATTGCGATATGTTTAGCTCACGAGCCATTTTTCGGCCAGTGCGACGCGGGTTTCAATCAAGTCCCTTCTTTTCTTTTCGAACCATTTCCGCTGATGTTGCTGTTTTCTTCTGTCCACTTCCTTGACATCGGGCTCCGCTACTGGTATCGCGGCACCGAGCGATGGTACGAGATACAAAAGATTTATCCACATTTAAATGTTGGACTGCTCTAACGATAGCCACTTGTGGGATACCAGCCAAATATAAAGAAATCACACTATCACGCTTGAATTCCATCACGAATAACTTTTTTTCTGGAAAATTCTCACCTAAAAGTTTTTATACTATTGTGAACAACATAATGAGCTGTCACTGGAATAATTTTAACAGCTGTCGGACGAGTGGCTTAGAAATGACAGCAGTCTGAAGATGGTTGCAGATTTTTCATCTCACCCTGTATTTCTCCGAATATCGTTAATACGTTCGGGACCGCCAAATTCCAGTTCATTTCGGCCAATATTATACGTTTGGTGCACAATAAAAGGCAAATCTTAACCGATCTCGATAAAATTTAGCGAAGGTATTTCTAAATTGTATTTGTTATATTCCCCAAATATCGTTGTTACAGAGTGCATATTACGGCTGCGGAGGACAAAAATAACAAATCGGATAAACTACATATATATATTGGACCTATAGCTATAACTGAACCGATTTCGAACAAATTTGGCACACTTACTATCAAGCCAAATCTGGTCTTATATGCGAAATTCCATACAATTTGGACTTCACATAACAATTAAAAGTTTTTATGGGAGAATTCAATCATACATGGTATGATTATAATTATAAATTTAAGTTCAATGGACTAAATATGCCGAAGCATTTGTATGTTTTAAATTCGGACTTGTATTGCCCATTTGGTGCACAATTAATGTGAAATCGGATAAAGATATATATAGGAGCTATATCCAAATCGGAACCGATCTCAATAAAATTTAGCAAATATATTTCTGAGCTGTATTTGATATATTTCCTTGAATATTGTTGTTACAGAGTGCATATTACGGCTGTGGGTAACAAATATAAAAAATCGGATGACCAGTTTATAAGGGAGCTATAGCCAAATCTGAACCGAATTTGACATACTAGCTTATAGACTCAATTCGTCGTAAGTGCGAAATTACATCCCATTTGGACAAATATTAGACGTTTGGTGCACAATAAAAGGTAAATCGGACGAAGTTATATATTGGAGCTATATCCAAATCTGAACCGATCTCGATAAAATCTAGCAAATGTATTTCTGGGCTGTATTTGATATATTTCCCCAAATATTGTTGTTACAGAGTGCATATTACGGCTGCGGAGTACAAAATTAACAAATCGGATGAACAATATATATGGGAGCTATAGCTATATCCGAACCGATTTCGATCAAATTTGGTATATATATTTGCTGGCGTAATTTGGTTGTATGTGCAAAATTCCATACTATTCGGGCTGATATTACACGTTTGGTGCACAATAGAAGGCAAATCGGACGAAGATATATATGGGGGCTATATCTAAACTTTTACCGATTATCTCCCATTTCAATAGGGTTCGTCCTTGGGCCAAACAAATGATTTGTGCAAAATTTCATCTGCATAGGGAAATAAATGCGAACTGTACTTTGTTTACAAAAATACATGGACGGACGGACGGACATGCAAAAATCGACTCAGAATGTGATTCTATGCAGATCATCAAAATGAACTATGGGTCTATTCGTTTTCTTTTGCCTGTTACAAACAAATGCACAGAGACATAAGACCTTGACCACTTTGTGGTATAGGGTATAAAAAGGCCCTCATCTAAATATCTTACCCCCTTAAACCTAGCAAAAACACATACTATTATTTCCATGCTTTTAGGAAATAAATGCTTAAGGATTTTCATATGCCAGTGAACAGCAACAGCCGACCGACCAACAGACCAGCCAACACACACATACCCACCATACAAGTACACATAACAATAAAAGTCTATTATACCTTTCGATTATGTGGCTAATGCGTGTTTGAAATTAATATTTTTGCCTTTCGGTTTGCATGATTGGATACATTGAATTCGATATTGTAATCGAAAATATTTGCAAGTGCCTAGCAGCTGGTAGCTAGGAACAAGCTTGTCTGTACTAACGCAGCAGCAGCAGCCGCTGTAGCAGAGTGTATTAAAGGGGTAGTGGGGCATTGGGTTGAACTAATATATTTCCTAATAAACCAATGGGGTATATCGAACTTTATTGGCTATTACGTTTTGGTTCGATATCATTCATGTTTTCCCTTTTTTGAATTGCTATCCCTCTCCCTTTCGCCATGTTGCAATCGAAGTATTAGCTAATATTTATGGAGGGGTTTTATTTTAATGCCAACCCTGGCTAAGCAAGGATGGCAAGAAACCTCAGAATTGACCTTTAATGGGGTTATATCTGTGTTCCCTAATAAGGCTAATATTTATTATGAATGTCAATGGTTTACATTAATAAGGTTGGAAAATACTCTCACACACACAC
Source organism: Musca domestica (assembly GCF_030504385.1). NCBI lineage: Eukaryota > Metazoa > Arthropoda > Insecta > Diptera > Muscidae > Musca > Musca domestica. The sequence goes on from NW_026712299.1 coordinate 14,043,404, forward strand.
ACACACTCACCCAAAGTTATAATTACAAATGGAAAACGTATTTTTGTTTAAAGGAAGCGTAACGAATCGAGTAATGACTGAATCCGGCGATTCCAACCTAACATTCATAGCTGACTGAGTAGCATAATTGGCCACGGGGGTTTATGGCCATTGCGCTTCTTATTAATGTAGAAGAGTGCCTCAAAGCCATATTTTATATTTGATTTCATACGAAATGCCTGCGAGAAGCGCCCAAGTCTAAAGGTCAAATGCTTTTTACAGTTATATTGAGCAAGTACATTATGTAAAAGGAAATTTTGCTTCTGGCCGCCGCAATTAATTATGCTTCACGCATCAATAAACGGTTAGGCATAAACTGCCATTGGTTGGTGATTTAAATAAATTACGAATTTTATTCAATTATAGTGACGACCTGAGGGCACGGAAACTATTTTAGAAATGTAATTTTATGACAGATATGTAAATTTGAAATCACGATTTTATCGAAATAACCAGAAAAAAATCAGCTAAGTCCGGCCGGGCCGAACTTTTAATACCCTCCACCGTTTGGAAGAAACTTGAAAATTTTCAAAAAAAAAAAAAACTTTCGGAAACCACCACTTAAATGGAAACTGTTATATGGAGACTATACGAAAACGTGAACCTACATACAAAATTGTTTGGCATAGGCTGCAGCATGGTACAATGAAGAGAAGGTACGTCAACTTTGAAGAAATTGCAAGTATAGAGGTCTACCTGTTTGGCTTGTAATGTCAGAATTAGTATCAAAACAATAAAAAATCAAACAACTTGTTGCATTTATTTTGAATAACTACAGCCCATGGTACAATGATATCAAGGTAGGGCTATGATACCATATGATTTTATTTTTTTTTTTATTTTCTTGGCTTAATATGTCATCTTTATTTGCTTATGTATGTGTTTTCTTTTCAATAACAAAAACAAGTAAGCAAAGGCTACAGTCGAGCGGGGCCGACCGTTGAATACCCTACAACACTATAATAAACGATACAGTTTATAAAGTCGAGATACTCGAAAGAATTCCACAAGACATTGCGACAAACAATAAAAGAAAACCATCAGGTTTCGTTCTCTAATCTTCAAATAATAGCAACTTAAACTAATTTGCTCATTTCCAATTTATTGGTAGATGTTGCACATAAATGGTCTTCCTAGATCTGGAACCAATATTTCCCAAAGACCTATAATCTCTCAGAAGTGGCAAAAGATTAACATTTATTATTGGTTTTTGACTGAAACGCATCTATATGAGGTACAGACATTTGACTAGATTCTTCCACGAAATCAGCGTTAACGAAATAGTCAGATGTGCGTCTTTCCTGTATTTGTGAATTCTTCAAAAGTCACTGGAATGGACATTTTCGTATTTTGTCTACAAAAGTTGGCAAACTATTTCGCACATTGAATATTTTTGGATGGCCATCAAAAACTTCTTGGCTTCTGTAATGTTCGGTAACCCTCATTCAAATGTGCATGAGGATCGGGCGATAATTACGACCTGCTGACAATTTTGCAGTTTTTTGGTCCATTTCAACCCCTAAATATATGGCGATCATCTCCAAAAGGAGTAGGCTTCTATTCTGACCCTCATCTTATCTCCATGCAAAATTTCGTAAGGATCGGGCCATAAATGCGTTCTGTATATGATATCCTGATATCCTAACTACTTAGTTTTGTTAGCTGTAGAAATATTACCAAATGTTTAATTCAAAATGAAAATATGCCAAAAATATGACAAAATTGAAAAAATATGAGAAAATTTTACAAAATCAATATTTTCATCTTTATAGAGATATTTTTATGCGATTTTTTTAGACGTTTTTTCTTTCCTGCCAAAAGGCCATTCTGAATTAATGAGAACTGTCGAAATCAGTTCAGCCGTTCTCGATATATTAGAGATTTTTCAAGCATATCTTCTTTGATAGACATATAAATCGCACATATTTTGCTATATATCCGTTTTGTTGGATATTAACATCAATGTAAAGATCAGAAGTAACCTTGTCATAGCTTTATGATTTCGCCGGGATTTAAAATATTCGCGGTTTAATGAAAAATTTTGAATTTTTTCAACACAAAATATATGGTCTATTTTACCAGCTAAATATCATCCGATGACCACCCAAATTGGTAGGCTTCTTCCGCGCCCTTAAGTCTAGCTACATACGAAATTCCGCGTCGATTGGTCTATAATTGCGACCTGTATAGCTACTGCAAAATCCGACATTTTTTCAGTATTTGGTCCATTTCAACCCCTAAACATTTGGCGATCATCTCCAAAAGAAATAGGCTTCTATTCTGACCTTAACCCCACCTTCGTGCAAAATTTCGTAAGGATCGGGCCATAATTGCGACCTGTAGTGTGATTACAAATTAACATGGACAGACGGACAGACGGACAGACGGACGGACGGACATACATAGCTAGATCGACTCAGCTCGGCGAGCTAGGAAGATCCATATATACTTTCCTATATGGGAAACCAATATTTCGAGGTGTTACATAAATTCTGGGCCAATCAAACTTATAATACCCCCAACACATAGTGTTGTAGGGTATAAAAATTGTTCAGAAAATATTCATATTCGGGTGTTTTCAAAATGTTTATTTCAACGTATACATCGACAAAATCTAGAGCTTTTGTAGCGAAATAATCCTTTAGAGATATATAGTACATGATTTTGAAAAGAAGTGTTGACCTTTCATTCAGTTATCGCGGTTTTCAATTATTTATTCAAAATAAATGCAACAAGTAGTTTGAGATTTTATTGTTTTGATACTAATTCTGACATTACAAGCCAAACAGGTAGACCTCTATACTTCCAATTTTTTCAAAGTTGGCCTACCTTCTCTTCATTGTACCATGGGGCGTAGTACCCATTACGAACTTTAAATATGAAATTTTAAATAATTCAGGTAAATACTGTCGCTAAAATCATGAACATACCGAGGTACCGTTGTATGGGGACTATACGAAAAAGTGGACCGACATGTCCGACTTTTACGAACTTAACCTGCTAACTGATAAACTATCCATGCATGCATATCTCGATTCGTTCCATAGATAGCTTTATTACGACAGACAGACGCACACAGATCGACTTAGAATGTTACGCTGATCAAAGATATATACTTTGTAGGATCTATTATAAATATTTCGAGGAGTTACAAACGGAATGACAAAGGTCATATACCCTCCATAGAATGGAGGAGGGTATAAAAATACACGACTATGATATCAAAAAAATTTTCAACAATCACCTCTATTTAAAATCCACAACCATTTCATAAAACAAGTAAGCAGTGGCTATAGTCATGCAGGGAAACCCATGTGATACCCTACAACACAAAAATATATTGAAAAACCACTTTTCACGATTTTTTAAAATAATGTCATACAGTCCTGAAAACTTTACATTTTAACAGTGGAATAGTGGGGCAAAGGTATTCAAAAAAAAATGTGTAACAAAAGTTGTGGTCCATTTTTATACCCTTCACCATACATAGTATGAAGGGTATATTAAGTCCGCCATTCCGTTTGTAGCTCATCGAAATAATTTTGTTGTTTCAAAAATCGTCAGGCTTAATCCCATTATTATTGTTTTTTTTTATAAAACAACATTTTTTTATTAGTGGAGAACAATGGTAATGTTTACCAGGGGGTAAGGCATCATCGAAATAATAATAAAAGTATTGTATGTATCGGAGCAGAGTTGAACAAAATGGAAACGTACGTCCCAAAATCACTCCATTTGGGCTGACATTAGCCATTATTTGCACAATAAACCTGAAATCGGATTGAAGATATATATGGGAGCTATATCCAAATCTTAGCCGTTCTCGATAAAACTTTGCAAAAGTATTTCCGAGCTTTATAACATATCTGGTACCAAATATTATTGTTGTCGAATGCATATTACGAATGTGAGGGACTTAAACACCAAATCGGATGAAACATATATATGGGAACAATAGCTATGTATATCTGATCCGATTTTCTAGACTGAATTCGGTCGGATGACAAATATTGACCATTTGGTGCACAAATCGGTTGAAGATATATATGGGAGCTATATCCAAATCTGAAGCGATCTTGATAAAATTTGGCAGAGGTATTTCTGGACTGTATCTGATATCAATTATTATTGTTGTCGAATGTATATTACGAATGTGAGGGACTTAACACCAAATGGGATGAAGCATTTATATGGTAGCTATATCTGAACCGATTTTCACCAAATTTAATGTACTTACTTCTAGTCTGAATTCGGTCGGATAAAACATATATATGGGCGCTATAGCTATATCTGAAACGATTTACACCAAATTTGCAAAAATTCAGTCCATTTGAGCTGATATTAGCCATTTTGTGCACAATAAACCTGATATTGCATAAACATATATATGGGAGCTATATCCTAATTTGAACTGATCTCTATAAAATTTGACAGAGGTATTTTCGAGGAGTATCTGATGTCCGGTACCAAATATCATTCTTCTTGAGTGCATATTACGAATTTGATGTGTATGTACCAAAATTCAGGAAATTAGGACTTATATCGGCCATTTGGTGCACAATTAACCCGAAATCGGTTGAAGGTATATGGGAGCTATATCTACGCCAGATCCGATTATCACCAATTTCAATTGGATTCGTCCTTGGGCCAAACATATGTTGTTTGCAAAATTTCATCTCAATCGGATAATAAATGCCACCTGCATTTTCTTCACAAGAATACATGGAAGGACGGACTTTTTCTTCTATATATATCGGCAAAAGTAACTATGGGTCTATCTCACTTCTTTCTCCCTGTTACCAACAAATGCACAAAGACATAATACCCTCACCACTATGTGGTGTAAGGTATAATAAATGTAGCAAAAATAGTATATAAAGAGGTCTTTCTGGAAATGTGTACATCAAGTTTATGAAAAGTACTATAAGTACGAAATTCTGCATTAAGCATGGGTGTGGCATTATGTATTTTGGTATTAGTATAACTCTGAATGTGATGCGTTTAGATAATTTGTTGAATTTGGAAATTCCTACTGCAACGTGTACGAGAAGTATTTATTAAATGGGACTACTGCCTCTGATAGTCCTTACTCTATTCTTAAAATCCTCGCCTCTGATAGTCCTTAAAAATGTATTCTTTATTCTAAACGTCTATGATATTCTTAATTAAAAAACTCTTATTATTTCATGGAGCCTTCAACAGTCATTTTTCAAAGACTTCTTAAAAATTCCATGAAAATATATTTTAAGAGTCCTGGGGTCATATTCCTGTTCTATGAAATGAATGTTCTTAAGAAGGCCACGCTTTAGACCGTGAAAAAAATATTCAGAGAAAACGCAGTTCTTAGATTCTGATGACTCTTTAAAATTTTGCTTTAAAAATCATGTTCATGGTTCTAAAAGTCAATACATACAATTTTTTTTGCATATTTGAGTCCCTTTGAAATTTTGGAACTAATTTGGCTTTCAGTGTTATTAAGAATATTTTAAAGTGTACCAACTTATCTAAAGATCTGATTTTTAAAAACATTTTTTTGAAAGATGTTTTGAAAAAAATTTAAGAGCTTGCGGAGGATTTTTGAAGAAATAACAGGTACTCTTAAGAGTCTTCAGACTTTTTTCCTAGAACTGTCTCCGCCTCTAAAACACGTATTTCTAAGAGCCTTTTCTATTACTATTAGAGTTGTGTATCGCAAGCTTTTAAGAATATTATATCAAAGACTTTCAGACGCTCTAAGAGGTGAATTTTTATGAATTTTTAAATACCAACAAGGAATCTATAGCCGGATTTTTAAGAATATTTGTTGAAGGACAATTGGAGCCTCTTAACCTTAAGCTAAAGAGTTAATTTGTAAGAATATATTACAGAAAACACTAGAAGCTCTAAGTGTGTATGTGAAAAGGTGATTTTCAAAAACGTGAAATTTTAAGAGTGATGTTCAAGGACTATCAAAGGTCAAAGAACATGAATTGCGAATAATATCATATATTATTAAAGACTTTCGGAGACTCTTTTAGTGTTGTCAGTGCTTCATAACGACATAAATAATTTTTTTGACCCAAGTTGCCATAAACCGTTTATCATGATGGAAATCGCGTGTGGCAACCCCATCCCCCTGTTAGAATGTCTGCATATTAAAACCCTGCCATCCCTCCCTCTATTATATCTCTGAATGAATTTTACGACACATAACTTCATCCCCCTTTCATTTTTATGCCTCGCTGACAATGTCCACCAGACACAAAAAAAAATCGCCATTCCCCCTCACAAAAGATTGGGTTTCGTATTCGAATTGTTTTTGTTATAACTGCTTTATGTCAATTTTTGACATCTTCAAAACATAAATGTTAGATTTTATTATCATGAAAATGATATGGTTATTGGGCGAAATGTGCATTAAATAAATAAATACAGCCAATAATAAAAACACAAACCCACAGACCCCAAAGCAACCGCGTCTAAAGCCAGAGCTGAACAGTTCAAGTCATTAAAATTCGGTGTGATTAACTTTTTTTTTCAGTTTCAAAGGGGCCAATTACGAACGAAATGTATTATTGGGACATTTAAAAGAAATATCATTTCAGATTAAATGTCATTTGCTTTATGGCCTCGTTTTGTGACCGATGTTGTATTATTTGCACAAATCAAATATTGTAAAATTTTATTGGTCATAAGGAAGGCATATTAAAAATATATTTCGAATTGTAGAATTTTAAATGCATGTAATGTAAAGGTAAGAGGGAAATGGGGGAGGAGGAGAGTGGGTGGAATACAAAATGAGAAATTTATTGTATCGCCATTTAATGGGTGGAAGGCAATTATCGTAAAGGTAAGAACGAACAACATTACGATCTAGGACTTATTAAAATCTTAAAGATTTGTAATCAAGATTAAGGCAGTGATTTAGAGTGTTACCTGTACATTTGTTTTAAATTCCACAAAAAATCTTAAATTTCCAAATATTTCCTTCTTTAAAACTCATAATTAATAACAACACTCATACTTTTCTGTGGTTATACCAAATTCTCTGGACTATTATTTTAGTAAATTTCATTTCGAATATGCTGAGAATTCACAACTTCTCTCGCACACCCACGCTCTCTCACACATATATACACAGAGAAACTAAAATGCAAATTGTTTTCTATTTCAAAAGTCGAGTTTTGTGACATTTAACATAACTTGTAATATTATTCGTTGTATACAAATTCCCATTTGACATTATGCGAACAAGCCGGCAAGCACTTTGGTAAAAGTATGGTTTTTGTGGGGAAGTGGCTATTGCTCGAATTGTAATTCCTTGTGTTAGTGTGGCTCGTAGATGAAAGAAAGAATGAGGAAGACAAAGTTATTTCAATTCATAAAAGTTTTCATCTTATGTTTTCTACTCTGATCATTGTTGACATTTTAACTTCCTGTTAGCTGTAGATTTTATTGTGTAACAAGATTATGGGAATTGTAGCAGGGGAAGTGTGAGTTGAGCAGAGGGAGATGTGTGTTGGGAGATGAGAGCCATGGTTTTTATTTGAAGCACTATCAGAAATTATGAAAAGTGGATATCAAGGGTATTTCCGAAGGACTAGCAGAGACACTAACACGTGGATTTTTACAAGGATTTTTCAGCAATTTAGGATAGTCTGAAACTCGATTTGTTAAGAAGCGTAGATTTTCAAGGATTATCAGGGCTTTCCAAATGTGGATTTTTATGAATATATATTTTAGAAATGTTTGAACCACTTTTTGGAAAATTATATTAAAGCATTTCATCCCAGCCTTTAATATATCTCTGAATGCATTTTACGACACATCATCATTCATCCCCCTTTAATTTGTATGCTTCTTTTGCATTGCCGGAAAAAATCCCTTTTCGCCTTCATAAAGGATTAAGTTTTGTATTTACTATTGGCGTGTTTTCGTTATAACTGCTTTTCTTCAAAATCATCAGAATGTTTTAAGAATATTGTTCAACAGCAGTGTAGTTGATTCTGAAGAATATAATTTCCTGATTGTCATAGGCCTAAAGTTTTTATACGCTCCACCATAGTATGGAGGGTATGTTAAGTTTGCCATTCCGTAACACCTCGACATACACATTTTAGACCCCACAAAGTACATATATTCTTGATCCGTTTGTGGAAATCACTCTAGCTTCCGAAGTAGATTGATAAAATTTTACTCAAATGTATATAATATATGCAGGACTTTCGGTATTGAAAATGGGCCATGTAGGTCCAAGTTTTGGTATAGCCCCATATAACGGTACCTCCCGATATTCGGTATTTGATGATTTTAGCGACATTATTAACCGGAATTATTTCAAATTTAGTATTTAAAATTCGTAATGGATACTACAGCCTAAGACAGAAAATTGTATGTGCAGTTCCATGTCTTCGTAGAGCCCCCATATAACGGTACCTCCCGATATTCGGTATTTCGATGATTTTAACGAATTTATTCACCGGAATTGTTTTAAATTTGGTATTTGAAATTCGTAATGGATACTACAGCCTAAGACAGAAAATTGTCTGAGCAGGTCCACGTCTTCGTAGAACCCCAATACAACGGTACCTCCCAATATTCGGTATTTTGAAGATTTTATCTACATTATTATCTGTTTTTTTTTTAAGTTTCTCATTTAAATATTGTAATGGCTTATGCAGGTCCATGTCGTCAAATAGACCCTAATAAAACAGCTACATTCGGTATTTTTAAGATTTTAACAGAATTTTTAACGGATTTTATAGTCTTTGAGAATTGCCAAATTCGTTACAAATGGTGAAGGGTATTCAAGGTTCGGCCCGGCCGAACTTGCGGCTTTTTTAATTGTTTTTTTTTAAGAATATATTTTCAAGGATTCCATTCCAAATGGTGAAGGGTATTCAAGGTTCGGCTCTTGCGTCTTTTTTAATTGTTTTTTTTTAAGAATATATTTTCAAGGATTATCTAAAGCGCTCTGAAACATGGCATTTTTAAAACACCTTTTTATTACTTTTAGAGTTTCTAAAACTTGAAATTTAAGAAGTTAAAGCACACAGAGGCTTTAAGAGTGAACTTTTAAGAATACTTATAAAAAACTGCCGGAAACTCTAAGATTAAGAGGACGTCCAAGGTCCAAGGACGACCACACGCACTAAAGAATGAATTTTTATGAAACTTTTTTTTGGACCTTTTTGAGGCTCTAAAGCCAATATTTTCAAAAAGAAATATCAAAGGCTCCACATCGTGAATTATTGAAATTAGGTTTTAAGGGGTATCAGAAGTTAGAAAGGATAGATTTTAGAAGAGTGATTTTAAAGTACATTCAAAGAATTCAAGAATATTTTTGAAGAACTATCAAATGGTTCTAAAGCGAGGAATTTTTAGAATGTTTAATTATCAGAGGAAGTCAAGCGCGAATTTTTAAGATAATTTTGGCAGAGATTTCATATGCTCTAAAGGGTGACTCTAAAACTGAAGCGTAGACCTCAAAAACGTAAAGAGTGATTTTCGAGAACTATCCGTGGCTCGAAAGCGTGTATTGTTAAGAAAATTAAATATTCTATTTTTTTAACGAAAATCAGAGCTTTGAAGCTTTGATTTTTAAAAACATTGACACATATAATTTTTAGCCTTGTAAATGACTAAATTTTTTGAAGGGCTATCGGAGGCACCAAGGCGTGGATTTCTAAGAATAATTTTCCAGGCACTGTCAAATGCACTAATGACTAAATTTTTTGAAGGGCTATCGTGGATTTCAAAGAATAATTTTAATTTTTAATAATTTTCCAGGGACTGTCAGTGGCACCAAGGCGTGGATTTTTACGAATATTTTTTCGTAAAAATCCACGGATAGTCTGAAACTCGAGTTTTTAAGAAGCTTGGATTTTCAAGGATTGTCAGGACTGCCCAAATGTGAATTTTTATGAATATATATTTTAGAAATGTTTGAATCGCTTTTTGGAAGATTACATTTAAGCATTTCATCCCAGCCTTTAGTATATCTCTGAATGCATTTTACGACACATCATCATTCATCCCCCTTTAATTTGTATGCTTCTCTGACATTGCCGGAAAAAATCCCTATTTGCCTTCACAAAGGATTAAGTTTTGTATTTACTATAGGCGTGTTTTCGTTATAACTGTTTTTCTTCAAAATATTTATCATCAGAATCTCTGAAAATTTAATGTTTTAAGAAAAGGGTTCAATTTCCTGATTGTCGTAGGCCTAAAGTTTTTATACGCTCCACCATAGTATGGAGGGTATTTTAAGTTTGTCATTCCGTAACACCTCGACATATACATTTTAGACCCCACAAAGTACATATATTCTTGATCAGCATAAAATTCTATGTTGATTTAGCGATGTCCGTCGAATTGAAGTAGATTGATACAATTTTACTCAAATGTATATAATGTATTCAGGACTTTTGGTGTTGAAAATGGGCCATGTAGGTCCACGTTTTGGTATAGCCCCATATAACGGTACCTCCCGATATTCGGTATTTTGATAATTTTAGCGACATTATTAAGCGGAATTATTTCAAATTTGGTATTTGAAGTTCGCAGTGGATACTACAGCCTAAGACAGAAAATTGTCTGTGCAGGTCCACGGTACCTGCCGATATTTGATATTTCGATTATTTTAGCGATTTATTCACCGGAATTGTTTCAAATTTGGTATATGAAATTCGTAATGGATACTACAGCCTACGATAGAAAATTGTACGAGCAGGTCCACGTCTTCGTAGAGCCCCAATACAGCGGTACCTCCCAATATTTGGTATTTTGAAGATTTTATCTACATTATTATCTGTTTTTTTTTTAAGTTTCTCATTTAAATATTGTAATGACTTATGCAGGTCCATGTCGTTGTATAGACCCTAATAAAACAGCTACATTCGGTATTTTTAAGATTTTAACAGAATTTTTAACGGATTATATAGTTTTTGAGAATTGCCAAATTCGTTTTAAATGGTAAAGGGTATTCAAGGTTCGGCCCGGCCGAACTTGCGGCTTTTTTAATTGTTTTTTTTTTAAGAATATATTTTCAAGGATTATCTAAAGCGCTCTGAAACATGGCATTTTTAAAACACCTTTTTATTACTTTTAGAGTTTCTAAAACTTGAAATTTAAGAAGTTAAAGCACACAGTGGCTTTAAGAGTGAACTTTTAAGAATACTTATAAAAAAACTGCCGGAAACTCTAAGATTAAGAGGACGTCCAAGGTCCAAGGACGACCACACGCACTAAAGAATGAATTTTTATGAAACTTTTTTTTGGACCTTTTTGAGGCTCTAAAGCCAATATTTTCAAAAAGAAATATCAAAGGCTCCACATCGTGAATTATTGAAATTAGGTTTTAAGGGGTATCAGAAGTTAGAAAGGATAGATTTTAGAAGAGTGATTTTCAAGTACATTCAAAGAATTCAAGAATATTTTTGAAGAACTATCAAATGGTTCTAAAGCGAGGAATTTTTAGAATGTTTAATTATCAGAGGAAGTCAAGCGCGAATTTTTAAGATAATTTTGGCAGAGATTTCATATGCTCTAAAGGGTGACTCTAAAACTGAAGCGTAGACCTCAAAAACGTAAAGAGTGATTTTCGAGAGCTATCCGTGGCTCGAAAGCGTGTATTGTTAAGAAAATTAAATATTCTATTTTTTTAACGAAAATCAGAGCTTTGAAGCTTTGATTTTTAAAAACATTGACACATATAATTTTTAGCCTTGTAAATGACTAAATTTTTTGAAGGGCTATCGGAGGCACCAAGGCGTGGATTTCTAAGAATAATTTTCCAGGCACTGTCAAATGCACTAATGACTAAATTTTTTGAAGGGCTATCGTGGATTTCTAAGAATAATTTTAATTTTTAATAATTTTCCAGGGACTGTCAGTGGCACCAAGGCGTGGATTTTTACGAATATTTTTTCCAGGGACTATCAGAGGCACTAAGGCGTGGATTTTTAAGACTATTTTTCAAGGGACTATCAGAGGCACTAAGGCGTGGATTTTTAAGAATATTTTTCCAGGGACTATCAGAGCCACTAAGGCTTGGATTTTTAAAAATATTTTTCAAGGGACTCTCAGAGGCACTAAGGCGTGGTTTTTTGAGAATATTTTTGAAGGACTATCAGAGACACTAGGGCATCGATTTTTTCATGGATTTTTTAAGAATATTTTTCAAGAACTATCAGTGGCACTAGGGCATACATTTTTTTCATGGATTTTTTAAGAATGTTTTTCAGATAATGTTTTGCAAGACGTAGATTTTAAAAAATAATATTTACGTGCTTGGATTTTCTAGAATATGCTTTAATGTGTGAATTTTTTAGAATATTCTTTAAGGCGTGGATTTTTAGAAACAATTTTTGACAATGACTGATGTCTGTTTGACTACATGTCCATCGCTCTGTATGTCTCTTATCAGTCTGTCTTGCGCGGAATTGTTTAACTGCATTGTCTAAACGATTTCGTTCGGTCGGGTGAAACACAACCTATTATTAAATTATATTCAATGTCATCCGGTTAGTTGGCTTTTTCCCAGCCCTAACCTGTACCTCTATGCTAAATTTCGCGTCGATTGGTGGCCTGTAGAGCAACTGCAAAATTAGATTTTTTTCTGTTTTGGTCCATTTCAACCCCTAAATTCTGACCCCAAACCCACGACCATTTTCAATTTCGTGAAGATTGGGCCATAATTGCATAAATACAAATTAACATGGACAGATGGACGGAAGATCAATATATAGTTTCCTATGTCAGGGACCAATATTTCGAGGTTTTGCATAATTTTTGACCCAACTAAACTTATAATACCCCCAACACATAGTGTTGTGGGGTATAAAAATAAAAGCTATATTAAAATCGCCAAATAGTCAACAAATTTATGCCCTTTCCTAATCTCAAGAGAACACTTGAACAAGTGATAAACATGACAATGTCCATGCACCAACAGCATAGTTTCAGTGCTGCCGGACATCAAACAACTAACAGCAAACCACCAACAAATGACATTGGAAAAATTGTGGCCATTTCTTTAAAAGTTGAACTGTGATGGTCCAGCATGCAGCATTTAATGCTGAATTGTTACATTCTCAGCTAGTGGCGATAAAGCCGCCACATAAGATAACGCTTAAATTAAAGTGTGTTATGTTCACGAAATTTGAACTCTTCACATAAAAATTAAGAGAAAACCATTAAAGGAAGTCCTAAAGTCGGGCGGGGCCGATTTTATGATACCCTACACCACTTTGCTAATTTAGTTGAGCTCCACATAACAAGTAAAAGTTTTTATGGGAGAATTCAATCATACACCTTATGATTATAATTATAATTTAAAATTAAAAGGACTAAATACGCCGAAGCATTTGTATCTTTTAAATTCGGCCTTGTATTGCCCATTTGGTGCAAAATTAATTCTAAATCAGATAAATATATATATGGGAGCTAAATCCAAATCTGAACCGATCTCGATAAAATTTGGCAAAGATATTTCTGAGCTGTATTTGATATATTTCCTCGAATATCGCTGTTACGGAGTGCATATTACGGTTGTGGGTAACAAATACAACAAATCGGATGAACAATATATATGGGAGCTATAGCTATATCTGAACCGATCTTCACCAAATTTTGCATACTACCTTCTAGACTCAATTCGGTCGTATGTGCCAAATTCCATCCCATTTGGGCAAATATTAGACGTTTGGTGCACAATAAAAGGTAAATCGGACGAAGTTATATATGTGAGCTATATCCAAATCTGAACCGATCTCGATAAAATTTAGCAAAGGTATTTCTGACCTGCATTTGATATATTTCCCCAAATATTGTTGTTACAGAGTGCATATTACGGCTGCGGAGGACAAAAATAACAAATCGGATGAACAATATATATCTGCGCTATAGCTATATCTGAATCGATTTCCATCAAATTTGGCATGCTTATTTTTAGGCCTAATTTGGTTGTATGTGCAAAATTCCATACTATTCGGGCTGGTGCACAATAAAAGGCAAATCGGACGAAGATATATATGGGAGCTATATCTAAATTTTTACCGATTATCTCCAATTTCATTAGGGTTCGTCCTTGTGCCAAACAAATGTTGTTTGGAAAATTTCATCTCAATCGGATAATAAATGCGACCTGAATTTTGTTCACAAAAATACATGGACAGACGGACGGACCGACAGACGGACAGACGGACTGACATGCATAAATCAACTCAGAAAGTGATTCTATGCAGATCATCGAAAGGAACTATGGGTCTATCTCGTTTCCTTTTGCCTGTTACAAACAAATGCACAAAGACATAATACCCTGACCACCTTGTGGTGTAGGGTATAAATATTGGCGAAATGAAACCAACCAACCGTCCAGCCACTAAAGAGCTTTCTTCCTTTTTTCTTTTGTGCATATAAAATGTTTGGAGAAAAAAAAAACAATATATATGGGAAAAGTTCAAAATAAATGCATCTCTTTTTTAAGTGCAGTGAAAGCAAAATCGAAAGATTGTAGGGATAACGAATCGAAATGGAAAGGAATGGGGGAGTTTTTAAACATGAAATTTATAGTTACAAAATGAGGTTCCTCGTTTCATTTTCAGCGCACAATGGCCACCGAAATCTCCGGATACCAATCCATTGGACTATTGTGTCTGGAGTATTTTGGAAAGGAAGGTTGGCAATAAAAAATACCAAAGTGTCGCACACCTCAAGTAAGCGCTTCGTAGGGAATTGGCCAAAATACCGCAGAGCAACATTTGGGAAGCGTGTGACGGTTTAATTGTTTGTTTGAAGGTCATAAATCGTGCTAAAGATGACCAATTCTAACAAATCTATACTTATTCCAAAAATTGATGCTTTTTCCGAAATTTTTTGCTTTCAATCAATAAAATTTAAAAGAAAAAAATTAAAAATTATGGCGTTTTACTTTGTTGAAGTTTTTTATCTCACCCTGTATATAGTGTATATTAATATCAAGTAAAGTTCCAGAAATTAGAATAGTTTATCTCAATAAAATTTAGGCATGAAATTGATAGGAATTACCACATTCGATTAAGTAATTGCTGACACTCTTCAGTTAATTGTTAAAAACTCAACATCGATATACCAAAACCCCTATTACAAAATTCAAGTTCGAAAATTCCACAAGGAAAACTAAAAAAATATAATTAATACAAATTCAAGTACCGATAATCATGCAAAAAAAAAAAATCTCTCACATCAGCAGGTCGAAAATATCTACTATGCACCAACCAGCAGAAAAAAAGATCGTAACTGAAAAAATTCCAAACCAAGCTAACCAAACCCAAATGCCCTTGGCTAATATTGCACTTGAGCATTGGCTAAAATGCGCATCCATGAAAACCGCCACAACCACTAACATCACCACAAAAAGCAACCAAAAGTGAAACGTTAAGATATGCCTGAATGTTCATTTTACTTTACTTTGCAAAATATATTCTTGCAATTTCTTCTTCGTTTCTTTCTTCCTTTTTTGGCAAGGCCATTGCAGCAGCAGCAAAAACAACCAGAAATACCAACAACTGCAATGGCATGAAAAAGAGGAAATCTATATGAAAATAAGACTAACATTTAAAGTGCAACCTGGTAGAATATTTGTTGGGAAAATATGTAAGTATGTATATCTTACCTTATTATAATCTGTTGCATTTGTTGTACACTTGTGTAGACTAAGCAATTTGTAAGATATGGAATGCGAGGGAGGGAAATATTTATAGAGAGTTTGAGTCGCATCGTAATGGCTCTAAAATCCTCAAATAAATGTAATTTTCAACAACATACAAATAGTACATATAATGGGGTTATAAACGAAAAAAATACCACCCAGTACCAGGTACGGAATTTTGTCCGGTTATGAAAACGCGTATTCAGATTACTGAAGTTGTTTTAATAGTTTTTTGGTTTGACTTTTATTTCTTTAAATTATTGAGAAGCATGTAATAACAAGTAAGCAAAGGCTATAGTCGTGCGGGGCCGACCATGTGATACCCTACAACACTACAATATGTGAGAAGCCCCTTAAGGCGAAAACATTTTGAAAGATTTCGCCTTAGAAATTATATCACGGAGCACTGCCCAGATATAACTCTTAGCATTTTGACCAGGGATATTTGCCTAATATTAACGCACTCCGTCATGCTCTCTCCCAGGTGTGTCGATTGGCTTCAATAGTGTGATTAGGAATTTTTCCTGTTTTTGGTTCATTAAAGCCCTTAAATATTTTGCGATCATCTCCAAAAACAAGAGCCCCTCTGAATGTCCTTTTGTGTATTTCGGATATCGCCTGTAAGTAATGCTGTTTTTTTTTTTCACACAAAAGTAGTGGTCCATTCTACCCGCTGCCCTTAACTCTAACTTCCTGCGAGATTTCGTGTCCTGTGGTTTCTATTTGTGACCTTTATAACGGCTGCAAAATCAGAAACATTTTTAGTTGTTGGTCGATTTCAACCCTCAAATATATATTGTGGACCACTTTGAAAACAATAGGCCTAGCCCATCTGACCCTAACGCTACCCTTGTGAAAATTTTTGTGAGGATGGGACGATAACTGCAATCTGTATATGATAACCCCAACCAGTGTTGTAAGGTGATAAAATATTACAAAATATACACTTCAATATTATAAGTCAAATTGAAAAAATCGCATACGATAAAAAATATGAAAAAATATAAAATATGTCACAAAATACTAAATTTCGTGAAGATCGGATCATAATTGCGGCCGACTCAGCTCGGCGAGATAGGAAGGTCCATATATACTTTCCTATATGGGAAACTAATATTTCGAGGTGTTACATAATTTTTGGCCCAATCAAACTTATAATACCCCCAACACATAGTGTTGGTGGATATAAATACAAATAATTCCACAGAACGACTACAAAATAAGATAAGAAAATTTTAATTTTTTTAGTCCAATTGAACCCCTAAATGTACCTCTTTAAATACAATAGGCTTTAATTCTGACCCTAACCCCATGCAAAATTTCGTGAGCATCGCACGACAATTGCGACCTGTATACAATACTTTCAACTCATAGTGTTGCAGGTTGCAGAAAAACTTTAGAAAATGTTCAATTCTTAATTGTAAGTCAAATTGAAAAAATCGCATGCGATAGAAAATATGACAAAAACTGAAAAAATTAAATGTTACACGATTTTTTTAGATTTTATACTTTTCTGGCAAGAGACCATCAGTCCAGCGGTTTTTTAGATTTGTTTAGATAATAACAATAATAATAATAATAATAATAATAATAATAATAATAATAATAATAATAATAATAATAATAATAATAATAATAATAATAATAATAATAATAATAATTATAATAATTATAATAATAATGATAATAATACAAATAATAATAATAATAATAATAATAATAATAATAATAATAATAATAATAATAATAATAATAATAATAATAATAATAATAATAATAATAATAATAATAATAATAATAATAATAATAATAATAATAATAATAATAATAATAATAATAATAACAATAATAATAATAATAATATTATTATTATTATTATTATTATTATTATTATTATTATTATTATTATTATTATTATTATTATTATTATTATTATATTATATATTATTATTATTATTATTATTATTATTATTATTATTATTATTATTATTATTATTATTATTATTATTATTATTATTATTATTATTATTATTATTATTATTATTATTAGTAGTAGTATTATTATAATATTTATATTTATATACACCAAACAATCCAATCCAAACATTGCGAACGATCTAAAATGTTGTAGCCACTCCAAGTAGAGCACCATTATGCCAGTGCAAATCGCAAGACATTATCATGGCTACCTATACTGCTTACGTTGAGTTTGTTGTCTGCTGCTGCTGCCTCGTGCACGAGCCAATATTTAAAGATGCACATCCATTATCTTGGCACTTTACCCACTTTCTGGCCCCCGCACATTTTTCGATGCTTGTGGGAATTTATAGTGGCCGCCATTTGCTACACTTTTTCGTTTCAAGCACTTTTCGCCGCTTTGCTGTCTCTGCTCTTTTGCTGAACTTATGGCATTTTCCCCCGGTACCATTAAAATGCAGTATTTTCCGGATTTGGTTGGTGCGGTTGCAGTTACACTGATTATGGCAACTATTTTTCGCATTGTGAATGGAGTACTTTTATTTGAAATGTTTACTTTAACTCGAGAAGAAGAGGAAGGCGAGGAATGGATGTAATTGTCGGTTTCATCGTAATATTGTTGTTGATGTTGTTGTTCATTCTTTTATTCAACAAATATCATTTGCTAACAAGCAAATAAGACCTTGAAATTTTCTACCCCCAAGAATATATTGTAAGTTATCGTCAATGTTGTTGCTAATAAGAAAAATAAGCTATAAGAAATGGTGAAAAAAATCAAAAATAATTGTGTAATTGGTGTTTTTTGGGTATAACTTTTGTTAAGAGTTATGTAGAAATTATGAAGAGGCATAATTGCACACAAAAATTGGTACTTGATACAACGCGGACCAAGAATTTTGTACATTTATTACTCTTCATAATCTATATTATCTTAATATATGATAAGTAATCAAAAGCTATAGGCGTGCGAGGCCGACCATGCGGTACCCTATAGTTTTGGAAGCTACCTTATGTCCAAAACTATTTTGAAATAATGCCATTGATCCTTTCTTATACAGGGTGAAATAAAAAACTGCAACAAAGTCAAACGCCATAATTTTTACATTTTTTTAATAAATTTTATTGAATGAAAACAAAAATGTCGGAATTAGCATCAAATTTTAAAATAAGTTTAGAATTGTTCGAATTGGTCACCTTTGGCATGAATTATCGCCTTCAAACGTCTAATTAAACCTTCACACGCTGCCCGAATGTTGCTCTGCGGTACTTTGGCCCATTCCCGGCGAAGCGCTTGCTTAAGGTGATCGACAATTTGGTATTTTTTAGTGCCAACCTTGCTTTCCAAACTACTCCAGACACAATAGTCCAACGGATTGGTATCCGGAGATTTTTATGGCCATTGTGCGCTGGAAATGAAGCGAGGAACCTCATTTTGTAAGCATTCTTGGGTGGCATGTGCTGAGTGCGATGGTGCTGAGTCCTATTAGAATGTCCAAAGTCTGCGGCCAAAACGTTGTGTGCGCACCCTCCAGAATTTTTTCGCGATATTATTCGGCATTTATTCTGATGCCACGGTCGATTAATACGAGCGGAGAGCGACCGTCGGCTGTAATGGCGGCCCACACCATCATCATGACTGGCGCTTGAGTTCTGGTGGCCAACCGAAGGTGCATATTTTCAGCTGACCTCTTTGGCAAGTAAACACGATCGTTTTGTTTACTTACAAACTGCTGGACAAAGAATGTTTTCTCATCGGAGAAAACCAAATTCGGTAGTTCACCACTCTCGGCCAAGCGAAGCAACTCTTTAGCTCTTTTGAGTATATTTTCTTTCTGTTGCGGTGTAAGTTCTTGCACTTTTTGTAATTTCAATGGCTTTACCCCGAGCTCATTTTTCAATATTTGCCGAATGGAATATTGCGATATGTTCAGCTCATTTTTCGGCCACCGCGACGCGGGTTTCGATCAAGGCACTTCTTTACTTTTCGATCCATTTCTGCTGATGTCGCTGTATTCCTCCGTCGACTTCCTTGACGTCGGGCTACGCTACCAGTATCACGGTAACGAGCGATGGTACGAGACACAAAAGATTTATTCACATTTAAATGCTGGAGTGCTTTAACGATAGCCACTTGTGGTTTTCCAGCCAAATATAAAGAAATCACAGAATCACGCTTGAATTTCATCACGAATAACTTTTTTTCTGGAAAATTCTCACCAAAATGCTTTTGTACGCTTGTAAACAATATAATGAGCTGTCAGTAGAATAATTTTAACAGCTGTCGGACGAGTGGCTTAGTAATGACAACAGTCTGAATTTGGTAGCATTTTTTTCATCTCACCCTGTACATAGCTAGATCGACTCAGCTCAGCGAAATAGGAAGATATATATATGGTTTCCTATGTCGGTGAAAAATATTTCGAGGTGTTACATAACTTTCGGCCCAATCGAACCTATAATACCCCCAATACATACGTTTGTAGTGTATAACAAGTAAAAAAGCTGTAAGTTCGGCCGGGCCGAACTTTTAATACCTTCCACCATTTGGTACAAATTTGGCAATTTCCAATAAATAAAATCCGTTAAAAATTCTGTTAATATCTTACGAATTCCGAATGCTTATACGACGACGTGGGCCTGCATAGGCAACTTTTGTCATAAGTTATTACAATATTTAAATGCGAAACTTGAAGAAAAATCTGTTTATAATGTAGCTAAAATCATTAAAATACCGTATATGGGGGGTACCGTTATATGGGGGTTATACGAAGACGTGGACCTGCACAGACAATTTTCTGGCATGGGCTGAAGTATCCATTACGACCTTCACATGCCGTATTTGAAACAATCCCGGTAAATAATGTCGCTAAAATCATCAAAATACCGAATATCGGGGGCTACCGTTATATGGGGGCTATATGAGGACGTGGACCTACATGGCTCCATTTTTTGACTTAGCATTACGAATCCATTACGAACTTCAAATACCAACTTTGAAACGATTCCGGTAAAAAATGTCGCTAAAATCATCAAAATACCGAATATCTATATGATTTCTTGGACCTACATGGCCCATTTACGAACTTAACCTGCCTACTGGCAAAATATACATGTGTGCAAAATTTTAGCCTTCTATCTCTATTTGTTCGAAAGATATCGTGATTACAACAGACAGACAGACAGACGGACATGGCTAAATCGTCTTAGAATTTTACGCTGATCAAGAATATATATACTTTGTTGGGTCTGACATGAGTATTTCAAGGAGTTACAAACGGAATGATAGTATGGTGGAGGGTATAAAAATGCATATTATTGAGGATAATGTTCCAGTAAATATTTTTCAATATCAGGTCTTCAATTAATAGTTTTGTGTACTCTCAAAAAGGTGTTTAAAACATTGTGTCTCACATTAATAAAAATACTTGAATCAAATGTTCATAATATACCCATATCCTACTACTACCTTCTACGACAAACTCAGCTTTTCAAATATTAAAATCATTTAAATGAATATCCTAAAATGGACTTCAAAAATATTGGGGTAATAGAAATAACATTTACCTCCTTTTCCCATTACCACACCATCTAGTCGTACGATATACACAGCAGAAAAATATTAAGCCATGTTTCGTTATTTGGAAAATAAAACGAATGTTAAAATGTTATGTCAATGACAATTTTATTTATTGTTCGTTGTACCGAACATTTCCGTTTGCCATTTTTCTCGCACGGTTTTTGTTTTACTTTTTTTTTTATTTTGCATGAGTCTGTGGTCATTTTAACATTTACAACCATATAAATATAAAACTAAAAGACAATAACAATTACATGTGTAGTACACGAACCGTTAATACACATGTATGGATTTGTGCCTATATGTATTTCACATGACAAACCTTTTTTGTGTCCGACACATTCGCATGTTTTCAATGTTTTGTATTTGAATAAATTTAAGACTTCCCGCAATTTTCACCATCGCCGGTTGTCAGTTAGTTAGGCCTAAACTACAGACAAAGCTGTTAAATATATTAAGCTGTAGAGTCCATTCACTGTGCAACAAAAAAATATAATTACAGGAAAAATCCAGCAGATTATGAAAGTAGAGCTGAAAATAGAAAACACGTGTATCGTCGTTTTTAAAATTTATATCACGTAAGCCTAAATAGAGGAAAGCCGATTCCCCGTCTTCACGTCTTTCGAAATTTTCGGATTAAGGTTTCATGGAATCCTTACATTGTATGTATATAGTTTCTTCCGCAACATTACAAAACCAGTAAGGAAAAGTCAAAAGTTGGGCAGGGGAGACTAGACCCTACACCACTATGTATGTACGTAAAGCTCCCGTAACAAAATAATTTATTTGACGTAGATCATACCACTTATCAACATTTGGCATTAGACCATTTATAATTTGGTTTTAAAGGCAACTAATATATGCGAAACATATCCCATTCTGAATCCATTTCCAGCAAATTTGACGACGACATATTTGTCTTTAATACCTAATATCTTTGCTATAGAGTGCATAATATCACTTCGAGAAGGGCTATATTAAAATAAGGGCGGGGGCGAGCGGGGCCGACCATGTGATACCCTAAAACACTACAACATGTTAGAAGCCCTCTTATGCCCTAATCCATTTTGGAAGATTTCGCTTTTGAAACAGGGACATTTGCCCAATATTTACGAACTAAGTCGTGTTGTTAGTTGTTGTGCAAAAATGCTAGAATTCTTCCCTGTCCTTGTCGCTCGTCCCAGGCATGTCGTATGTTTCTGTTTTTGGGTCATTTGAACAATCTCCAAAAGCAAGAAGCCCCTCTGAATCTCCAAATTTAGACTCATCTATATCGCCTGTAAGTAATGCTGGTATTATTGACACGTGAGAATCTGACGATAATTGCAATATATATATATATATATATATATATATATATATATATATATATATATATATATATATATATATATACTAGCTGGCCCGGTCCGCGTTGCCGGCCCATAGTTTTTGTCTATTATGCATATTTGTCAAAGCATGATTATTCAAAGATATGAATGTTATAAATGTTCACTGGTCGATTAGTTTTTAATTTTTAGTCAAATGAGCAGTAATTTGGAATTTACTGTACTTTGTACAACTCGTAATTGAGGGCTAATTGATTTAAGAATAGGCAAAGTTAATTACTTTTTTGAACCCATTAGCACCTCAGATTGTGCATTGGAGTCCTCATAAGTCCCCCTAACCATGTCGGTCTGTTTGTCCGCCAAAAGGTGGACTTGAGGGGAGAAAAATCCTAAAATTTGTAGATATGTTGAAATTTTTGTGTAAGATTTTCATCCCCAAATACTCATTTTTAGTCAAATCCTTTGAAATATGGTAAAATGCGAAACATCGACCTACATCGACCTAAAACTTTCTTCACCCCTTATAATCCAAGATGACAAATAGAGGCCAAATCAAAAATATAGCTATTTTACATCCATTACCGTAAGATGGGAATTAATTTTATTTGCCATTTAAATTGTAAGTTGGAGTCCATATTTTTCATCATAGTATAATTTAATGACGATTCAACAAATATTCGGTCCCGTGCTAATTTCTTATATTTGTAATTTGTTCATGTTTTCACAATTTATTTCATATAGATGTATATCCCAAATCTACGTTCCCAACCAATATTCTCTTGGGGGTTACAAATTCAATAGAATACAAATTTTTCTTTTCTGACCACACATTAGATGTGAAAGTGGACTTGGGGATACTCCAATGTGGGGACTTTACATGAATAGATTTCTATGTGGCAATTATCTGTACGATGGCTCCTTACCCCAGGGTAGCATAATTAAAATTTTTTAGTGGTCAAGACCAATATGGGCCCTACTCCGAAAATTTTATGCGAAGAGGTTCTCTACCCCCCTTAGAAACAAAGATGCCAAATAAGGGCCAAAAATAGAAGAAAATGGCGAAGGCTCCAAAATGGCTTAAATCATACGATGATTATTTATGATCGATATCATGACCTGCTAAAGCGATTTAAGGTATCTTAAATGTTCAGGCAGAATTTTTGGAAGGATAGAAATCCTTTTCTTACTAAAAGTCCCATTCGCTCTACTATTTTGCACCCTTTATATTTGGTATTTTACTGATTGTACTCCCAAAAATTTTTGCATTTTGAGCTCTCATTGGACGGATTATTGTCACATGAAAGAAGTAGGGCCACGCTTTGAAATAAGCCCCATTAGTCTTTTTCGGTCATTTTTGTTTGTTTAAATGTCTGCGCATCTTCCAGCTGAAGCACGATGTAGGCCCTGGAGTTGAAAGGTAGATGTCAGTTACCATCGTATTTCGCACCTATTTCATTTTTTTGGTGAAAAATTGTATATAGTGAAAAATTATTCTTTATTTTGTTCACAAAAAATCCACTGAATTCAATATGATATTACAAATTGAAAAAAATTGACAAAAGAAGAATAACAAATTGAAAAAATCTTTAACTTGTTCGCTGATTTTTTACAGCTACTGTTTAAAGATCCTTACAAAGTTTGTCAATAGAATGTACTTTTATTTTAAAATTCAATTCCATAGGAATTTTTTTTCGATATTTTCCCGTTTTGAGAATTGTTGCAATGAGATCTCTTTTTTCGTGTTTCTTTTTAACGATTTTGAAAAAGTAATTTTCTTTTAACTTTGGTGTGACCGCATTAAATTATTTCGGTATCATCTATTCCGTTTCGCCGTTTCCGTATTAATATTCGAATTCAAAAATAAAATATAAAAAACACTACAAATGTACATTAGAAAAAAGTAAGTCAAAATGGAGAAAATCATGCAAAATAAAACATTACTATTGTACATTTGAAAAGTCAAAATGAAAATGTTAATATATCACATTTTTACGCGATTTTTTTGGATATTATCCTTTTCGGAGAGTAGACAACTCCGAATTTGTGTGAATCGTTAAAATTAATCCAGCGGTTCTTAAGTTATAAGCGTAGTAACTAACACAACTTACATTTATATATATATATATATATATATATATATATATATATATATATATATATATATATATATATATATATGTATATATATATATATATAAATCTCCAAATTTAGACTCATCTATATCGCCTGTAAGTAATGCTGGTATTATTGACACGTGAGGATCTGACGATAATTGCAATATATATATATATATATATATATATATATATATATATATATATATATATATATATATGTCATATAATGTCATAGCCTTTTTCACCCACTAAATATTATCCGATGACCATCAAAATTTGAAGGCTTCTGCCCAGCCCTAAGCTCTAGCCCCATCCTAACTTCCGCGTCGATTGGTCTATAATTGCGACCTGTAGAGCAACTGCAAAATCAGGAATTTTTTCAGTTTTTGGTCCATTTCAACCACTAAATAGGGTTCTATTCTGACCCTATCCCCACCTTCATTTCTATGTGGGAAACCAATATTTTGAGGTGTTACATAATTTTTGGCCCAATCAAACTTATAATACCCCCAACAAATAGCGTTGTGGGGTATAAATATATCTGTGCCGATTCCAACAAATAGAAACGTACGTCCCGAAATTAACTCCATTTCGGCTGATGTTTGCCATTATTTGCACAATAAACCTGAATCTATATCCAAATTTTAGCCGATATCGATAAAATTTGGCAAAGATACTTCCGAGCTCTGTAAGATCCCTGGCACCAAATATCATTGTTGAGGAGTGCATATGAACGACATAAACACGAAATCGGACGAAACATGGGAGCTATATTTATATTTGAAACGATTTTCACCAAACCGATACATTCCTCTAGACTGAACTCGGTCGGATGAGCTCTGTAAGATATCTAGCACCAAATATCATTGTTGTGTAGCCCGACGTCAATGAAGTGGACGGAAGAACAACATCAGCAGAAATGGTTCGAAAAGTAAAAAAGCGACTTGATCGAAACCCGCGTCGCAGTGGCCGATAAGTGGCTCGTGAGCTGAACATATCGCAATATTCCATTCGGCAAATATTGAAAAATGAGCTCGGGGTAAAACCATTGAAATTCCAAAAAGTGCAAGAACTTACACCGCAACAGAAAAAATAAAGGGCTAAAAAGTTGCTTCGCTTGGCCGAAAGTGGTGAACTGCCGAATTTGGTTTTCTCCTCTGAGAAAACATTCATTGACCAGCAGTTTGTAAACAAACAAAATGGTCGTGTTTACTTGCCAAAGAGTTCAGCTGAAAATGCGCACCTTCTGTTGATGCTGTGGGCCGCCATAACAGCCGATGGTGGCGCTCCGGTCGTTTTAATCGACCGTGGCATCAGAATAAATGCCGAATATTATCGGGCATTCCAACAGGAACTCACCACCCAAGAATAGTTACCAATTGAGGCTCTTCGCTTCATTTCCAGCGCACAATGGCCTCCAAAATCTCTGGATATTTTGGAAAGCAAGGTTGGCACTAACAAATAACAAAGTGTAGATCACCTCAAGCAAGCGGTTCACCGGGAATGGGCCAAAATACCGCAGAGCAACATTTGGGCAGAGTGTGATAATTTCAATGGCCGTTTGAAGGCCATAATTCGTGCCAAAGGTTAC
This sequence comes from Musca domestica, assembly GCF_030504385.1. Lineage (NCBI taxonomy): Eukaryota > Metazoa > Arthropoda > Insecta > Diptera > Muscidae > Musca > Musca domestica. Next base: position 14,069,704 of record NW_026712299.1, read on the forward strand.
CAATTGACCAACAAATCTAAACTTTTTCTAAAATTCAATGCTATTTCCGCCATTTTTGCTTTCATTCAATAAAATTAAAAAAAAAAAAAAAATAAATAAAAATTATGGCGTTTGACTTTGTTGCAGATTTTTTATCTCACCCTGTATATACAATCTTAAACAATTTTTTAACAAATTAATTTGTAAACCAGTAAAGAAAGTCTTAAATTCGGGCGGGCAAACTTTATGATACCCTACACCACTTTGCTAATTTAGTAGAGCTCCGAATTACAATTAAAAGTTTTTATGGGAGAATTGAATCATGCACGCTATAATTATAATTACAAAGTTCAGAGGACTAAATATGCCGAAGCTTTGTATCTTTCAAATTCGGACTTGTATTGCCCATTTGGTACACAATTAATTTGAAATCGGATAAAAATATATATGGGAGCTATATCCATCTCGATAAAATTTGGCAAAGATATTTCTGAGCTGTATTTGATATATTTCCCTGAATATTGTTGTCACGGAGTGCATATTATGGCTGTGGGTAACAAATATATCAAATCGGATGAACAGTATATATGGGAGCTATAGCTATATCTGAACCGATTTCGATCAAATTTGACATACTTATTTTCAGGTCCAATCTGATCGTACGTGCAAAATTCCATACCATTCGGACTGATATTACGCGTTTGGTGCACAATAAAGCAAATCAGACGAAGATATATATGGGAGCTATATCTAAATTTTAACCGATTATCTCCAATTTCAATAGGGTTCGTCCTTGGGCCAAACAAATGATTTGTGCAGAATTTCATCTGGATAGGGCAATAAATGCGAACTGTACTTTGTTTACAAAAATACATGGACAGACGGACGGACGGACAAACAAATGCACAAAGACATAATACCCTGACCATCTTGTGGTGTAGGGTATAAAAATTTACCTTCCTACATCCGGTTTTAATGGAGTTTTAACCAAATTACTATGGAACAAGTAAAAAAGAATTTTCGTTTAGCCTGGCTGAACTTTTTATACCCTCCACCATTTGGAAAGTAACTGATGTTAAAATATATCTGTAAATTTCGAAATCCCAGTATTTGAGGGGTATGTGTCACTTCTAGTAACATCCATTTCAAACAATTTTGTAAAAATGTTGGCTACAATCATAAAAATGCCGAATATCGCGTGGATATGTTGTTACATATACAATTTTCTATATAGGCAAAAAAAAAACACTACGGAATCCACATACTGCATTTTCAGCAATTCTCTCACGGAATGTGGCTAAAATCAGTCAAAAGTTAGACCTATATAGACAATATAGAAGAAACCGTTAAAAACAAAAAAAAATACCGAATTTAAGAACATTCCATTAAAAAATGTGGCTAAAATTTTCAAAATTCCGAATATAGGGAGGTACAATTATATTGGGCTATACAAAAGAGTGGATCTACATAGACAACAATCTGTCGCAGGAGGTAGAACCCGGAACGGAATCCCAATACTGTATTTTAAAGAATTCCCTTAGGAAATGTGGCCAAAATAGTCAAAACGTGGACCTGTATAGATAATATTCTGCGACGTGAGAAAGAAACCGTAATAAACTAAAAATACCGAATTTATGAATATCCCATTAGAAAATGTGGTTATAATTTTCAAAATTTCGAATATAGGGTACATTGGGCTATACGAAAAAGTGGATCTACATTGACAAAATTCTGTCGCAGGAGGTAGAACCCGTTACAAAATCTAAATACGGGATTTTAAAAAATTCTGTTAAAAAATTGGTGTTAGTCGTCAAAATACCAAATATCGGAGGTACACGGTATATTGTTGAAGAGTTGAAATTGGTATTTTCGGTTCCAAGAAAATATTCTATCTAAGATCAGTATGTATCGTTTTGCAGGGTATGAAATATTCGACATGGATAAAATTACCCCTTGTATACTTCTTACAAATGATATCAAGACCCTTCATTTACAACTTATCCATTATATTGACATGTTTAGGATTTGCGTAACGTTGTAAGATTGTAACGTGGTGTTTTTTTCCTTGTTTCAACAATTAACTTAATATTATTAAGATTTTGCACCATCCCCCACAAAGGAAATCCCTCGGATGTTTTAAGTAGATACACCCGTCTCATGACGATATAAATTTGTTACTATTATTTTGTAGCAACGCCAACTATTGCTAGGTGGAAGTAAAAGACCAGAGAATACTTCAAAAATTTCATGGTGATTAATGTGCATTGTGGTTGCCGTAATGGAGCTCTTGAGGTAAGAACAGTATGGTATTTATCAGATTTGCCAATGGCTTGAAGATGGGTATTTTCACTAGCGTGGTTAAGTGTATGCAGCAGGCTAACGTATATGCGAGGGAAAATAATGTATACGTGTGTATGTATATGTTTCATGTTTAATGCATCGTTTTGCCATCTGCCTCTGGGTCTGCTTGCTATATTACATATTGAACGGATTTTTATGTGCGGCTAGCATAAAGTTTGTCCGATGGATGGCGAAGGGGTGGTAGTTGAAGTGTAATACGTAACGTAATGTTACTAACAAATTGATATTAATGACGTGAATTTAAAATAAAAGAGCGTAGTTTTTCACCATGGCAAAGCATTGTCGTTTTCACGTTGTGGCAATGAATATTCGTGTGCCACCAAAGAAAAGTTGTGGAATATGTTTACAATTAAGAGGAAGGTATTTATTCCAGTATTATTGTACAGTGGGGGAATTTGATTTGTGTTTGAAAGTATTAGTAAAAATTCAAACATTGGCAAAATTACACATGTATACACTTTAGTTTTTGAGACAGGACTTTGAGTCTCTGAGACCCAAAACCATGGGACATACTTTTCAAGGACAATGTGAAGTTTAACACATATTTTTGTAAGTTCACATTACATTCACATTTTTTATAAAATAACTCTAAAATCTGTCAAAAACTTCAAATTGTGGGTACCATTACCTAGTGCAAAGCCCAAAAGTTAACCTAGCCTTGATAGTTTTTTTTTTTCACAAAGACATATGTACCTCGAATAATGCATTTTAAAAATTTACAGGAAAATCGTTTAATATAAGAAAATCGTTTAATAAATAAACGAACAACTATAATATATGAAATATATAACTGGACTGGACTTCGCCCAAATCTCTAACCTCTTCAAAATTCCGCGTCGATCATTCTTTAAATATTACCTCTAGAATTTAAAATCCATTGAACGCCTTAATATGTTTTGATCATATAGGCTTATATCCCCAACCAAGCAAAATATTTTATGACAATCGGATTATAATTGAGACCTGCATATAATACTTCAACACATGCGCCAGTTCTTAACTTTTTATACCCTCCTTGGAAAGGAGGATATATTAACTGTCATGTCATTCCGTTTGTAACATCACTAAATATTCATCGTAGACACCATAAAGTATATACATATTCATAATCAGCATAACATTCTAAGTCGATTTAACGATGTCCGTCTCTCTGTCTGTCCGTCTATCTGTCCACATTATTTGACGTAGAGCTTCATAATTTAGTAGAACAATTTGTATTGTGTCTAGGATGGTTTGTATTGAAATTAAGATATATCGGTCCACGTTATAACGGTGACTCCCGATATTCGGTATTTTGATAATTTTTTTCCAATTTTTTTTTCATGGATTTATCTGAAAATTGGTATTTGTAGGTCGTAATGAGTCCTAGTTCGTTTGGCGAAATATTGTATATATAGGCCCACGCTTTGGTATAGCCTCCATATAACGGTACCTCCCGATATTCGGTATTTTGATGGTTTTGTCACATTTTTTCACGGATTTGTCTAAAAATTGGTATTTGTTGGTTGTAAGTACCGACGTCCGTCCGTCTGTCTGTCTATCCGTCTATGGAAATCACTCTAGCTTCAAAACCAAATAAAGTCTGCAGGACTTTTGGCATTCGTATAGCCCCCATTGAACGGTACCTCCCGATATTCGGTATTTTGATGATTTTAGCTACGTAATTCACCAATTTTTTTGTTAAGTTTCCCATTTGAATATTGTGACAAAAGTTACCTATGCAGGTCCATGTCGTCGTAAAACCCGACCTAGGAATTTGTAATTTCCATATACTGACCGGTGGTCATATCTTAATCGGCATGGATTCTTAGGCTGATCTGCAATATAGGTCCAATTCCGGTAAGGTCTAAAATGCTTACTTCTATGAATCAGAAATGTAATGAAAAATGTATGCTATGATGGAGGGTATTAACAAAATATAAAATAAGGGTTAAGTCCAGACCTTAACTCAAAAATGTACTTAAATTCCTAACCTTCAAAAATCTTTTTTGTTGATTTCATTCTTGAATAATATTATAAAGTTACACTTATAGAAAGGAGGTATCCTGACTGCCGCGATATATATTTCTCACCCGATTTGATATTTCAGTACCCCACTACTGTAAAATGTGGTCCATAAAAATAATAGGTACGATATGCCAAATAAAGCCAGAAGTACATTTTCCAAAATTTGTCGAGCTCGAGATTAAGCCACACAGAATTTCAATATGCAATTCATTCCAGTGATATATACACAAAATTACCTTTCTAAATTCTCTCGGTATCGTTCAGGTTTAGATATTTCTCCCGTATATATCCTCGTTCGGACCAATTTTTTTTCGACTAAAATAGAATGTATTTTTGACCGATTCGATCGAAATTAGCCATATATCAAATAGATTTGGAATGTGAAGAGGAGACCATCCAGTCCAATATCAGCAATTCATGTTTGTGACTGCTCCCTGTCCTTGTTTCCGGACATAGTCTCACAGCGAGGTACGTATTTTGAGATTATACTAAAGAATAAAATCAAAATGGACCCATTGGAAGGAGTGCCAAATGGCACCACATCCAATGTCCTTTGCTTTCCAGCCCCACCAGCAACTTCTGGACATCTTGGCCTGGGGGTTGGGTTACTCATACCGCAGATAAAGTGAGATTAATATTTGGACCCTTCCAGATTGCGTCCTCATTCTAACCAAATCCATTTTGGAAGATTTCATTTTTGGTGTGATGTCCATTGCCGTCGTGTCGTTAGGTATTTTTTTTTTTTTTTTTGGTTTCTTTGAACCCCTAGATATACATCTTCAAAACAGTAGACTATAATTTTGACCCCAACCCTAACCCCATGCAAATTTTCGTGAACATTGCACGCTAATTGCGTTGTGTATATAATAAATCAACACATAGTGAAAAAGGAACAATTCAACATTGTAAGTCAAATTGAAAAAAAAAATCGCATGCGATAAAAAATATCGGAAAATTTTAAAAAATTTAATTTTCACTTCATTTAAATTTCACTTTATTATTGTCATATTTTTACGCGATTTTCTTAGGATTTATATTTTTATGGCAAGAGACCATTCCGAATTGATGAGAATTGTGAAGATCAATCTAGCGGTTCTTGACTTACAACAGAATAACTAACTAATTCTTTTACATTGGTAAAATTGATGAGAATTGTGAAAATCAGTCAGTCAGATTCTTGACTTAAAACAGAATAACTTACTAAATCTTTTACATTGATATTGTACCTATTTTGCTGGCATCACTGTAATGGTCAGAGGTGATGTTTTAATGTATTTCTGATTTGTCCGGGACTGAAAATATTCGCGGTTTAGTGGAATTTTTTTGACATAAAAGTTAAGGTTTATTTTACCCACTAAATATTGTCCGATGACCATCCAAATTGGTTAGCTTCTGCCCAGCCCTTACCCCCAAATCCATGCAAAATTCCGCGATTGATTCATAATTGTGGCCTATAGAGCAACTGCAAAGCCAGGAAAATTTTCTGTTTTTTGGTCCATTTCAATCCTTAAATATTTTGCGCTCATCTCCAAAACCAATAGGCTTATATTCGGACCCTTATTTTCTGCAACACCCACAACAGATAGTGTCGTAGGGTATAAAAAATATCTATTAAATTAATGAGTGTGCAAAAGAAATCATTTGCGAGTTCGTTAATGCCCCCACTGTTAACAATGCTTGTATATTTTAATGTGTCAAGGTGTAAAATGTTTGCCTGTTTGTCGTAAAACTCAATAACATTCAGCTTTCGTATCAAACAAAGTTTACGTTTTCATTGTAGAAAAAGTCAGGGTATTAATAAATTTGGTCAGGACTAACATTCGGATGTCTTACGTACATGAAATTACTTTTAGACTTTTTTATGCCACACAAATATTTTAGTTTTTTCATACCAATGGTAAAGGATTGGGAGATTTTTTAGCATCGAAGTTTTTCAGTGTCATACATAACATGTTATGTATTTTATTTATCTCTTATATATTATATTTTAGTTGTATTAAATCCTTAGATATCGTTTCTGCGGATTTTTATACATATAACGACCATAGTTTAGAGATAGGTATAACAAATTCTAGAGATATTCAGTTTTTTTTTCTATTTTGATATATAAATATTACAATAAAACTTGGCAACTCTGTTCGCTACAATAACACCAACAAACACCAACAAGTAAATTTAATGAAATTCAGCGAAACGCTAGAACTTGGATGATATTTGCGGTTTTATTGCTGCAATTAAGTTCATTTGTAAATCAATTACATTAAAAGCAAAGTTAAAATAAAAACATAACAAGTGCTTGAAACAAAATAATAATTAATTAGACGCTCCCTCTTCCAGTGCAGTGCAACTAACAGTGGTAGGTGATAAATAACAGTGAGGCACACACACACACATATACACAACATGACTGGCTGGATGGCACTGTAACGAATGTTTAATGATCCATTCATTTCGTCGAGTGTAAATGTTTATTCAGCTATGTCTAGTAACAAACAACTAACTGGCAACGCAAACAATGACAAATGTCCGCAAGGAGTTTCTCTAGGTATCTGGCGTATACTTAATTGTAGGTTTGTCGTACATCACTCATACGCCAGAGGAGTTGAGTTGGAATATTTAGTACGCGATACCTATCGAAATGTTTCAATTAGCCTAATGATGACTATAATTTCCCCATTGGAAATCCACATTGACGTTCGAAGGTTAACTTTGATTAATATGGGTAATATATAATTTGGTGCGAATGATAACTAGTAATATACAGTGATATCAAGCGGAGTTTTATTTGATTGTGGGGGCCTGATAGGATGTTATTTTACAAGGGGTTACCACACATTGGTAAGAATATTATGTATTTGTGCTTTTATTTGTAACAAGGAGTAGGAAGCGAGTTAGATCCATAGTTACTTTTGGGGATATTCATTATTCATTACATTATTCATTCACACTTTCTGAGTCGATTTATGCATGTCAATCCTTCCGTCCCTCCGTCTGTTCATGTATTTTCGGAACAAAATGCAGTTCGCATTTATCGATTGAGATGAAATTTTCCAAACAATATTTGTTTGGCCCAACGACGAACCTATTGAAATTGGTGAGAATCTGTTCAAATTTAGATAAAGCTCCCATATATATTTTCAATCGATTTCGGGTTAATTGTGCACTAACTGGCCAATATCAGCCCAAATTATCTGAAAGCTAGTACATAAAATTTGGAGGTTCAGATATAGCTATAGGTCCCATATATATGTTTCATCCGATTTGGGGTTTTAACTCCCTCACATTCGTAATATGCACTCCACATGAATGATATTCGGTACCAGATAACTTATGGAGCTCAAAAATACCTCTGCCAAATTTTATCAAGATCGGATCTGATTAGGATATAGCTTCCATATATATATTTATCCGATATCTGAGATATTGTCCACCAAATGGCTAATATCAGCACAAATGGACTAAATATTGGCACTTGCGATGGAATGCAGCCTAAACGCAAGTGCTTAAAATTTTTGGTGAAAATCGGTTTAGATATAGATATAGCTTCCATATATATGTTTCATCTGATTTGTTGTTAAAGTCCCTAACATGCGTAATATGCACTTCGCAACAAGGATATTTGATACCAAATTTTTATCGAGATCTGTTCAGATAGTTATATGCCTTCGATATACATCTTCATCCTTTTTTGGGTTATTTTCCACCATATATGTAATATAGAAACCGAATTTTTCCTATTTGTGAAACTCGGTCCGGTATGTTTATTGCTCCATAATATTTATACCCTACAACACTATGTGTTGGGGGTATTATAAGTTTGATTGGACCAAAAATTATGTAACACCTCGAAATATTGGTTTCCCACATAGGAAAGTATATATGGATCTTCCTATCTCGCCGAGCTGAGCCGATCTAGCTATGTATGTCCGTCCGTCCGTCTGTCCATGTTAATTTGTAATCACTCTACAGGTCGCAATTATGGTCCGATCCTCACGAAATTGAAAATGGAGGTGGGGTTAGAGCCAGAATAGAACGCTATTAATCGCATAATATTTAAGGGTAGAAATGGAACAACAACTAAAAATTTTCCTACTTTTGCAGCCGTTATAAAAGTCACAAATGTAAACCAATGGACACGAAATCTCGCATAAAGTTAGAATTTAGGAGAGCGGGTAGAATGGACCATTAATTTTGGGTGAAAAATACCAACATTACTCACAGGCGATATCCGAAATACACAAAAGGCGAACTTCCGGCTTTTTTATGCTGATTTCGTTGACGAATATAGCCAAATTTCGTAGACAAGGAAATCTTTTAGATGAGTCTAAATTTGGAGATACAGAGGGGCTTCTTGCTTTTGGAGATGATTGCAAAATATTTAGATGTTCAAATTAACCAAAAACAGAAATGTTTTTCCGATCACACAATTGAAGCCAATCGACACGCCTGTGAAGAGAGTTAAGGACAGGGAGGAATTCTAGCATTTTGGATGACCATTGGATTATATTTAGCTGTAAAATGGACCACAAAAACTAACAGCCCGACGGAGTGCATAAATATTGGAAAAATGTCCCTAGTCAAAACCCTAATTTCAAAAGCGAAATCTACCGATATGGATTAGGACATAGGGGGGCTTCTAACATATTGTAGTGTTGTAGGGTATAACATAGTCGGCCCCGCACGACTATAGCCTTTGCTTACTTGTTCTAATATAATTTTTATCGAAGTCACATAATGCACTATACAGAAATGTTATTTGGTACTAGAGGTACAAAATCCCCAAGGTAAGGTCACATTGGGCAAATATTTGACGGAAAATGTTTAATATTTCTTTGTCACAAGCTGACCACCAAAGTGTTTTTTTGATATTTTGATATTTTTCGGTTAAACAAACTTGGGGAAATATATTTTACAAACATTAACATATGTCAGACATGTTTTCCCATAGCTGTATTTGACTCTGTGTGGTGACTGTTTGACAAAACAAAATCTGTCAAATATTTGACTGTAATGTGGACATCAAATCAACTCTGTATGAATTTCACATTTGTTCAGCCAAATGTGGGAAAACAAATTTGAATCAAATATTTACACATGACCGTACATTTAATCAAGTTTGTTGAAAATCGGTTGAGAGTTGGATATAGTTGCAAATTATGACTACTCTAAAGCCAAATAAGGTTCGTAGTTAGCATGATCCACACCACATCAATTCACAATATACAATTTTGTTGAGCTCTACTATATACGCATATTGGTGTGGAGTATCATATAGTCGGTCCCGCCCGACTTTTGACCTTCCCTTACCAGTTTTAAATTTTCTCGTCGACCACATACGACTATATAGATTTTGGAGATTGCATTCAAAGGAACCAAAATCTTAAGAATCATAATTCAAAATCTTAAGATGTGTTTTCTCCTTTAAATACATTTATTAATATATATTTAATGTGTACTCACACATGAAATTTAATATGTGGTAGTATATAGTATAACATGCTCGTCCTTGCCGCACAAATCCATTTCTCGTTTGTTTATATTTACAAATTGTACACTAAACCACACATACTCCATTCATTTTTATCGCCCATTCAACGGATACTATTATTGATTCTAACTCTGTTAAAATCGCCTTTCAATGTCATTGCAGAAAAAAATATGACAAGGCCATGCAATTGAAAATCGATCTATATTGACAAGGCCATTCATACAAACTGAAAAACCACAAAAATGTTTGGGGCTACCTACATTTTAGAGCCTATTCCTCTATTCTATAGTATATCTAGAATCACCTTTGGTTAAACTTCAAATAAATATTTCTTTTGAATATTCATCCCCAGAAAAGAGCACCCCCTAAGTGTCTGTAACATTAAACTCTGGTCCATACAGATGATGTCGATGTCAAACGTTATTTGGTAGTAAAATTTAATTGTTTGGCCTATTCTGATTTCAAATGCTAGCATAATGCCCAACAAGAAATCGATAACTAAAGATTCTGCATCGATATAACATTAAGGACCCACACACACATACAAAAAACATATCAATACGACATACAACACAAATGTTGTTTATCTTTAAATCCACTGTAATTTTCCAAGTTAAATAGCCCATGAAGCTCAACGTTGTTATTGTAATTTCTTTGGGATTTACCTTGAATTGTGTTGTGTTGTTTTTTTTTTTCGTTATCTATATTTTGTATCTTGTTCATGATGCTGTTGTTATTGCTGCTGTTGATGGTGATGATGGCATGAATGCTGGAAATGCAGTAACCTTTGCAAGTCAGTCAGGGTGATGCTGCTTATTCACCTGATGCATTTCGCACAGATATCCTTGCTAGATAAATTAATGTTTGTGTAACTGAGAGCAAATACCGTTGTTGCAGTTGTTCTTAGTTTACAAAATCACCAGTGACGGATTTTGGTTGGCGGGATAGATTTTTCATGAAAAGTAGAGTAAAAGGAAAAGTGGACTTCGATTAGTGGTATTTGGTAATGACACACAATTTTGTACAATAGGCTTCTCAGTTCATCTTCTTCCCTTTATATTTTTTTTTCAATAACTTAGATTTGGTATTTCAGAAAGTATATTGTTTTATTCACCCTTTTATATTTTTAATTATGCTTTATGATTCCATGCATGTGATATCTTGTAATATTGAATATCGATCAACCACATGGTATACTGATATTCATAAATGTATTAAAGATTGGTAGGAGTATTGAATTGTGTAAAGCTTTGGAACAATCGGACGAACATTTGATACCCTACAACCCTATAACACTTTGCAAAACACCTCGACTTTGAAATTAGCAATTTTTCCTGTGTCTGATCCATTTCTCCCTTTAAGTATTTTCCAATCAAACTTACAATACAATATTCGAAAATTTGATTTTGGTATTCATATCCGATATGTGGTTATAGAAGTCGACGAAATGAGCACCACTGGGAGGTCAGATGTGCTCTTTTGAAAATATAAATATTTTGCGGCAATCTCCTAAAATGCTAAAGTTATTAGGGATCGGACAGCAATTACAAGCAATAGAGCGGACATGAACAGACGGTGACATGAGCGGACACTTATTATATTTCGAAGTATACTACATGGTATCTCTAGAACCAATATTTCGAGTTGTTACAAAATTATTAGCCAAATGGATAGTTACTTATCAAATCGAATGAAATATCCGATTTTGTCCCAATTTTGCACAACGTAATATATTTTACTGGGCTTACAGCATCAGATAACTCCTCCGCCAAAACAAAAAAAAAAGCAGTTGAATACCCTCTACCATCTCTTAAAATCTTTAAAAAACCTAATATCGGAAAGTTCCAATATATGGGGGATATACGATATTGTGGACCTATATAGACAAATCTATGTCTGGGGGTAAATTACTCACAAGGAACTCCTTGTGTGGATATTCAGATAATTCGATTGGGAAATGTGGCTAAAATCACAAAATCCCGAATATCGGATGTACCATTATATGAGGGATATACGATATTGTGGACCTATATAGACAAATACCATTGGAAAATATAGCTAAAATCACCAAAATACCGAAAATCGGGTGTACCGTTATATGGGGGCTATACGATATCGTTAACCTATATAGAGAACTCTATGTTAGGGGTTAAAGTACTCACAAAGAACCCCTTGTGTGGAATTTCATACAATTCCATTAAAAATGTGGCTGAAATTATCAAAATACCGAATATCGGAGGGTACCGTTTTATGGGGTATAAACGATATCGTGGACCTATATAGACAATTCTCTTTCAAGGGATAAGCTACTCACAAGGAACTCCATGTGTGGATTTTCAGACCATTCCATTAGAAAATGTGGCTAAAATCATCAAAATACCGAATATCGGGGGGTACCGTTATATGGGGGCTATACGATATCGTCGATCTATATAGAGAATTCTCCTCTGAGGTATAAAGTACCCACATGGAACTCCTTGTGTGGATTTTCAGACAATTCCGTTGAAAAATGTGGGTAAAATCATGAAAATGCCGAGCATTGGGGGTACCGTTATATGGGGGCTATACGATATCTTGGACCGATATAACCCATCTTCGAACTTGACCTGCCTGCAGACAAAAGAGAGATCTGTGCAAAATTTCAGGTTCCTATCTTAATTCGTTTAACTGTAGCTTGATTACAACAGACGGACGGACGGGGCTAAATCGTCTTAGAATTTTACGCTGATCAAGAATATATATACTTTGTTAGGTCTAAAATGATTATTTCGATGAGTTACAAACGGAATGACGAACTTAATATACCCGCTTGAAGGCCATAATTCGTGCTATGTATGGTGGAGGGTATAAAAATAAAAAGTATTAGTCGGTTTTGCCGACAGATGTATACCCTCAGCTTATGTCAGTTTATTTAAAATTTATTTTGACTTGTGATTATTCCCAATGTTGATTCTTTATTTAAAAGATACCGAAGGACAAGTACTATCCAGAAGAACCATCTTCACATCAGATATTCTCATGTGCGAAATTTCAAGAGAATCGAATGCTTATTTCGAATTTTATGACAGTCAAACTAATCACCCATGTGTAGGGCAGAAGCCAGAAGAAGTGCTCCAATATATTCAATCTTCATAGCATATCTTGTGTTAGTAGAAATATTGCGATATGTTGAACTTCATGATTGTTAAAAATTTGATCCTTTGTGAGAGATGTAACAAAAGAAATGGTCCGATATATACCATCTACACAACAGATCTTGTGTTGATAGAAATATTGAGATGCGCCGAGTTCGAAATCGGATGCTCATTTCGCGTTTTACGATCTTCATGTCAATTCAAAATTTTGACCAGTTATGTGGGAGATACCAGAAGGAGTGGTCCGATAGATTCTTATTGTCGATAGATTCTTCTCGTGTTAATAGAAGTATTGGGATGTGCTGAGTTTGAGGGGAATTGGATGCTCATGTCGCGTTTAATGAACTTCGTGGTTATTCAAAATGTTGACCCGTTGTGGGTAAGGTACCAGAAGGATTGGTCCTTTTTATCCGTTCTTTATATATTGAGTATAAATATTGAGATGTGCTAATATTGACGTCAATCGGACTCTTATTTCATAATTTTTAGAGCTATGATATTTAGAAAAGTTCACTCTGTGAGGGAGCTACATGATGGAGTTGACCGATATTGTCCATTTTTGCACCTGACTTATAAAAATATTTGAACAAAATTGAATGATCCTTTCTTTTTCTAAGAGGTAAATTATGTTCTGTGAAATTTCGACATTTTATGTGGAAGGTCAGAAAAGTGGGCCGATATTGCCCATCTCCAAACTTGATCTTAGTTTGACAAAAGTATTACGATGTACCAAGTTTCAATCAAATTCTATACTAGCTTCAAGAGTAATTGTGCACTCCAGCCAGACAGACTGACGGATATCAATAGATCGACTCCAAATATCCTAAAACGGATTTGGTCCAAAGAGATCTAGGCTAAAATCGTTATTTCGGTGAGAAATGTTTTGACCGTATCAAATGATAACTACCCTCTGTAGCCATATGGCTGAGGGTATAATTAAAAAATTCAAATTCAATTCAAGTAAATGTGAAGAGTATCCGATTTGGTTGACATTTCGCATATCGTAATATTAATATCAAACTTAAGTCAAGTGCCAATATCGATCAACTTTCTTTAAACCTTTCACATCTATATTATTTTTCAATATATGGTCTAGAGTAAAAATTAGATATACAGAAAAATTGTTTTGCTACCTCTCCTATAAAAGCCCAAATATTTCCAAAAACCATATGCAGAGAATACATATATGTATCGGCCAAACGACAGATTCTATATATATTTTTTTTATTTTAAACTTTTGTGGAAGGGGATTCCGAAAGGAATGCAGCAATATTGACTATCTTCAAAGTCGGTTTTAGTTTGATAAAAATATGCACTTTTGTAGTTTAGAAATTTAAATTTTCGAACAATTCGCTGAAATGGCACTGAATCGTATATAGAAAATTTTCTGCAACAAAGCTTATTATCTATTAAAAATTTCAAATATTAAATTTAAAAATCATCCCTTAAAAATGTGGCTAAGATCATAAAAATCTCCAACATAGCGAGATATAGGAAAACGGACGAAATTTACGTATTAGCTTCCAGACTGAATTCGGTCTTATGTACGAAAATTCAGGTAATTTGGGCTGTTATTGATCATTTAGTGCACATTTAACCCGAAATCGGATGAAGATATATATGGGAGCTATATCCAAATCTGAACCGATTTCGATAAAATTTAAAACAGCTATTCCTGTGCTCCATCTAATACCTGGTACCAAATATCACGGTTGTGGAGTGAATATTACGAATGTATGGGACTAAAACACTAAATCGGATGAAACATATATATGGTTGCTATATCTATATCTGAACCGATTTTCACTAAATTTGATATACTTGCTTCTAGGCTGAATTTGGTCCGATGTACTAAAATTAAGTCCATTTGGACTTATATCGGCCATTTGGTGCACAATTAACCCGAAATCGGATGAAGATATATATGGGAGCTATATCCAAATCTGAACCGATTTCGATAAAATTACAAACAGCTATTTCTGGGCTGTATCTTATATCTGGTACCAAATATCATTCTTGTGGAGTGCATATTACGAATGTGAGAGGCTTAAACACCAAATCGGATGAAAGATAAATATGGGAGCTATAGCTATATCTGAACCGATTTTCTCCAAATTTGATATATCTGCTTCTAGGCCGAACTCGATTGGGTGTGCCAAAATTCAGGTAATTTGGACTGATAGTGGACATTTGGTGCACATTTAACCCGAAATCGGATGAAGATATATATGGAAGCTATATCTAAATTTGATCCGATTCTCACCAATTTCAATAGGATTCGTCCTTGGGCCAAAAAAATATTGTTTGGAAAATTTTATCTCAATCGGATAATAAATGCGACCTGCATTTTGTTCACAAGAATACATGAACAGACCGACGGACGGACGGACAGACGGACTGACATGCATAAATCGACTCAGAAAGTGATTCTATGAAGGTTCTCAAAAGTAACTATGGGTCTATCTCGTTTCCTTCTCCATGTTACAAACAAATGCACAAAGACATAATACCCTTACCACTATGTGGTGTAGGGTATAAATATAGGAAAACATGGACAAGTCTACAAACTTTCCTCCCAGAGAAGCTAGTGTTCATTGCGAACATTAAATGTCAATAAAATTATCAATGTATCCTCATACGGGGGTTGTACGAATATGTTGATCTAAATGAACCAATTTCTGACCAATAGTTTGATATCCACCAAGAACCCCAATTACCAATTTTAAAACAACTTAATTTGGAAATCAATTTAAAATTTTTAAAATGCCGAATGTCGGAAGGTTCAATTTCGAAATACGATAATGTGACACATACCCAATTTTTATACCCTACAACACTTTGTGCTGGGGGTATTATAAGTTTGATTGGGCCAAAAATTATGTAACACCTCGAAATATTGATTTCCCACATAGGAAAGTATATATGGATCTTCCTATCTCGCCGAGCTGAGTCGATCTAGCTATGTATGTCCGTCCGTCCGTCTGTCCATGTTAATCTGTAATCACTCTACTGGTCGCAATTATGGCCCGATCTTCACGAAATTTAGAATGGAGGTGGGCCTAGGGTCAGAATAGAACCCTATTTCTTTTGGAGATGATTGCATAATATTTAGGGGTCGAAATGGACCAAAAAATGAAAAATTTCCTGATTTTGCAGTTCCTCTACACCTCGCAATTATAGACCAATCAAAGCGGAAGTTCGCATGGGGCTAGAGCTTAGGGCTGGGCAGAAGCCTTCCAATTTTGATGGTCATCGGGTAATATTTAGTGGGTTAAATAGGCCACAACATTTGTGTTAAATAAAAGTCAAATTTCATTTCCATTAAACCGCGAATATTTTTAATCCCGGCGAAATAACAAATAAACGAACAGGTCGATTCTGACCGTTACGTAGATGCCGATAGTAAATATATCGGTTATATATAGCGAAATATATACAATGTATATATACAAAGGAAGAGGATGTGAGCTAGAATGCTTATATCTCAAGAATGGCTGGACCGATTTTGACAAATTTTGTCAATTCAGAATGCCCTCTTGACATAAAGGTATAAAACCTAAAAAAATCGCAGAATGTGCAAATAAAGATGTTAATATAGATTTTGTAGTATTTTGTGGCATATTTTTATTTTTTTCATATTTTTTATCGAATGCGATTTTTTCAATTTGACTTATAATATTTTTTCACCTTACAACACAGTTGGGGATATTAAATGCATATCGCAATTATCGTCCGATCTTCACGAAATGGGTAGGGTTAGGGTCAGAAGGGCTAGGCCTATTGTTTTCAAAGATGTCCGCAATATATTTAGGGGTTGAAATGGACTAACAACTAAAAATTTTCCTGTTTTTGCATCCGTTATAAATGTCATAAATAGAAACCAAAGGACACGAAATCTCGCATGAAGTTAGAGTTTAGGACAGTGGGTAGAATGGACCAATATTTCTGTCTGAAAAATACCAACATTACTTACAGGCGATATCCGAAATACACAGAGGGCGAACTTCTGGCTTTTTTATGCCGATTTCGTTTACGAATATATCCAAATATCGCAAGGCAAGCAAATCATATTGATGAGTCTAAATTTGAAGATACAGATTGGCCTCCTGCTTTTGGAGTTGATCGCAAAATATTAGGGGTTCACATGAACCAAAAACAGAGAAAAATTCCTGATCACACAATTGAAGCCATTCGACACGCCTGAGAAGAGCGTTAAGGACAGGGAAGAATTCTAGCATTTTGGATGACCATTGAATTATATTTAGCTGTAAAATGGACCACAACAACTAACAGCACGACGGAGTGCGTAAATATTGGGCAAATGTCCCTGGTCAGAATGCTGAGGGTAATATCTGGGCTGTGTACCGCGAAATCTTCCAAAATGGATTAGGACATAAGGGGGCTTCTAACATATTGTAGTGTTGTAGGGTATCACATAGTCGGTCCCGCACGACTATAGCCTTTGCTTACTTGTTAATTCTAAAAAAAATTTAAAATACAAAATGTCTATGTCAAAAGTCTAACTTCTCGCCACAGATGGGAATGTTTAAGTCATCTTCGAATTTTACGCTTACATAATTATTTCGATGAGGAACATTAGGAAAGCTGAATCATTATTTTGAAATTTGTTTTTTTCTTCATTTTGGTCTGAAATTATTGAATGTTAGATATTTTCGTTAAACTTTAGCAATGCTTCTTCTTCTGATAATGATATGATAGTACCAAAAACCATTGTTGCCGGGGCCCAGTCTGAGTCACACCTGTGCATTACTTTGCAAACACGTATATTTGATGCAAAAGTATAAATGAAAGTAATAGTAAGGTGTCTGTGCGTTTGCTTTGCACAAACTCACAAACACACACACACCCACACACATTCATATAAATGCACATTTAAATTATTTCCAACCTATTTACGAAATTGAAGGTTTCATCACCAGTGTACATCAAGTACAATGTTATATATTCTTGTTTTTTTTTTTTACGTTGTCCTCTATTATGAAATAACAAAAAAAAAAAAAAATATGCAACAACAATTTAACGATGACAAATTGTTGTCCTCAAAGTTGCTGTTAGTTGTTGTTAGTTAAAAAATGAACGATATTTTGCACTTGATATTATTTTAAGAAGATTTTGAAATACATTACTTGAAATGCTTAACATTAAAGAAAGGGTCGGCTTGGTGTTTTATTTTCTACAATATGAGGAAGTCATATAATGAAGAAAAAATAACATAAACGTATTATAATTGTGTAACGAAAGCAGGATTCAAGAAAGACAATCGTGTCAATTTTTTCTAAAACGATACAAACCCTGCTCACAGCCTAAGTTTTACTTAAATGTAACGATGTGACAAATATGAACTATATCGAGTATTACCACCGTTTAATATAACCGATATTTGGAATTTTGATGATTTTAGAATCAATGTTCAACGGAATTATTGACAATAGGTACAGTCTTCTCTAAAAGAAAATTATTTTCATAGGCCCGCACTATCTCACGGAATAGTCTGAAGATAGGTATTTAAAGTTCGAACGACGCAATTTTTGATGCAGGTCAACGTTTACGTATAGCCCCACATATAACAATTTCATCCGATATTCAGAACTTACATAAATTTCTTACAAATGGTGGGGGATATTAAATGTGTGTCCCTATTATATATATTTCAACAAAGCATAAAAAAGCATTTAGGGGTTTTTAAAATGTTGATCTTAGTCTCAACGGGTACATAAGTGAATGTAGCTTTGTATTTTTATACCGTACACCAAATACATGGCGAGATAAAGAAAACTGCAGCAATGTGAAATGTCATAATTTTTAATTTTCTTTTTAATTTTATTGAATGAAAACAAAAAATGTCGGAAATACCATCAAATTTTAGAATTAATTGAGATTTGTTTGATTTGGTCACCTTTGGCACGAATTATGGCCTTCAAACGACCAATGAAACCATCACACGCTACGCGAATGTTTTTCTGCGGTATTTTGGGACTATATATATATATATATATATATATATATATATATATATATATATATATATATATATATACCTATAGTTATTTTTGAGGATCTTCATATATTCACTTTTTGAGTCGATTTATGTATGTCAGTCCGTCTGTCCATGTATTCTTGTGAACAAAATTCAGGTCATATTTATTATCCAATTAAGATGAAATTTTCCAACCAATATTTGGTATCGTTGAAATACCTCTGCAAAGTTTATCGAGATCGGCTCAGATCTATATATATCTTCAAACGATTTCGGTTTTATTGTGCACCAAACGGCCAATCAATCCAAAAGTACTGAATTTCGGTGCATTTGACCGAATTTAGTGTACAAGCTAGTACATCAAATTTGGTGAAAATCGGTTCAGACATGGAAATAGCTCCCGTATATATATATATATGTGTCATCCGGTTTTGTGTTTGAGTCCCTCACATTCGTAATATACATTCGATAACAATGATATTTGGTACCAGATATCAGATACAGCCCAAAAACATCTCTGCAAAATTTTATCAAGATCGGTTCAGGTTCAACTGATTTCGGGGTTATTGTGCATCAAATGGCCATATCAGTCCAAAAGTCCCGAACATTGAATTTGAAGAAAATCGGGTCAGATAGAGATCCCATATATAGGTTTTACCGAGTCCTTCATATGCGTAATATACTTTCGGTAGCAATGAAGTTTGGTACTAGATATCTTATAGAGCTCGAAATACCTTTTCATCGAGGTCGGCAATATTATTTGGTATAAAAGATTAAAAAGTCTCCGTTAAATTTAATGAAAATCGATCAGAATTGAATACGCCTTCCCTATATTAGTTCCTTCCGAAACCAAATAATAACTGCTCTAATGCCGAATGTTGATAGGTGGTATGATCTACTTCAAACAAATTCTTTTGTTACTGGAGCTCTACTAAATATGTATAGTGGTGTAGGGTATCATACAGTCGGCCCCGTCCGATTTTTGACTTTTCCTTACTGGGTTTTTCAATTTTATCGTCGCTATTAAGTGCCCATCCATACGAGATTGTGAATGGAAGTTAGGTTACGGTCGGAATTAAAAACCTATTGTTTTTGAAGTGGTATATTTAGGTGTTCAAAACAGGTGACAATTAAAAACCAATTAACACGGAATTTTTCGTGAGGTTAATGTTTAGAACAGCGCAAAAGTTTTATATTTTGTATGACCAATAGAATATATTTAGCGGGTAAAATGGACCATAATTTCGGCTTTAAATTGTTTTGAATACTTCTCAGCTAGGCATATAAATATATAGAGCAAATGATCCCAAAAATTAAAGGTAACATTTGTTCTGGGCTGCATGACATTATTTCAAAACAAGTAAGCAAAGGCTATAATCGTACGGGGCCGACTATGTGAAACCCTACTACACTACAATATGCTAGTAGCCCCCTTATGTCCAAATCCATTTTAGAAGATTTCGAAATTATGTCACGTAGCATTGTCCAGATATTACCCTTAACATTTTGACCAGGGATAGTTGCCCAATACTCACGCACTCCGTCGTGCTGTTAGTTATTGTGGTCCATTTTACAGCAAGTGTAATCCAATGGTCATCCAAAATCTAGAATTCTTCACTGTCCTTAACTCTTCTCAGGCGTGGCTTCAATTATGTTTATAGTTCATTTGAATCCCTAAATATTTTGCGATCATCTCCAAAAGTAAGAGGCCCCTCTATATCTGCAAATTAAGACTCATCTGTAAGATTTGCTTGTCTCCGAAAATTTGCTATATTCGTCAACGAAATCAGCATAAAAAGCCAGTAGTTCGCCTTTTTTGTGTATTTCGGATATCGCCTGTAAGTAATGTTGGTCTTTATTCACACAAAAGTAGTGCTCCATTCCACCCGATGTCCTAAACTCTAACTTCATTCGAGATTTCGTGTCCTATGGTTTCTATTTGTGACCCTTATAACTGCTGCAAAATCAGGAACATTTTCAGTTGTTGGTCCATTTCAAACCCTAAATATATTGCGGACATCATTAAAAACAATGGACCAAGCCCTTCTGAGCCTAACCCTACCCTTGTGAAAATTTTCGTGAGGATCGGACTATAATTGCAATCTGTATATAATAACCCCAACCTGTGTTGTAAGGTGAACAAATATTACAAAATAAACATTTCAATATTTTAAGTCAAATTGAAAAAATCGCATGCATAAAAAATATGTAAAAATAAAAATATGTCGCAAAATACGACGTCTTTTCATGCGATTTTTTTAGATATTAAACTTTTATGCCAAGAGGGCATTCTGAATTGACAAAATTTGTCAAAATCGGTTCAGTCATTCTGGAGATATAAGCTAACATCGCATTCCTTTGTATATATACATTATATATATTTCGCCATATATCCGATATATTTACTATCGGCATCTACGTAAAGGTCAGTATTGACCTCTGCGTCTATTTATAATTTCGCCGGGATTAAAAATGTTCGCGGTATAATGGAAAATTTGACTTATATTTAATACAAATGCTATTGTCGATTTCATCCGCTAAATATTACCCACTGTTTCTAAATTAAAATTAATCTAAAGCCATAATACACATTTATTTACTTTTTATACCCTACAACACTATGTGTTGGGGGTATTATAAGTTTGATTGGGCCAAAAATTATGTAACACCTCGAAATATTGGTTTCCCACATAGGAAAGTATATATGGATCTTCCTAGCTCGCCGAGCTGAGTCGATCTAGCTACGTATGTCTATGTGTTGGGGGTATTATAAGTTTGATTGGGCCAAAAATTATGTAACACCTCGAAATATTGGTTTCCCACATAGGAAAGTATATATGGATCTTCCTAGCTCGCCGAGCTGAGTCGATCTAGCTACGTATGTCCGTCCGTCCGTCCGTCCGTCTGTCCGTCTGTCCATATTAATTTGTAATCACTCTACAGGTCGCAATTATGGCCCGATCTTCACGAAATTTAGAATGTAGGTGGGGCTTGGACCAGAATAGTACCCTATTGCTTTTGGAGATGATCGCCAAATGTTTAGGGGTCGAAATGGACCAAATACTGAAAAATGTCGGATTTTGCAGTAGCTATACAGGTCGCAATTATAGACCAATCGACGAGAAATTTCGCATGTAGATAGAGTTTAGGGCGGGGAAGAAGCCTACTAATTTGGGTGGTCATCGGATAATATTTAGCGGGTAAAATATACCATATCTTTTGTGTTGAAAAAAATCAAAATTTTTCATTAAACCGTGAATATTTTAAATCCCGGGGAAATCACAAAGCCATCACAAGGTCACTTCTGACCTTTACATTGATGTTATTATCCAACAAATCGGATATATAGCAAAATATGTGCGATATATATGTCTATCAAAGGAGATATGCTTGAAAAATCTCTTATATGTCGAGAGCGGCTGAACTGATTTCGACAGTTCTCATTAATTCAGAATGGCCTCTTGGCAGGAAAGAAAAAACGTCTAAAAAATCGCATAAAAATATCTCTCTAAAGATGAAAATATTGATTTTGTAAAATGTTCTCATATTTTTTTCATTTTTGTCATATTTTTGGCATATTTTCATTTTGAATTAAACATTTGGTAATATTTCTACAGCTAACAAAACTAAGTAGTTAGGATATCAGGATATCATATACAGATCTCATTTATGGCCCGATCCTTACGAAATTTTGCATGGGGATAAGATGAGGGTCAGAATAGAAGTCTACTCTTTTTCGAGATGATCGCCGTATATTTAGGGGTTGAAATATACCAAAAAACTGCAAAATTGTCGGCAGGTCGTAATTATCGGCCGATCCTCACGCACATTTGAATGGGGGTTACCGCACATTGCAAAAGCCAAGCAGTTTTGGATGGCCATCCAAAAATATTAAATGTGTGAAGGAGTTTGCCAACTTTTGTAGACAAAATACGAAAATGTCCATTCCAGTGACTTTTTGGAGAATTCACAAATACAGGAAAGACGCACTTCCGACTATTTCGTTAACGCTGATTTCGTTGAAGAATATAGTCAAATGTCTGTATCTCATATAGATGCGTTTCAGACCTATAATCTCTTCTGAGAGATTATAGGTCTTTGGGAAATATAGGTTCCAGATCTAGGAAGACCATTTAAGTGCAACATCTACCAATAAATTGAAAATGAGCAAATTAGTTTAATTTAGAATGTAGGTGGGGCTTGGACCAGAATAGAACCCTATTGCTTTTGGAGATGATCGCCAAATGTTTAGGGGTCGAAATGGACCAAATACTGAAAAAATGTCGGATTTTGCAGTAGCTATTTCGTTAACGCTGATTTCGTTGAAGAATATAGTCAAATGTCTGTATCTCATATAGATGCGTTTCAGACCTATAATCTCTTCTGAGAGATTATAGGTCTTTGGGAAATATTGGTTCCAGATCTAGGAAGACCATTTAAGTGCAACGTCTACCAATAAATTGAAAATGAGCAAATTAGTTTAAGTTGCTATTATTCGAAAATTAGAGAACGAAACCTGATGGCTTTCTTTTATTATTTGTCACAATATCTTGTGGAATTCTTTCGAGTATTTCGCCTATATAAACTATATGGTTTATTATAGTGTTGTATTTATAGGGTAGGGTTGGGTTGTTGTTATAGGGTATTCAACGGTCGGCCCCGCTCGACTGTAGCCTTTGCTTACTTGTTTTAGTTATCATTCTGTTTGTAATACCTCGAAATATTCTTACGATATCTCCCAACGATATATTTAGATGATTTTTGCGACATTATTCACCGGAATTATTTCAACTTTCGAATTCGTAATGGGTACTACAGTCTGTGGCAAAAACTCACATATGTAGGTCCACGTCTTCGTATAGCCCCCATATATTTTGATTTTTTTGTCTCATTATTCACAGGAATTGTTTTAAGTTTCTTATTTGAATATTGTAACCTTCTGTGACTTATATATATAACGGCATCTCCCTGTATTCAATATTTTTTATGATTTCTGCAGTATTTTTCAACGGAATCGTTTTAAAAATTCGAAATTTCATACTTTCAAATAGTGTAGGGTTTTCGAGTTTTGTCCCGACCGAACTGGCGTTCGTCTTTTCTTTATATTACTATGTGAGATTTGTATCTTTTGAGTCTTATTTTATTAGCATTTTTGTCTATAATGTTCAAAATAAGTTATTGTATGGAAGTATTAAAGGGTTTTAAAGTCTTGCTCTAGATCTCAACACAAAATTAAATAAACCAATTTGGTTTCTCACTTTTGTTAGCCGTTTTAAATAAATAATATAGCATTTAGTTAAGAACTGTTCTCTATTATTAGTGTATCCTCCCCATAATATTAAATTATTTTCCTTCCTTAACCATGAATGCCAAAAATACGCATTCAGCTTCTTACTCATTCCGCTTGATATATTATATATTTTTAAAAAGAATTTAAATCTCTTATTAATTAAACCGAAAGAAGTTTTATTACACCGCATGTGGTCATAGTTTTCCGAAAACTATGACACAAGATGGTCATCTCTAAACTTTATTTTGATATCTAAATTTTCAAAGCACACAAAAATGACCAACAAAAACAACCCTTTTTCCAAATTAAACACCACAAAAATATACCTTAATAAGCGCACCGTACGATATCGAAAAATAATCCCTTTTTAATAACCCCAAGGTCTTGGCGGTCAATCTTAAAACTATTCCAATTAGTTGAGTGACCACTTTTAAGGCGATTAATAAAGCATTGAACTGTAACCAGGATACAAATTTACAACTTCCGGTCAATTACAAAACCTATACCACTTACACACGATTACATATGTATTAGCTACTAAAGCGATAAACTATCAAGCACACACACGCACTCACGCATACACATTTAACCGTTGAATATGTTCGTGCGTATATTTCATGCTTGAGGCCACGACGAATGAATGGTCAGGTCAGGGTGGCAAACAGGATGTTGTTCGCAAACGGTTTTATTGAGTTTTATATGAAAGCCTTATAATTTCTTCTTAACCCTTCTCACCACATTTCTTTGTAAATAAAGATATGCAAATAGACATGCCCGTATATATATGTGGAGGCCACCTTCAACCGCCGGCCACACCACACAATTTACAACACAATGTCCAATTTATACACCTGTTTATAAATAGATTTAAAAGTAACACTTCAATGGTTTTAATGAGTTTACATTTCCTTTTTACTGTCACAAAGTTCTGCTATGGAGAAGGGATATATTTAGACTTATTCAACGAAGAAAGTTTCGAAGAAAAATGGAGGAACTTGTGTGTAAAGGGAAAATAAAATACACTATAACTTATATTTCATAAATATTGTGTACTTAGCTCATTCCGTCCGCTTTGCCGATGTTTAATATATATATTTTTGAACATAATATTCAACAAACAAACCAGAAGCCTTCCATTTTTTGTTTGGCTATCGGAACATATTCAGCGGTTAAAATAGACCATAACTTTTATTTTAAGAAATTAATATTTGACAATCCCGGCTAAATCACAACTACATCAAAAAGTCTCCATTAGAGTTATGATGATAGCCAAGATTTCGGATATATAGCACAATAGGTAGAATAGATACATGGAAGAACAACTGGCCTGAATATGCATGTCAGTCCATCTGTACGTCCGTCCGTCTGTCCATGTATTCTTCTTCTGGACAAAGTAAAGGACGCATTTATTATCCGATTAAGATGAAATTTTACAAACAATATTTGTTTGGCCAAAGTAAGAACCCTATTGAAATTGGCTATAATCGGATCAGATTTAGATGTAGCTCCCAAATATCTTCAACCGATTTCAAGTTAATTGTGCACCAAATGACCAATATTAGTCAAAATTACCAGAATTTTTGTATATCCGACGGAATACAATCTAGAAGCCAGTACTTGAAATTTGGAGAAAATCGCTGCAGATATAGCTATAGCTCCCACATATATGTCTCAGCCAATTTGGGGTTTAAGCCCCCAACATTCGTAATATGCATCCCACAAGAATGATGTTTGGTATCAAATACAGCCCAGAAATTCCTCCGCCAATTTTTTATCAAGATCGGTTCAGATTTTCATATAGCTCCCATATATATCTTAAAACCTGAATTTTGGCATATGTTTCATCCGATTTAAATCCCTCACATTCGTAACATGGACCCCACAATAACAATATTTCGTACCAAATATCAAATACAGCCCAGAAATACCTCTGCCAAATTGTATCAAGAGCGGTTCAGATTTGGATATAACTCCCATATATACCCTTAATCAGATTTAAAGTTTGTTGTGCAAATAATGGCTAATATATTTTTATACCTTCCACCATACATAGTATGGAGGGTATATTAAGTTCGTCATTCCGTTTGTAACTCATCGAAATAATCATTTTAGACCGAACAAAGTATATATTCTTGATCAGCGTAAAATTCTAAGACGATTTAGACCTGTCCGTAAGTCCGTCTGTTGTAATAACACTACTGTCAAAATGATTTAAGATAGAAAGCTAAAATTTTGCACAGATCTATCTTAGGTCTGCAGGCAGGTCAAGTTCGAAGATGGGCTACATCAATTCACGATATCGTATATCCCCCATATAACGGCACCCCCGATATTCGGTATTTTGATGATTTTAGCCACACTTTCCAATTGAATGTTCTGAAAATCCACAGAAGGAGTTCTTTTTGCGAAAAGATAATTATCTATATAGGTCCACGATATTATTTAGCTACTATATAACGGTACCCCCTCATTATTCGGTATTTTGATGATTTCAGCCACATACTTCAACGGAATTATCCACAAGGAATTCATTGTGCGTACTTCACCCACTGAAAGACAATTGTCTATATAGGTCCACAATATCGTATATCACCCATATAAAGGTACCCCCGATATTCGGTATTTTGACGATTTTAGCCACATTTTTCAACGGAATTGTCTGAAATTCTACACAAGGAATTCTTTGTAAGTTTTTTACACCCAGACATAGATTTGTCTATATTGGTCAACAATATTGTATATCCCCCATGTGTAAGAAAATTCCCACTAAACCGCGTATATTTTTAATAATAAGGGATAAAACATAAGAAAATCGCGTGAAAATATGTCCATGAAAAAGTGAATATTTATTTTATATTTTTGTCATATTTTTTATCGCATGCGATTTTTTTTTTATATTTGAATTGCGATATTGAATTTTACATTTGTTAATATTTTTTCGCCTTATAACACTATGTTTTTCGATTATTATATTCAAGTCGAAATTATGATCCGATTCTCAAGAAATTTAGCATGTGGATAGAATTAGGATCAGAATTGAAGCCTATTGTTTTTCAAGATATATATTTAGGGAATCAAATGGACCAAAAATTAAAACTTTCCTGATCTTGAAGAGGCTCCACAGGTCACAATTAAAAATCAATCGACACGAAATTTTGCATTAAGTTAGGGGTTAGGACAGAGCAGAACTGTAGCATTTTGGACGATCCATGAATTATAGTTAGCGGGAAAAATGGACCACAACTTTTGTGTGGAATTGTTCTGGATTTCACGATTCAGCACGTGTAAATATAAGAAAAATAGCCCCTATTTAAAGCCAAAGGCAACATATGTGCAGGACATTATAGAATTTTTACAAATAATCGAATAAAATGTGTTTGGACCTAAGGAGGTTATCTAACATATTATGGTGTTGTAGGGTATCACATTGTCGGCCTCGCACGACTATAGCCTTTGCGTACTTCTTTTAATATAATCCTTCTGAAAGTGATATCATGCACTCTATACCAATGATGATTGGTATAACAGATAAAAATACCTCCGTCAAATTTAGTGAAAATCGATTCAGAATTGGATATGCCTTCCATACATTAGTTTCCACTGAAACCAAATTAATTATAGCAAAGAATGATCTGCTTCAAATAAATTCTTTTGCTACGGGAGCTCTACTAAATATGAATAGTGATGTAGGGTATCATATAGTCGGCCTCGCCCGAATTTTTACTTTTCCTTACTGGTTTATTTAAGTTATGGTATATTTAACGCTCTAAATACTATTCGATGAAAATCCAATTTGATAGGCTTCTGTACAGCCTCTAGCCCCATGCTAGGGTTCTTTTCTAATCATAACAGTGTTCGATGAAACTTATTGATAAAGAAATATTTTGATTAAGAGCGAGTTAGGTTGAAGTGTTATACCAGTCAAGAATCAATAGTTTTTAAATCTATTCCATAATAATAAGTGTTTTTGTTTTTTTCTTAAATTATTTGTGAAAAACTGAGTGTCAAATTTGTGAATATGTAAGCCTTTCAAATAAAGCATCGATCATAAATCAAACGAAACACAACTTCATTCATATCACAAACATACACGCACACACGCCAAGATAATGCCGCTGATATAGTCACTTCATTAGCGAATATTATCCAGATGTAATGGAACCCCCACAATGATGACGAGAAATTTGTAAGATGATCAGCTAACCCCTATTTTATGCATTCAAACGTTTGCGGTTACATTGGTGTTGATTAGATTAATGAACATGAAATCATTTGGTCACTTAAGTGCTCCATTTCCACGTATTTGGAATACCGCAAACACCGATGTACATTGTAAATTCGTGAACTTACATTGACATGGCATACAAATGGATAATGGCGATGACAGTGGCAGTGAGAGATATTAAAGCGGATTTTTTGTTGTTATAAAATGAAAATTGTCACTTCGGAGATTTTTTCTCAATTCAATTTTGTGTTACTAACTAGCTGGCCCAGTCCGCGTTGCTGGTCCGTAGTTTTAGTATTTAATGCATAATTTTTAAAGCTAATAATTCACAAATCTGGCTCAAAAAAGCGGCACAATTTTTTGTATAAACAATGACTCGATTAAATAGAAATAAATACGTCTTTCAAGCAAAACTTTCGAAAAATGTAAAATCAGGAGGTACTTTTATTTGAGCCCTACTTCGAAAAATTGACATTGAAAAATTTCCGCGAAGAGGACTTCTACCAGAAGCTAGATGCCAAATAAGGCCAAAATGAATTGAAAAATCTGTCCAGGATCCTGGTAATAGCTAAAAACACCGGATAGCTTCACATAAGAGTTATAATGAAGCATGGTTCTATACTTATAATTATTTGAAAGAATTTGTTTATACCCTACACCACATAGTGGTAAGGGTATTATGTCTTTGTGCATTTGTTTGTAACATGGAGAAGGAAACGAGATAGACCCATAGTTACTTTTGAGAACCTTCATAGAATCTCTTTCTGAGTCGATTTATGCATGTCAGTCCGTCTGTCCGTCTGTCCGTCCGTCCGTCCGTCTGTCCATGTATTCTTGTGAACAAAATGCAGGTCGCATTTATTATCCGATTGAGATGAAATTTTCCAAACAATATTTTTTTGGCTCAAGGACGAACCCTTGAAATTGGTGAGAATCGGATCAAATTTAGATATAGATCCCATATATATCTTCATCCGATTTCGGGTTAATTGTGCACCAAGTGGCCGATATAAGTCCAAATGGACTGAATTTTAGTACATCGGATCAAATTCAGCCTAGAAGCAAGTATATCAAATTTAGTGAAAATCGGTTCAGATATAGATATAGCAACCATATATATGTTTCATCCGATTTAGAGTTTTAGTCCCATACATTCGTAATATTCACTCCACAACCGTGATATTTGGTACCAGGTATTAGATGGAACACAGGAATAGCTATTTTAAATTTTATCGAAATCGGTTCAGATTTGGATATAGCTCCCATATATATCTTCATCCGATTTCGGGTTAAATGTGCACTAAATGGTCAATATCAGCCCAAATCACCAGTCTAGAAGCTAATACGTAAAATTTGGAGAAACCCGGTTCAGAGATAGCTATAGTTCGTAAAATGCACGATAGAATTAGATAGATTTTGATTTTGTACCAAATATCTCATAGAGCTCTGAAATGCCCTGTATAAACCTTTTTACGAGAGCTGTACTAAATATGCATAGTGGTGTAGGGTATCATATAGTCGGCCCCGCCCGACTTTTGAGCTTTCCTTACTGGTTTTTTTCTTCTAAAATCTCAAATTACCAACATTAGAGGAATTTGATAATGTCTATATCACAATGTAGACCAACCTGACACATATTTTGTACAAATGATTCCTCATGTAACCCCTAGGACTGTATCAAATTTAAAACTTTATCATTACTTTTGCGGAGTATAGGGCAAAATATTTGCGGTCCTTTATGTATGGTTAATCTATATAATCTCGCCGAGCTGAGTCGATCTAGCTATGTGTGTCCGTCCGTTCGTCTGTCCATGTTAATTTGTAATCACTCTACAGGTCGCAATTATGGTCCGATCTTCACGAAATTTAGAATGGAGGTGGGGTTTGGGCCACAATAGCACCCTATTTCTTTTGGAGATGATCTTATAATATTTAGGGGTTAAAATGGACCAAATACTGAAAAATTTCCTGATTTTGCAGTTGCTCTACGGGTCGCAGTTATAGACCAATCGACGCGTAAGTTAGCATGTGGCTAGAGCTTAAGGCTGGGCAGAAGTCTTTAATTTTGATGGTAATCGGGTAATATTTAGTGGGTGAAAAGGGCATGACACTTGTGTTAAATAAAATCAAATTTTCCATTAAACCGCGAATGTTTTTGATCCCGGCTAAATCACAAAAAGACGAACAGGTCAATCCTGACCGTTACGTAGATGCCGATAGTAAATATATCGGATATAAATAGCGAAATATGTACAATACATATATACAAAGAAAGGGGATGTTAGCTAGAATGCTTATATCTCAAGAATGGCTGGACCGATTTTGACAAATTTTGTCAATTCAGAAAGCCCTCCTTGCATAAGAGAAAAAAATCTAAAAAATCGCATAAAAATGTGCCAATAATGATGTTATTATAGTTTTTGTATCATTTTGTGACATTTTTTTTTAATTTTTCATATTTTTATCGCATGCGATTTTTTCAATTTGACTTATAATATTGAAATGTATATTTTGTAAAATTTTTTCACCTTACAATACGGATTGGGGTTATTATATACAGATTGCAATTATCGTCCGATCTTCACGAAAATTTTCACAAGGGTAGGGTTAGGCTCAGAAGAGATATTGTTTTAAATGATAAATTTGATAAATTTTAAATGTTCCTAATTTTGCAGCCGTTAAGGGTCGCAAATAGAAACTAAAGGACAGCGGGTAGATTTTTCCGCGATTTTTCTCAAAATGTTCTTTCATGGCAACGTTTTTACTGTAATTACAAAAAAACCAAAATAAAATTTGAGTCAAATCGGCCCAGCCGTTCTCAACAGATGTGTTACTATATTTTTTTCATATTTTTTACATATAAATTTAAAAAAGTAGGTGTTGCCAGTTCCACTAACCCCAAACACATACCTTGGGTTGGGGAGGGGGGGGGGGGGGGGTTTGGTGTAGTCAAGATTACGTATACTAACTGTGGAACAGATATCTTCATGATTTTGGCAAATATTAGGATTTTCGATAAATCGAAAAAATCGGGGCAGGACGAACAACTGATTCAATTACCAACGAACAGCAATTAGTTTATATATAGATTAAAAAGTAGGCGTGGTCTGTTCCTCAGCCCTCAAATAAATACTTAGGATTGGAGGGAAAGTCTACAGTACGTCGTGTAATAATTTTAAAACCGATATCTTCATTATTTGGCAAATATAAGGATTTTAGATAAATCGAAGTAATGGGCGTAAAAATAGGCCTGGTCAATATTTTGTTCTCTAAAAACCTGATTCGAGGTATGACGAACGTTTGTACAAAAAATTATACAAATCGGTTCAGCCGTTCTCAACTGATTCCATTACTAACGAACAACAATTTATTTATATATATATAGATAATACACATAATACTGTCAAATAAGAGGAGCAGTGAATATCATAAAATTTATTTCGAAATAAGTTTTGAAGTTCACTAATTTAATTTCCCTCTCATCTTATTAGGATCTTTTATAATTGTCTTAAATTCCACTGTGTATCCTTGAAATAAAGCATGCATGACTACCATTCAACCTAAATTGCCGGTGCTTGCAATCCATACAAATTGTTTAGTTGTAAATAAATGCACAAACACATATACACAAGTACATTCTCATACACCCCCAACACACGGCTGACAACGGTCAACTGTGATCCGATTTGTGGCATTTGTACTCGACCATCTTTGCCACTTCTCTCCGAAAAGGTTTCCAAAATAATGGTTAGCTTTAAATACTGAATAGAATTTCGACAGAATTAAGAATGAAAAAGCGTCAATGCTAGTTCTTGTTTGGTTTTCCTCTGATTGTTAATTTTCCACTGGCAAATGTGTGGATAGATAGATATCGAAGTGTTAGTGTCGGTATGCATGTGTGTGTGTTTGTGTGCTAGAGAATTCATTTTGAAATGATAGCATATCCTTGGTTTGTGTGGTTTATAACCTCTTTGACCTCATAAACCATCAATCTAAACTGCAGAGTTACACTTAAGCAACCACACATGCAAACACATCCATTCACACTGATAACACACACACACTGATAACACACACACTCACACAAACACGCACACATAGGGACACTATTGTATGGGCTAACACTCTATCTGAAAATGAAGATTCCATTTTTGTTTGTTTGCATAACCGCGTTAGTATCTGCGTATGTGTGTGCGTATGTTTGGGTTTTCATACCTACATATGTGTGTATGTGTATACGATTGTTTGTCTGTCAGAGCTTAAATCGTATCAACATTTTGCCATAATAGCTTAACGCTTACCAATCCACAGTGTTCTATCTAGTTTTTTTCCTGTGTTGTACATAAAATAATATATGTAGTGAGAACAAGAGCACACACGCACAAGCACACTGTGCAAAGTCATAGATTATGATGGAACGACACTCAACGTTTAGTTGGGGTTCATCAACTCTTGACCATGATGCTGGTATTGAATGGAAAGGATCTCTCTTTTCAACGAGGAAATTCAAAACGGAAAAATCTACCATTAAAAATAAAGTTAGATTCAAACGAACCCTCCACTATACATAGATCTTCTTTATGAGAAATGCTTTTTTACTTCAAATATGTGGAATTTTACGATAAATTCTTTCATTAATATTTTATTAATTCAAAAAATCCGCAATAACTTGGATATACCTCTCATATATATATCTTTATCCAATTTCGGGTTTACTGTGCACCAAATGGCCAATAACTGCCCAAATGAATTGCATTTTTGCACATACGACCTAATTCAGTCTAGAAGTAAGTTCTTTAAATTTGGTGAAAATCAGTTCGTAGCTATATATGTTTCATCCGATTTGGCGTTTAAGTCCCTCACATTCGTAATATGCACTCTACAGCAATGATATTTGGTACCGGATACCAGATGCCGCTCAGGAACACCTCTGCCAAATTTTCAGATTTGGATATATCCTTCATATATATTTCCATCCCACTTCAAGGTTATTGTTCACCATATTTGTAATATTAACTCAAATTGGATAGATTTTTCACATTCGATCGAATTTTTCCATTTGGCGGAAATCGGCTCCAATATATACATGAGAGGTAGAAATGCCTCTGTTAAATTTGATGTAAATAAAATAAACCTGATATCGGATGAAGATATTTATTATATATTTACATATATCTTTAGGCCAAACAAATGATGTATAGAACATTTCACCTCAGTTGGATAATAAATGCGACCTGCATTTTGTTCACAAAAATAAATGGACAGACAGACGAACGGACGGACGAACATCCATAAATCGACTCAGAAAGTGATTCTATTAGGATTCGGAAAAGTAACAATGAGTTGATCTCGTTTCCTTCTGTAACAAAGAATTGCACAAAGACATAATACCCTGACCACAGTATAGTGTAGGGTATAATTAACTTCGGACATCCTTTGTTAGGCCAGTTCTCTTTGTCCTGAATCCGTGAATCCCCTTAGTATCCTTAAAATCCTTGAATATCCTTCTTGATCCTGTTTGAGTACTTATTAAGGTCTCTCGCTGACGTAGCCTTGCATACCATGCTTGAGTATTTATTAAGGTCTCCCGCAGGCACTGCCTTGCATATCCTTGTAGATCACGTTCGGGTATTTATTAAGATCTCTCTTAGAAGTAGCCTTGCATACCCTCGTAGATCCTGCTTAAGTACTAATTAAAGTCTGCCGCAGGCACAGCTTTTCATATCATGGAAGATCCAGCTGGAGTACTCATTAAGGCCTATCGCAGAAGTAGTTTTGCATATCCTCGTAGATGCAGCTGCAGTACTTAGTAAGGTCTCTCGCAGATGTAGTCTTGCATATCCTTGTAGACCCAGCTTGAGTACATATAAAGGTATCTAGCGGACGTAGCCTTGCATATTCTTGTAAATAACGTTTGAGTATTTATTAAGGCCTCTCACAGAGGGAGCCTTGCATATCCTTGTAGATCCTGTTGGAGTACTTATTACGATCTCTCGTCGAAATAGCCTTGCATATCCTTTTAGATCCTGTTAGAGTACTTATTAGGATCTCTCGCAAAAAAAACCTTGCATATCCTTGTAGATCGAGTTGAGTACATATTATTGTCTCTCACAGATGTCTCTCAGATGTAGCCTTGCATATTCTTGTAGAATATGAAGCTGACTTGAGGACTTTTTAGGACCTCTCGCAGAAATAGCCTTGCATATTCTCGCAAATCCAGCTTGAGTACTTATTAAGGTCTGCCGCAGAAGTAGTAGTAGCTCGAGTTCTTTAAAAGGTCTAGCGCAACCTTAGCTAAAAATGCCCTAGTAATACGGATTGAATATTCTGTAGACTTGCACTACCTTATTGGTCCTCCCCCGTAAAAAACCCATTCGTTGGTCTTTCATAGACCATATCGATTCCTGAGGACCTACCCCTAGGTTTCCTGTCCCATATTTCGAGTACTTATCCAGATCTCGATTCGAAGAACCATTGCTAATGCCACGCCGACGACGTGTAGGATAAGTTATGTTTCGAATAGAAAATGAACATTATTAGTTCATGTGCATATTATCTCAGCTTTAAAATGTGATATAAAACGAAAATAACGGTTTCTCTCATTTTGTCTCACATCTAAAACATTTCTGTACAAATAATTGGACCCTGGCGAGTTACTTTAGTCAAGTTACTAATGCGAGTTACTAATGTCAAATATCGCCGAATTTGGTCGAAAATTGAGAACACATTCGAAATGCCGAAAATCAAAGAGGTATTCAAATCCAAACGAAATATTTTGGACGAACATTATTTCTTCGAGTGTACAATGACAAAACAACTGCATTCGCTGATAGTAGCGGTACTTACTATTTTTGGTGATAAATGATGTTAAAACCCTTACAAAAGCATTTCGTTTTTGCTCCCTTTGGTGTATGTAAAAAAATGTATGTGTGTGTTTATTTTTATGTAAGCATGTGAAAATTCGAATATAGAATAGAGAAACACTTATGTTTACTGCATCTTCTCAGCGAATGACAAATGATTTGGGATTTTAACATTTCGGTAGTTGAAAATAATGTCGGAAAAAGAAAATACCGCAACCCAGCAGAAAAAAAGGATGAAATACCAGTAAAGTTAAATGTTTAGTTTCCTATGGTTTGGTGATTGGTCTAAGGAGTGCGAGGGAGAGAAGGGCCCTCAACCATACTCCAACCCTTAGAGAAGATGATCTATGGGCTAAATATTTTTGCATAATCAATAATAAATCAACTCCAAATGGGAAATAGAATAGAAACCATTATTGTGGAGATTTTTTCTATAAGAGGAACTATTTTGTGTGACCCATGCCAACCTTCTTTTAACACCAAAAATTTTGTGTGAAGAGGAAGTAAATATTTGAGATGATGGTTTGTGTATGTGTGTGAGTGTTGTTTAGATATATAATACAAATACTATATTATAGGAAACGTGTTCTCAAACGTGTCTTAATTGGCATTGCTATTTACAACAAGTAAGCAAAGGCTATAGGGCTAACCATGTAATATCCTATAGCACTACAATATATTGGAAACCCCTCCTTAGATCGAAATCAAGTTTAGTCGTTTTTTTTAATAATGCCAGAGAGTCTTGCAAAATGTTACCTTTGCTTTTTGATAGCTATTCAAAAAATGTAATCCAAAAGTGGTGGTAAATTTTACTCGCTAATTAATAACCGATAGCCCTCCAAAATGCAAGGCCAAAGTTTTTTTTTTAAATTTTACCTTAAAGATTACGAAAAATGTGATTTAGGTTTATTTAAAAACATGATATTTGGTATGAGACTCCACGTTGGATATGAAAGTGGTTTTGGAAATTGGTACTAAATTTGGAACAGCTTGGTATTGGATAAAAAGCAAAAAGTTGAAATTTTAAAATTTAGTATTGAAGTTCATGTTAGCGGTAGATTTGTGCTAAAGAGGTGATTTTGGAAATGTGTACTACAAGTGCTCGAAAAGCACTTAATAGTACCATATTTGGTACAAATTGGTATTTGGTATCAGATGGTGCTTGAAATCAGAAATTTGGTATTAGGTATTACTGTATATAAGTTTATGTGTATCCTGCAAATGCGAATGGAAACGAGATAGACCAATAGTTACTTTTGAGTATTCTCATAGAATCACTTTCTAAATCGATTTATTCATGTCAGTTCGTCTGTCTATGTATTTTTGTGAACAAAATACGATTGAGATGAAATTATTCAAACCCTATTGAGAATCGGTTCAAATTTAGATAGAGCCCCCATATATATCTTCAGTTAATAACAATCGAAATGAAGTGAATTTTGGCACTTTCCACCGAATACATTCTAGAAGCAAGTACTTTAAATTTGGTGAAAATCGGTTCAGATATAACTAAATCACCTATAAATATGTTTCATGCGATTAAGAGTTACTTAATTCTTAATATGCAATTTACAACAATTATATTTGGTATCAGATATCTCATAGACCTCAGAAATGCCTTTGCATAATTTTATAGAGGAGGTACTTATTTACAGACTTTCGGTGCAAAAAGTAACTACTTATCACAACCGACATGCCCTTATTAAAATAATGGATTACTAGACGTTCTGTAAAGTACGGCCAACTTCAGCCGGGAAAAAAGTGCGTCAAATTTAGTAAAAATGGGTTAAGATATAGGTATAGGACCAGTATATATGTTACATCTAGTTTTTTTTTTTTAGTTCTGAACATTAGCCTTTTTAGCCATTAGTTGTGATCACTTTTTTAAGAGTGAATTAACAGAAACTTTAAAATGGCCATAACTTCTTAAATATTGAGTTTTCGGCGTTTTTAGCCATTATTTGTGATCACTTTTTTGAGAGTGAATTAATAGAAACTTTAAAATGGCCATAACTCCTCAAATATTGAGTTTTCGGCGTTTTTAGCTATTATTTGTGATCACTTTTTTAAGAGTGAATTAATAGAAACTTTAAAATGGCCATAACTTCTTAAATATTGAGTTTTCGGCGTTTTTAGCTATTATTTGCGATCACTTTTTTAAGAGTGAATTAAAAGAAACTTTAAAATGGCCATAACACCTAAAATATTGAGTTTTCAGCGTTTTAACTATTATTTGTGATCACTTTTTTAAGAGTGAATTAATAGAAAGTTTAAAGTGGCCATAACTCCTTAAACATTGAGTTTTCGGCGTTTTTAGCTATTATTTGTGATCAGTTTTTTAAGAGTGAATTAATAGAAACTTTAAAATGGCCATAACTCCTTAAATATTGGGTCTTCGGCGTTTTTAGCTATTATTTGTGATCACTTTTTTAGTAGTGAATTAATAGAAACTTTAAAATGGCCAGAAGTCCTTAAATATTGAGTTTTCGGCGTTTTTAGCCATTGTTTGTGATCACTTTTTTAGGAGTGAATTAATAGAAAGTTTAAAATGGCCATAATTCCTTAAATATTGAGTTTTCGGCGTTTTTAGCTATTATTTGTGATCACTTTTTTAGGAGTGAATTAATAGACACTTTAAAATGGCCATAACTCCTTAAATATTGAGTTTTCGGCGTTTTTAGCTATTATTTGGGATCACGTTTTTAGGAGTGAATCAATAGAAACTTTAGAATGGCCATAACTCCTTAAATATTGAGTTTTCGGCGTTTTTAGCTATTATTTGTGATCACTTTTTTAAGAGTGAATTAATAGAAACTTTAAAATGGCCATAACTCCTTAAGAGTGATTTAATAGAAACTTTAAAATGGCCATAACTCCTTAAGTATTGAGTTTTCGGCGTTTTTAGCTATTATTTGTGATCACTTTTTTAAGAGTGAATTGAAACTTTAAGAGTGAATAGAAACTTTAAAATGGTCATAACTCCTTAAATATTGAGTATTCGGCGTTTTTAGCTATTATTTGTGATCACTTTTTTAAGAGTGAATTAATAGAAACTTTAAAATGGCCATAACTCCTTAAATATTGAGTTTTCGGCGTTTTTAGCTATTATTTGTGATCACTTTTTTAAGAGTGAATTAATAGAAACTTTAAAATGACCATAACTCCATAAATATTGAGTTTTCGGCGTTTTTAGCTATTATTTGTGATCACTTTTTTAGGAGTGAATTAATAGAAACTTTAAAATGACCATAACTCCATAAATATTGAGTTTTCGGCGTTTTTAGCTATTATTTGTGATCACTTTTTTAGGAGTGAATTAATAGAAACTTTAAAAACTAAAAAATTTAATAGAAACTTTAAAATGGTCATAACTCCTTAAATATTGAGTTTTCGGCGTTTTTAGCTATTATTTGTGATCACCTTTTTAAGAGTGAATTAATAGAAACTTTAAAATGGCCATAACTCCTTAAATATTGAGTTTTCGGCGTTTTTAGCTATTATTTGTGATCACTTTTTTAAGAGTGAATTAATAGAAACTTTAAAATGACCATAACTCCATAAATATTGAGTTTTCGGCGTTTTTAGCCATTATTTGTGATCACTTTTTTAGGAGTGAATTAATAGAAACTTTAAAAACTAAAAAATTTTATAGAAACTTTAAAATGGTCATAACTCCTTAAATATTGAGCTTTCGGCGTTTTTAGCTATTATTTGTGATCACCTTTTTAAGAGTGAATTTACAGAAACTTTAAAATGGCCATAACTCCCTAAATATTGAGTTTTCGGCGTTTTCAGCTATTATTTGTGATCACCTTTTTAAGAGTGAATTAATAGAAACTTTAAAATGGCCATAACTCCTTAAGTATTGAGTTTTCGGAGTTTTTAGCCATTATTTGTGATCACTTTTTTAGGAGTGAATTAATAGAAACTTTAAAATGGCCATAACTCCTTAAATATTGAGTTTTCGGCGTTTATAGCTATTATTTGTGATCACTTTTTTAAGAGTGAATTAATAGAAACTTTAAAATGGCCATAACTCCTTAAATATTGAGTTTTCGGCGTTTTTAGCCATTATTTGTGATCACTTTTTTAGGAGTGAATTAATAGAAACTTTAAAATGGCCATAACTCCTTAAATATTGAGTTTTCGGCGTTTTTAGCTATTATTTCTGATCACTTTTTTAGAAGTGAATTATTATTTGTGATCACTTTTTTAAGAGTGAATTAGTAGAAACTTTAAAATGGCCATAACTCCTTAAATATTGAGTTTTCGGCGTTTTTAGCTATTATTTGTGATCACTTTTTTAAGAGTGAATTAATATAAACTTTAAAATGGCCATAACTCCTTAAATATTGAGTTTTCGGCGTTTTTAGCTATTATTTGTGATCACTTTTTTAAGAGTGAATTAAGAGAAACTTTAAAATGGCCATAACTCTTTAAATATTGAGTTTTCGGCGTTTTTAGCTATTATTTGTGATCACTTTTTTAGGAGTGAATTAATAGAAACTTTAAAAACTAAAAAAATTAATAGAAACTTTAAAATGGTCATAACTCCTTAAATATTGAGTTTTCGCCGTTTTTAGCTATTATTTGTGATCACTTTGTTAAGAGAGAATTATTATTTGTGATCACTTTTTTAAGAGTGAATTAATAGAAACTTTAAAATGGCCATAACTCCTTAAATATTGAATTTTCGGCGTTTTTAGCCGTTATTTGTTATTACCTTTTTAAGAGTGAATTAATAGAAACTTTAAAATGGCCATAACTCCTTAAATATTGTGTTTTCGGCGTTTTTAGATATTATTTGTGATCACTTTTTTAGGAGTGAATTAATAGAAACTTTAACAAGTAAGCAAAGGCTATAGTCGTGCGGGGCCGACCATGTGATACCCTACAACACTATAATATGTTAGAAGCCCTCTTATGTCCAAATCCATTTTGGCAGATTTCGCTTTTGAAATTATGTCACGGAGCACTGCTCAGATATTACTAGCATTTTGACCAGGGACATTTAACCAATATTTACGAACTTCGTCGTGCTGTTAGTTGTAGTGGTCCATTTTATAGATAAATATAATCCAATGGCTATACATAATGCTAGACTTCTTCACTGTCCCTAACATTCTTCTCAGGCGTGTCGATTGGCTTCAATTGTGTGATTAGGAAATTTTCCCTGTTTTTGAATATTGTGCGATCATCTCCAAAAGCAAGAGGTCCCTCTGTATTTCTAAATTAAGACTCATCTATATGATTTGCTTGTCTAGGATATTTGGCTATATTCGTCAACGAAATCAGCAAAAATAAAGCAGAAGTTCGCATTTTGTGTATTTCGGCTATCGCCTGTAAGTAATGTTGGTATTTTTCAGACGAAAGTAGTGGTTCATTCCACCCGCTGTCTTAAACTCTAACTTTATGCTAGATTTCGTGTCCATTAGTTTCTATTTGTGACCTTTAAAACGGCTGCAAAATCAGGAACATTTTAGTTGTTGGTCCATTTCAACCCCTAAATATATTGCGGACATCTTTCAAAACAATAGGCCTAGCCCTTCTGAGCCTAACCCTACCCTTTTCGTGAGGATCGGACGATAATTGCAATCTGTATATAATATCCCAAACCTGTGTTGTAAGGTGGAAAAATATTACAAAATGTATACCTTAATATTATAAGTCAAATGGAAAAAATCGCATGCGATAATAAATATGAAAAAATAAAAAAATGTCACAAAATACTACAAAATCTATATTAACATCATTTTTGACCTATTTTTATGCGATTTTTTAGATTTTATACTTTTATATTAAGAGCGCATTCTGAATTGGCAAACATTGTCAAAATCGGTCCAGCCATTCTTGATATATAAGCATTCTATCTAACATTCCTTCCCTTTGTATATACATATTGTGTATATTTCGCTATATATATCCGATATATTGACTATCGGTATCTACGTAACGGTCATAATCGACCTGTTCGTCTATTTATGATTTCGCTGGGACTAAAAATTTTCGCGGTTTAATGGAAATTTGACTTTTATTTAAAACAAATGTATAGTCTTTTTCACCCACTAAATATTACCCGATGACCATCAAAATTGGAAGGCTTCTGCCCAGCCCGTTGCTCTAGCCCCATGCTAATTTACGCGTCGATTGGTCCATAATTGCGACCTGCAGAGCAACTGCAAAATCAAGAAATTTTTCAGTTTTTGGTCCATTTCGACCCCTAAATATCATGCGATCATCTCCAAAAGAAATAGGGTTCTATTCTCACCTTAACCCCACCTCCATTCTAAATTTCGTGAAGATCGGGCCATAATTGCGACCTGTAGAGTGATTACAAATTAACATGGACAGACGGACAGACGGACAGACGGACAGACGGACGGACGGACATACATAGCTAGATCGACTCAGCTCGGCGAGCTAGGAAGATCCATATATACTTTCCTATGTGGGAAACCAATATTTCGTGGTGTTACATAATTTTTGGCCCAATCAAACTTATAATACCCCCAACACAAAGTGTTGTAGGGTATAAAAACTAAAAAATTTAATAGAAACTTTAAAATGGTCATAACTCCTTAAATATTGAGTTTTCGCCGTTTTTAGCTATTATTTGTGATCACTTTGTTAAGAGTGAATTATTATTTGTGATCACTTTTTTAAGAGTGAATTAATAAAAACTTTAAAATGGCCATAACTCCTTAAATATTGAATTTTCGGCGTTTTTAGCTGTTATTTGTTATTACCTTTTTAAGAGTGAATTAGAGTTTTTAGGTATTATTTGTGATCACTTTTTAAGAGTGAATTAATAGAATCTTTAAAATGGCCATAACTCCTTAAATATTGAATTTTCGGCGTTTTCAGCTTTTATTTGTTATTACCTTTTTAAGAGTGAATTAATAGAAACTTTAAAATGGCCATAACTCCTTAAGTATTGAGTTTTCGGCGTTTTTAGCCATTATTTGTGATCACTTTTTTAGGAGTGAATTAATAGAAACTTTAAAATGGCCATAACTCCTTAAATATTGAGTTTTCGGCGTTTTTAGGTATTATTTGTGATCACTTTTTTAAGAGTGAATTAATAGAAACTTTAAAATGGTCATAACTCCTTAAATATTGAGTTTTCGGCATTTTTAGCTATTATTTGTGATCACTTTTTTAAGAGTGAATTAATAGAAACTTTAAAATGGCCATAACTCCTTAAATATTGAGTTTTCGGCGTTTTTAGCTATTATTTGTGATCACTTTGTTAAGAGTGAATTATTATTTGTGATCACTTTTTTAAGAGTGAATTAATAGAAACTTTAAAATGGCCATAACTCCTTAAATATTGAATTTTCGGCGTTTTTAGCTGTTATTTGTTATTACCTTTTTAAGAGTGAATTAATAGAAACTTTAAAATGGCCATAACTCCTTAAGTATTGAGTTTTCGGCGTTTTTAGCCATTATTTGTGATCACCTTTTTAGGAGTGAATTGACAGAAACTTTAAAATGGCCATAACTCCTTAAATATTGAGTTTTCGGCGTTTTTAGCTATTATTTCTGATCACTTTTTTAGAAGTGAATTATTATTTGTGATCACTTTTTTAAGAGTGAATTAATAGAAACTTTAAAATGGCCATAACTCCTTAAATATTGAGTTTTCGGCGTTTTTAGCTTTTATTTGTGATCACTTTTTTAAGAGTGAATTATTATTTGTGATCACTTTTTTAAGAGTGAATTAATAGAAACTTTAAAAACTAAAAAAATTAATAGAAACTTTAAAATGGCCATAACTCCTTAAATATTGAGTTTTCGCCGTTTTTAGCTATTATTTGTGATCACTTTGTTAAGAGTGAATTATTATTTGTGATCACTTTTTTAAGAGTGAATTAATAGAAACTTTAAAATGGCCATAACTCCTTAAATATTGAGTTTTCGCCGTTTTTAGCTATTATTTGTGATCACTTTGTTAAGAGTGAATTATTATTTGTGATCACTTTTGTAAGAGTGAATTAATAGAAACTTTAAAATGGCCATAACTCCTTTAATCTTGAGTTTTCAGCGTTTTTAGCTATTATTTGTGATCACTTTTTTAAGAGTGAATTAATAGAAACTTTAGAATGGCCATAACTCCTAAAATATTGAGTTTTCAGCGTTTTTAGCTATTATTTGTGATCACTTTTTTAAGAGTGAATTAACAGAAATTTTAAAATGGCCATAACTCCTTAAATATTGAGTTTTCGGCGTTTTTAGCTATTATTTGTGATCACTTTTTTAGGAGTGAATTAATAGAAACTTTAAAATGACCATAACTCCTTAAATATTGAGTTTTCGCCCCTTTTAGCTATTATTTGTGATCACTTTTTTAACAGTGAATTATACACTCAGCCATATACCTACAGAGGATATATACAATTTCATACGGTCAAAACGTGCCTAGTCGAAATAACGGTTTTAGACCCAAGGTCTCTTTGGACCAAATCCGTTTCAGAGCATTTGGAGTCCATCTAGCGATGTCCGTCCCTCCGTCCGTCTGTCTGTCTGGCTGGCTGGTGCGCACTCTAACTCTCGAAGGGAGTGTCCGATTTATTCCAAACTGGGTACATCGTAATATTTTTGTCAAACTTAGATCGATATCGGTCCACCCCTTCCGATACCTCCCCCCGCAAAATGTCGAAATTTGCAAAACATATATATTTTTTGCACAAAAACAGAAAGAATAATCCGATTTTGCCCAATTATAAATATCCTAAAATTTGCGTCAAAGCTAGGTCACGTGTGAAAATGGACAATATCGGTCCACTCCATCAAGGACCTCCCCCACAAAGGGGCACATTTTTCAATATTTTGATCTGTCGAAAAATGCGAAACAACCCAGCGATTCTTTAAAACTTGCTATATCTAAATATATGTCTCTCATCCAGAATCCTGAGATGAATATGGAATTTATGATTTCTCATAAATTGGATTTTCTTATATATAAATAATATTTATATCATATTTATTTAGGTCCGATACGAAATGGACAATATTAACCCATTCTTTCCAAACCCACTCCATAGAGGGTCAAGAGTTTGAAAATTCATAACACAAGTAAAAATATTTTGAAATAATCTAACTCCTAAAATATTGAGTTTTCAGCGTTTTTAGCTATTATTTAATTTTAATTTTTTAATACTGAATTAATAGAAACTTTAAAATGGCCATAACTCCTTAAATATTGAGTTTTCATCGTTTTTAGCTATTATTTGTGATCACTTTTTTAAGAGTGAATAGAAACTTTAAAGTTGTAATAACTCCCTAATTTCGGCATTTGTAGCTATTATTTTTGTTCACTTTTTCAAGAGTGAATAGAAACTTTAAAATGACCATAACTCCTAAAATATTGTGAACACCTTTTGTAACACTTCAAAATACTCAGTCAGGCCCAGAAGGCTAAAATATTGTACACATGGGTATTTTGCTAGTAGGCAGGTTAAATGCGTAAATGGTCCAAGTTTTCATATAGCCCCCTCATAGTTGTACATCCTAAGATTCGGTAGTTTGATGATTTTCGGTACATATTTTACCGAAATTGCTTAAATCCTGTATTTAAAGTTGGTAATAGTTAT
Source organism: Musca domestica (assembly GCF_030504385.1). NCBI lineage: Eukaryota > Metazoa > Arthropoda > Insecta > Diptera > Muscidae > Musca > Musca domestica. The sequence goes on from NW_026712299.1 coordinate 14,114,642, forward strand.
TTATGCAGGTTCAGAACTTCGTACAGCACCCAAATAACTATGCCTCCAGATATTCGGTATTAAGTATTTGTATTGTATATCGTAATGGCAAAAATTACATTTATGTCTTCGTATAGGCCCTAGTATAACTGTAGATCTCTATATTGGGTATTTTTGTGATTTTAGCAGTATTTTAGAACGGGTTTTAACAGTGGCAAATTTCTACCAAATGGTGGAGGATTTTAAAACTTCAGCCCGGCTGTTTCACTTGTTCGATATATTTTCTCATAAATTATCAAAACGATTAGAACGAATTTTTAAATATATTTTTTATGTTGTAGCCGAAAAAAATATTCTAACAAAACCACAATGTAAAAATTATTTTTTATGAAATAAATGCAGAAGTGGGTATTTTGTGCGAAACATTGCTTAGACTATCATATCTATAGGGTTTTCATTTAAATACTTCTCATCTACTATCCTATTATTGTGCTCTATTTCGCAACTTATGAAAAAGTTAAGCCTCCCATTTAAGTTACTTTTCATAGATTTATATGTGTATATGTGTACACATACACACACATCTTAATATTTGCCGCCAAATCATGAGTTCTTCATGACATGTTTTTATTTCTCTCCGGAATTATGACGAAGAAAAGTTTTTAAACTTTTTTGTGGTTTTCCTTGTTAATTTATCTTGCGCTTACAACTTCTTTCTTCGTATATTGCCCCCCGACCCTCGGGCTGTCATTATTATTCACAAAGTCTTTTTAAACTTAATTTTGACGAAATACTAAAGTTATCTGATGTTCTGTCAAATAGCATTACGTGATTACTTCCGGCTTTACGTTGACATGTAAATTTGTCGTTTATTTTCTGAATTTGTAAATAAGTGATGTGGTTTCGAACATACATAGAGATTTGTAAATTTTAAAACGATAAAAGCAACTTAAGGGATTGAATAGAAACATTTTCTGTTATGCATATCACATAAGAAACAAACCTCAATGTTGGTTTACATTAATAAGTAATTTCGAACAATTATTTCATTTTTTTTTTAATATTTTTTTCTTTAATCCCTTTCTTCATTTTTTATACAAAATATTTTTCCCAAGCCAAATTTTACATGCAATAAGATTCGATAACCCTAAAATAATTTGCTATATAAATATAAGACTTGCACAGAAAAAGAACAACAAAAACCTATGAATAAATATTTTCGTTGTTGCAGGTGCCAAAAGAAAACAAATTCATCTAAAATCTACAATTATATATACACGGTGAGATGAAATAACTACAACCAAATTCAGACTGCTGTCGTTTCTAAACTACTCCTCCGACAGCTGTTAAAATTATTCCAGTGACCGCTCATTGTATTGTTTACAAGCATATAATAGCAGTTTGGTGAGAAGTTTCCAGAAAAAAAGTTATTCGTGATGGAATTCAAGCGTGATTTCTTTATATTTGGCTGGAAAACCACAAGTGGCTATCGTTAGAGCACTCCAGCATTTAAATGTGAATAAATCTTTTGTGGTGCGTACCGTCGCTCGTTACCGTGATACTGGTAGCGTAGCCCGACCTCAAGGAAGTGGACGGAAGTAAACAGCAACATCAGCAAAAATGTTTCGAAAAGTAAAGAAACGACTTGATCGGCTCGTGAGCTGAACATATCACAGTATTCCATTCGGCAAATATTGAAAAATGAGCTCGAAATTCCAAAAAGTGCAAGAACTTACACCGCAATAGAAAGAAAATAGAATCAAAAGAGCTAAAGAGTTGCTTCGATTGGCCGAAAGTGGTGAACTGCCGAATTTAGTTTTCTCATTGAGAAAACATTCGTTGTCCAGAAGTCTGTCCAGCAGTTGGTCGCTCTCCGCGACCGTGGCATCAGAATCAATGTAAAATATTATCGCAAAAATATTCTGGAGGGTGTCACACATTTCCAGAGCACAATGCCCACCAAAATGTCCGGATACCAATTCCTTGGGCTATTGTGTCTGGAGTATTTTGGAAATTAAAAAATATTAACAACAAGTAAGCAAAGGCTATAGACGTGCGGGGCCGACCATGTGATACCCTACAACACTACAATATGTTAGAAGCCCCCTTATGTCCAAATCCATTTTGGAAGATTTCGCTTTTGAAATTATGTCACTGAGCATTCCCCAGATATTACAGTTAGCATTTTGACCAGGGACATTTTCCCAATATTTATGCACTCCGTCGTGCTGTTAGTTTTTGTGGTCCATTTTACGGCTAAATATGAATTTTTTTCTGTTTTCGGTTCATTTGAACCACTAAATATTTTGCGATCATCTCCAAAAGCAAGAGGCCCTCCTGTGTCTCCAAATTTAGACTCATCTATATGATTTACTGTCTACGATATTTGACTATATAATTGGTTATGTAGGTCCACGTGTTCGTATATCCCCCATATCGCGGTACCTCCCGATATTCGCTATTTTGACGATTTAAGCCAAATTTTCTAATGGATTTGTCTAAACAATTGTGTTTGTCTTTTGGAATGAGTTGCAGCTCCGGTGGCAGAACATTGAATATCTAGGTCACATATAACGGTAAATTCGGATATTCGGTATTTCGACGATTTAAGCCACATTTTCCAATGGATTTCTGTGAAATTTGGTATTTGTACTTCATAATGGGTTTTACAATCGGTGCTAAAACATAGTCCATATTGGTCAACGGTTTTTATACAACGGTTCGGTAATTGATATATAGACCGATATTCGGTATTTTGATAATCATATACATATTTACCCACGATATTATGTCCGATTTGGTATTTAGAACTCGCCACAGATTATAATTTTTGTAGTATAAAATTGTCTACATAGGCTCCCGTTTTTTATGGTCCCATATAACGGCTCCAACCACAATATTGATTTTGAAAGCTCTAACTGCATTATCCTACCGATCTTTCTGGAATTTCTCGTTTAAAGTGGAAAACGATTGAATCCATATACTTTTGTATAAAAATGTTTTCTTTACCTAATGGCGGAAGGTATTAGAAGTTCGACCCGGCCGAACTTGATGTATTTTTACTTTTTTATCCCTTTCTCCATTTCTTATTCAAAATAATTTTTCTTCAAACAAATTTTAAATGCAATATGATTCCATAACCCTAAAATAATTTCCTATTTAAGCATAAAAGTTGCACAAAAAAAAGAAAAACAAAAACCTATGAATAAATATTTTCATTTTTGCAGGTGCCAAAAGAAAGCAAATTCATATAAAATCTACATTTTGCAACAAAAAATCTACAATTATATATATTTAAACAATGTCAACTTTTTTGATTATGAGGGGATGTCACTTTGAATTTAATATTTTTAGGTATGTTTGATGTATGTATATAAGATTGTACAATCATTTGTACCTTGTCAATTGCCAATCATGGATATTTCAATCAAGATAGTCGAAATGACATGTGGTATGTGAGACATGTGATACGAGGGTAAGAATACTCCAACATGTGTGTCATGCAAATATCGTCTCGCACCCCTGTGCAATAACATAAGAGTAATGAAAATGATGAATTGAAAAAGAAAATCAAGAAAAAAAAATTAACATGAGGTGTATGCTGATGGATTTGGGTTTGGTCACAATGGTGGGTAAAGCCACAACAGCCAATTCTAATACGATAGCAGTGAAATGATAATGTCAATATAAGTAAAAATTTTAAACATTTTTGGTCTTTTTCTATACGTTTTGGAAATTCACGAGAGTTTTGACTTTCCAAATTGGTGTCACATTTTACACGGCGATAAATCATTGGCATTGGTTATCTGGCATTAACGCCTCTTGTGGTAACGCATTTCGTTTTCAATTTGATAAGCGCAATCATATCGGCTTTATACACAGCCAATTAGGCATTAATATGCCGAAGTATTTCATAAAATATGTGTGATTAACTAATATTAGCGTTCAATTTATAACTATATGAAGGCTAAAATAAAAAAAGGCTATGGGCGTGGATATGATAAATATGTTCAGAATGTGTATGGTTGTAATATATGTTCTTTTGTTGAAAATACTCAAATAGAGATTATACAGGAATTTCACAGTTAGTTAGTAAGGTCAAAAATATCAGCAAAATTCTTAGGGAGGTAATAGCTCAAAGCCCTTAGGTTATGATACCCTCCAACGTCGAAAATGTTATATATGATGTACAATTGGACTTTTTAAGAAAATCATCGAAGTTTTCGTGACGATCGGACTTTAATTGCGACCAAAACACCTCGAAATATACCTTTTAGACCCTTCTCAGATATATATAATTTTGATCAGCATAAAATTCTATGTCGATTTTAAAATCTATTTGTCTGTCTGACTGTGAAAATCACTTTATCTTCCGAACGAATAGAAGTAGGCTAATATAGTTTTAAATATATGTGTATTTAATCTGCAGGACTTTTTGTATTGAAAATGAGGTGTATAGGACCTCCCTATATGCGACATTTTTCATGATTTTAACAGTATTTTTCTTTTTTACTTTTATTTATTTATTTTATTTTTTTTTTTCAAATTTCCAAATTCCTTCCAAATGGTGGAGGGTCATAAATAAATGTCATAAATAAATAGAACTTTTTCGGAGTGGAGCAGAGTTGACTCCGGAGTCAAAGTCGTTCAAAACACCACAATGGACACATCAGAGTGTATTGCTTGTTCTTGCTATATTGTTGATGTATTGTAGGCAGGAGTGCCATTTTTGCAGATTTATGAGGAATTCCGATTTGCAGATTTTTGCTATAAAAATGACGACAATTTAACGATCGATACGAATTGTCTCACATTTTAATTTAAATTGCATAAAATATATCCATAGTCGTTTTAGAACATCTAAATGAAACAAATAAAATTTACTTTTTTTAACACTTACTAATTATTTTAAAAAGTATCAACCGAAATTCATAATTTACTTAACCAAAACAATTTTTTTAAGGAATCTTCATCATATTCCTTAAAAAAATTGTTTTGTTTATATTCATTTAAAAAGTTTAAATATTCTTGATTCTAAAAGACTAATAAAGAAGGGATATAATTCTTCATTACATATTTTTAAAGACTTCCCCCTTTTAGAATCTGATAGACAATCTTTAATATCAGAGCTTAAGGAGTTAAATTTTCTAAGTTTTGAAGAAACATTTTTTTGGTGAAGCACCAGAGAGAGATAGAGAGAGAGCCGATAAGTCCCATATTCCCACTGCATCTAATGTAGGTAGAAGTGGTAAAAATTACTTCGGTGAATTATTTTGAATTTTATGAGAGTTGTAACTATTATCTTTTCTCTTATTTTGTGGCAATAAACCGACTTTGTCAATTTTCATTCTTTAAATTTCAGATTTAACCTAAGGCTGATCCAAATATTACGATGACGTGAGGTGATCGATACTGGAGGTGTGGGTCGATTTTACCCAACTTGATATTAGTTTTATAGAAAGATTACGATGTGCCAAATTTAGATTAAATTGGATACTCTCTTAGACAGTTATCGTGCGCACATCTAGACGGACGCCGCTAGATCGACGCCAAATGTCCTGACAAGGAATTCGATAAAAAAAAAAAGGTCTAAAACCATAATTTTGATGAGACACGTCTTTTGCCGTATCAAATGATATGTGCCTTATGTAGCCATTATTAAATAATTAAATCAGTAAGGAAAAGTCAAAAGTTAGTCGGAGCCGATTATATGATACCCTACATCACTATGAATATTCCCGTAACAAAAGGATTTGTTTGAAGAAAATCATACCATATATCAACATTTGGCTTTAGAGGGCTTGGGCTTTATGGGAGCATATACAATTCTGAATCGATTTTCACTAAATTTGACGGATACATTTTAATTTTCTGTAAGCATTGAGTTAAATTAGGATTAGGTTAAAAATTATTTCTCGGAGCCGAATTCCACAAAATGGATACGTACGTCCTAAAATTCAATAAATTTGGGCTGATATTAGTCATTCTCCGTTCTCGATAAAATTTGGCAGAGGCATTTCCGAGCTCTATTAAATATCTGATACAAAATATTATTTTTGTCGAATGTAAATTACGCATGTGAGGGACTTAAAAACACCAAATCGAATAAAACATATATATGGAAGCTATAGCTATATCTAAACTGATTTTCTTAACATTTAATGTACTTGCTTCTGGACTGAATTCGGTCGGATAGGCCAAATTTGGACTGATATTGGCTGCACCAATTAACCCGAAATCGGTTGAAGATATGTATGGGAGCTATATCTAAATCTGAACCGATCTTGACAAACTTTGACACACTTATGTCAGAGCTTTATCTAATATCTGGTACCAAAGATTATTGTTGAGGAATGCATCTTACGCGCGTGAAGGACTTTAAACGCCAAATCGGATAAAACATATATATGGGAGCTATAGCTATCTCTGCACCGATTTACATAAAATTTCAAGTATTAGTTTCTAGGGTGAATTCAGTCGCAATTGCCATAATCCAGTACATTTGGGCTGATATTTGGTGCACTATAAACCTGATTATAGATAAAATTTGATTGATCGATAAAATTTGACGGAGGTATTTTCGAGCAGTATCTGAGATCCGGTACCAAATATCATTCTTGTGGAGTGCATATTACGTATGTGAGAGACTTAATCCCCCAAATCGGATGAAACATATATATGGGAGGTATAGCTATATCTGAACCGATTTTGATGTACTTGCTTCTAGAATGAATTCGGTGGGATGTACCAAAATTCAGGTCATTAGGACTTATATTGGCCATTTGGAGCTGTATCTAAATCTGATCCGACTATCACCAATTACAATAGGGTTCGTCCTTGGGCTAAACAAATATTGTTTGCAAAATTTCATCTCAATCGGATAATAAATGAGACCTGCATTTTGTTCACAAGAATACATGGACTGACATGCATAAATCGACCCAAAAAGTGAATCTATGAAGATCCTTAAAAGTATTATCTATCTCGCTTCCTTCTCCCTGTTAAAACAAATGCATTAAGGCATAATACCCTTACCACTATGTGGTGTTGGGTATAAAAATCGACGCAGAGTGAGATTCTATGCAGATCACCTAAACGAACTACGGGTCTATCTCGTTATCTGTTACAAAAAATGCCCAAGGACATAGTGCACTGACCACAGTATGGTGCAGGGTTTAAACCCTGTCATTATTAATTAGTCATAAAAAGATTTGGTTCTTTAATACAATTTCGAAGAAATTCCATCAAAACAAGAGAGAGTACATAATTTACCTCCTATGGTATCACTAAATATACCTTGAAATATATGAGTTCAAATTGATATTTCCCAAAAATAAAACTAGAATTATCAAATTACAGCCACACCAAACAAATTGCTGATACAAATCGAAAATATTTACGTTTTTTTCTTATTTCTTTCAAGAACGTAGCAACATTTGTTTATCGACCAACCACTTGACAGCGAATTTCAGTGTCGCAACGAAGCGACCGACAAGTTGTTACGATGTGCCCGCTGTTGTCATTCACTCTCAGATGGGTCATTGAAATACGTTTCGTTGATAAGAAATTAACAATTAACTTTGTTCTTATTGTTTCCCAATATGTCTAGCGTTTTATTGTCGCTGCTGCTGCCGCCGCCGCCACTTCTTTGGCTAACCATGTGATAAACAATTTTAAAATCATTTTCCAATTGTTTTTGCGCTATTGATATGGGCAATTTTTTCAGTAAATTGTTGTTATTTTTCGTAGTATGCGTTTTGTTTTTTTTATTCTTGCTTTTTTGAGATTATCACAAGTACTAATTATCAGAATTATTGGTATTAAAGAAAATTTTTATTTCTAACAATTTCAAATCGTAAATATCGCTCAGATGTAAACGCGACCAGCTACGCGACAGGTCGGTTCGTTTGGCAAATATTTTAAACGGGATTGTACAAAAACTGGCGACGTGAAGGCGGATAAGCATCGGGAATTGCGCTATTGAAAATTAATACTCCTTGAGAAAGTGGTAATTGTCAATATTGTTTTATTTATAATAGATTTTAAAATTTGATTAAAAATGGAATGTTAACAGTGAATATGAAAAATATTGAAAACAATAGAGAGATTTATATTAAAAATTCGGCAATGGATCCAATTCGTTGGAAGACTTTTTCAAAGTAATTTACAGATTGAAATTCCAGAAAAAAATTTAATCAATTTCTCTTATTAAATTTAGAAACAAAAATATTTTGCTTGCACTTGCTGGTATAGGTTCCGTTTGGATTTTATGACATAATGACATACTAAATGTAGAAACAATTAGGACAATTGACTAAGATAAAACTACGTTTACACACAAGTTTTTTCCGGGTTAACCGCAAAATGTAAGAGCTTGAATTTTGCAATTTTACCTGAGGATTACTCTCGGTGGAACATTTGTAAAATAGTAACAAGTGACATAATATTGTAATTGAGCAATCAATAGCAACTACAATCTTAAAATTTTAAATATGGATCATTACACCGTGCAACACAAAAACTATTAAAAGAAAAAAACCCAGCAGATTATAAAATTAGAGCAAAAAAAGAAGACAAGTGTATCGGTGTATCATCTTCACAATAGATCTTACGTTAGCAGAAATATTTGGATGTGTGAAGTGTAAAGAGAGTTGGATGCTCATTTCTCTTTCTATAGGTGTTTTTTTTTTTCGAAATTTTGAGCCCTATGTGGGGGAGGTACCAGATCTCTACCATCTTTATAACAGATCTTGTATTTATGAAAATATTGAGATATTTTCGCGTTTTATAAGCTTCATGGATGGATATACACAATTTTGACCTTTTGTGGTAGAGGTACCAGTAGGAATGGACCGATACATATATATTCACACTAGACCTTGGGATATTAAAAATATTGTGATGTGTGGGAATTGAAGAGAACCGGATGTTTATTTCGGATTTCGGGTATTTCGGATGAAAATGTATATCGAAGCTATGTAAAAATCTGAACTGATCTCGATAACTTTTGGCAGCGGTATTTTCGAGCAGTACTTGTTGTACATATTACGCATGTGAGGGCTTTAAACACCAAATCGGATTGAACATATATATGGGAGCTATAGATATATCTGAACCGATTTTCACTACATTTGAAGTACTTCTTTCTAGAATGAATACAGTCGGAATTTTCAAAATTCAGTCCATTTGGGCTGATATTAGCCGTTTGGTGCACAGTACACTTGATGTCGGATAAAGAAATATATATGCGAGCTATATCCTAAACTGATCTGATCTCGAAAAAATGTGAGATGGGTATTTATACCCTACAACACTATGGGTTGGGGGTATTATAAATTTGATTGGGTCAAAAATTATGTAACACCTCGAAATACTGGTTTCCCACATAGGAAAGTATATATGGACCTTCCTATCTCGCCAAGCTGAGTCGTAATTATGGCCCGATCTTCTCGAAATTTAGAATGGAGGTGGGACTAAGTCGAGAATAGAAGCATATTGCTATTGAAGATAATCGCATAATATTTAGGGGTTGACATGGACCAAAAACTGAAAAATTTCCTGATTTTTAAGTTGCTCTACAGGTCGCAATTATAGACCAATCGACGCGGAACTTAGCATTGGGCTAGAGCTTAGAGCTGTGCAATAGTCTTCCATTTTTCGCGAATATTTTTAATTCCGACGAAATCACAAATAGACGAACAGGTCAATTCTGACCGTTAGGTAGATACCAATAGTAAATATTATCGGATATATATATAGTGAAATATATACAATGTGTATATACAAAGGAAGGGGATGTTAGCAAGAATGCTTAGATCTCAAGAATGGCTGGACCGATTTTGACAAATTTTGTCAATTCAGAATGTCCTCTTGATATGAAAGAATAACATGATTTGCAGCCCTACAAAGGTCATAAATAGCAACCAAAGGACACGAAATCTCGCATGAAGTTAGAGTTTAGGACAGAGGGTTGAATGGACCAATACTTTAGTATGAAAAAGTACCAACATTTCCATTTTACCGAAACGCCGAAAATAACTTACACGCGATATCCAAAAGGCGAACTTCTGGCTTTTTATGTTCATTTCGTTAAAGAATATAGCCAAATATCGTATCGTATCATATAGATGAGTCTAAATTTGGGGATACAAAGAGGCCACTTGCTTTGGAGATGATCGCAAAATATTGAGGGGTTCAAATGAACCAAAAACCGTAAATTGTTCCTGATCACACAATTGAAACCAATCGACACGAAATTTTGCATGAGAAGAGAGTTAAGGACAGGGAAGAAGTCTAGCATTTTGGATTACGATTGGATTATACTTAATGAACCACAAAAACTAACAACACGACGGAGTGCGTAAATGTTGGGCTATACCCTGGTCAAAATGCCAATGGTAATATCTGGGAAGTGCTCCTTAATATAATTTCAAAATTTAAATCTTCCAAAATGGATTTTGCTTACTTGTTTTAACCTAAATAAGCTATCTTTTGGAATGCATATTACCCAAATCAGATAAATCATATATCTAGGAGCCATAGCTATATCTGAACTGAATTGTATGTATTTGTTTCTAGACCGAATTCGGTCGAAGTCATTTGGACTGTTATAGGCCATATGTTGCACAAATAACCCGAAATCGGAAATTTAGACCGATTCTCACCAATTTCACGAGGATTCGTCCTTGAGCGAAACAAATATTGTTTGGAAAATTTTATCTCAATCGGATAATAAATGCGACCTGCATTTTGTTCACAAGAATACATGGACAAATGAATTAATATACATAAATCGACTCAGAAAGTGATTCTATGAAGATCCTCAAAATTGACTATGGGTCTATTTTGCTTCCTTCTCCCTGTTACAAACAAATGCACAAAGACATCATACCCTTACAACTATGTGGAGTAGGAATTAAATATATTTGCATCAATATTACTAAAAAACCAAAAATATTTCCCTATTATATATTACACCACATAGTGGTGAAACTAAATTATAGCTGCTCAAAAGTCAATTTTTTATAGGTGGTATGATCTTCTTCAAATAAATTCTATTGTTACGGAAGCTCTACTAAATATGCATAGTGTTCCGACTCTTGACTTTTCCTTACTGATTTTATTTATTCCTTGGTATTCTTTAACATTAGAAAACATTATTAAGTCATACTAAGCCAACATGATTATTTTTAAAGCAGTGTTATAATTAAAAATAATTCCATTTTAATCAAGGGCCTCCAAAAATATTTTTATCGCCCAAATAACACAAACCAATAAGTAATCGAATATAAATAATAATACTGATTATTTCATAACGACCATTAATTGCGCGACACAAAACCCCATTCCATTATTAAATGCATTTTTCAATGTGTTTATATGTACCTGCATATGTGCGTGTAAACATTGTTGGTAACCCTCATCATATCTCTCCAGCGATTATAGGTGCATACACCGACACTCTACCCTCATAATGGTGTCGCAACTTTGTAGACATTGTTACAAGCGCCGATTGGATGATAAGATAAAAATGAACAAACCAAACACTTGAAATTGTATTTAGAGTGTCTTAACACCTTAAGTGTTGACGGATCTTGGGTATTGTGGAAAATTAAATAGGTTGATTTTTTTTATTTTTAATGCAAAACACTGTTGGAAATTTAACTAGAGGTCTAGACAAGATATTTATGGGTTATTTGATCCGATCTATGGATGATGGCCAAAATTAGCGATATTTTGCCTTCGTCCGGTATGATGACTTTTCTGATGTTTTTGTACATTTTACACGAAAAAAGTTTATTTTTGGCTGAAATAGTTAAGAGAATTAATTCAGGATTTGCTATAGTCGACATAATATGTTAACTCCAAACAAATATTGGTTTCCCACATAGGAAAGTATATATGGATCTTCCTATTTCGCCGAGCTGAGTCGATCTAGCTATGTATGTCCGTCTGTCCGTCTGTCCGTCTGTCCATGTTAATTTGTAATCACTCTACAGGTCGCAATTATGGTCCGATCTTCACGAAATTTAAAATGTAGATGGGGTTACGGTCAGAATAGAACCCTATTTCTTTTGAAGATGATCGCATAATAATTAGCGGTTGAAATGGACCAAAAACTGAAAAATCCTGATTTTGCATTTGCTCTACAGGTTACAATTATAGACCAATCGACGCGAAAGTTAGCATGGGGCTACAGCTTTGGGCTGGGCAGAAGCCTTAGAATTTTGATGGTCATCGGGTAATATTTAGTGGTTGATAAATAAAAGTCAAATTTTCCATTAAAATGCGAATATTTTTAATGCCGACGAAATCATAAATAGACGAACAGGTCAATTCTGACCGTTATGTAGATGCCAATAGTAAAAATATCGGATATATATAGTGAAATATTTACAATGTATATATACAAAGGAAGGGGATGTTAGCTAGAATACTTATATCTCCAGAATGGCTAGAGCGATTTTGACAAATTTTGTAAATTTAGAATTCCCTTTTGGCATATAAGTATAAAATCTAAAAAAACGCCAATGATGCCAATAACGATGTTAATATAGATTTTGTTGTATTTTGTGATATTTTTTTATTTTTTCATATTTTTTATCGCATGCGACTTTTTCAATTTGACTTATAATTTTGTAATATTTTTGCACTTTACAAAACAGGTTTTGGTTATTATATACAGATTGCAATTATCGTCCGATCGTCACGAAAATTTTCACAAGGGTAGGATTAGGCTCAGGAGGGCTAGGCCTATCGTTTTCAAAGATGTCCGCAATATATTTAGAGGTTGAAATGGACCAACAATTAAAAATATTCTTGATTTTGCAGCCGTTATAAAGGTCACAAATAGAAACCAAAAGACACGAAATCTCGCATGAAGTTATAGTTAGGACAGAGGATAGAATGGAACACTACTTTTTTTAGTCTAGATTTGGAAATACAGAGGGGCCTCTTGCACTTGGAGATGATTGCAAAATATTTAGGGGTTCAAATGAACCAGAAGCAGAAAGAATTTCCTCATCACAAAATTGAAGCCATTCGACACGGCTGAGAACAGACTTAAGGATAAGGAATAATTCTAGCAGTTTGAATGACCATAGGATTATATTCAGCAGTAAAATGGATCACAACAACTTACAGGGTAATATCTGGGCAGTGCTCCATGATATAATTTCAACAGTGAAATCTTTCAAAATGGATTTGGACATAAAGGGGCTTAGATTCTCCTGCCGTAGAGAACTTTTTGGCAATTGAGTTTAATGTAGAAGAGTCTGTGTATAGGATGCTCCTGATTTCATAAATTTCGAGGGTCTTAACCATACATCCCAAAATTTTCATAGAATAAAGTTTTCTATGAGTTTAGAAAACCTACCGAGAGATGGTATTTAATATTAGTTCCAACGATTTGGTTAAAAAAAAAAATAGTGGAGTTGTTGGTATTGATTGTAAAAACAAAACTTAAAACTTTTCAGTCAAATCTGACCGATAATGTCAGTCATGCATTGGAGATTTGTTGAGCTACTTTCAGATGAAAAATATTTCTATTTTCCCAAACAAAAGATTATAGACGATTTGGACCCATAAACATAATACAATCATTGCAATTCTACTCATTGGTTCCGATATTTTATTAAAAATATCAAATTCATTCCTCATGAAATTTACAACAAACACAAAATTATTTTTTCCGAACGATAATCAGCTTTTAACCAGAAATGTCCAAATGTCATTGCAGATGATGAATTTATGATTTTAATATAAATCACAGTTCTAATTTAAAATTTATTAATATGTTTTCTTAAAGCCACTAATCATCGTTTTCCGCTGGTATTAATTTTTTGAAGATTATCGCTAATCCTTATCGCTTTGTGATAAGGGCTAAAAACAGGCAAACAATGTAAGATAGAGAGCGGCGGGGACCAATAGCTACATACTCGTACATGTGCATAATGCCTAGTGCCAATCGTACCATTTGGTTTGATTAATTGTAGAATTGTATATCAATTGAGTGGCCTTCTTGACATTTATGACGTAAAGCACGTGATTCTGATCATATGAGCAAAATTTTTATCTAAACACTATCATTTGACATCATAAAATAATTCGATTATGGTGACGTCTTGACATTTTCGAACTGAAAAAAAACTTATCTTTGACAATACAGACAAATACTTGTTGTGACATATGATTTGGGAAAATAATTTCCTAGAAAATAAAGTACGTTCAAAGTACCGTAAGCGGCACGTTGTCCAAACAAACCTCGTGACTAAATTGTACCATTTTATGGGGGGCGAGTTTTTTTTTCAGATTGTTATCGAAGAATATTACCCCAACTTTTTATTTGGAAATATCTTTGATGATATCAATAAATGGGTGTGGTAATATAATTTTATAATATTCTAATTGCCCTGTGACGTAGCATTATTATAGATATGGTTTTGTTAATGATTTTGAAGAAATATTTTGCTACGATACTCATAATTTTTAAAAATTAATTATTCATTTATTTATATGTTTTTTTTTATACCCTACACCACAAGTTGGTCAGGGTATTATGTCCTTGTGCATTTGTTTGTAACATGGAGAAGGAAGCGAGACCCATAGTTACATTTGAGGATCTCCATAGAATCACTTTCTGAGTTGATTTATGCATGTCAGTCCGTCTGTCCGTCCGCCTGTCCATGTATTCTTGTGAACAAAATGCAGGTCGCATTTATTATCCGATTGAGATGAAATTTTCCAAACAACATTTGTTTGGCCCAAAGACGAACCCTATTGAAATTGGAGATAATCGGTAAAAATTAATTTTGCACCAAATGGGCAATACAAGTCCGAATTTAACAGATATAAATGCTTCGGCATATTTAGTCCTTGAATTTTAAATTATAATTATAATCATAGCGTGTATGATTGAATTCTCCCATAAAACTTTTAATTGTTATGTGGAGTTCTACTAAATTAGCAAAGTGGTGTAGGTTATCATAAAATCGGCCCCGCCCGACTTTAGGACTTTCTTTACTGGTTTTTATTAATTTTGAAGAAATATTCAGCTAAGACGCTCATAATTTAAAAAAAAATATTTATTTATTTTGTCTTTCTTCTTTTTTTTTTGATATAAAATACATTGATAAAATTCGAAGAGATAAATACATCCCCAAATAAATATAAATACATCTTCACTGGCTACAACATTCATCAAATAATAATATTAACTTTTCAAATTATCAATCAATCATTTGAATATGTGAAAAATTGTGAATATTATCTACTTGTAATTTATTAATAATCACAAGAAAAAAACTTGTTAATCTTTTCCATACAACCAAAAAATATATAATACAATTTAATTTAATTTTTTATTCAAAAACCAATTATTTATCAGTTGAATAACAACTATTTTAATACTCCAAGTAACACTAATATCCCATCGACTTAACTTGTCAAATTAAAAACAAAAAATGTCATTATATTAACAAACAAAAAACGAAAAAAAAACACTTATAAATAATATTTAATCATAAATAATATTTAAATCCCCACAAGTGTGTATGTATGGATGTTCCGACTTTTTTAATGACAACAAACTCCATTCATATTTTGTTTCTGTGCATTGATGCGTCAATGCGTAAAGTAAATACTTTGTAAATATATATGTGTATGTATTTATATGTATGTATCTCATTAAGAATATTTGGTTTTAATATTTGAATGTGTATCGATGGGTGACAAATGTGTAATTTGGGTCCATTGGAAGGGGGTTAACTTAAAAACTGCAGGAGCATACATTTACATATATCAATATCCCGGAAATTATTGGTTGTAATAAAAACGTTGAAAATGCGAATATGATCTTCACAATTTTTTCGTGATATACTTAACTCCTTAACTTACAAATTTAAACAAAAAAGTCAAGCTTATTCTTTTAGATGTAACAAGTAAGCAAAGGCTATAGTCTTGCGGGGCCGACCATGTGATACCCTACAACACTACAATATGTTAGAAGCCCGCTTATGTCCAAATCCATTTTGCAATATTCCATTTTTAAAATTATGATATTGAGTACTGCCCAGATATTACCCTTAGTATTTTGACCATGGACATTTGCCCAATATTTACGCATTCCGTCGTGCTGTTAGTTGTAGTGGTCCATTTTACAGCTAAATATAATCCAATGGTCATCCAAAATCTTAAAATTCCTCCGTGTCCTTTACTCTCTTCTCAGGCGTGTCGATTAGCTTCAATTGTGTGATCAGGAATTGTTTTCGGTTTTTGGTTCATTTTAACCCCTAAATATTTTGCGATCATCTCCAAAAGTAAGATGCCCCTCTTTACCTTCAAATTTAGACTCATCCATATGATTTGCTTGTCTACGATATTTGGCTATATTCGTCAAAGAAATCAGTATAAGAAAGCCTGAAGTTCGCCTTTTGTTTATTTCGGATATCGCCTGTAAGTAATGCTGATATTTTTTAAAAGTAGTGGTCCATTCAATCCACTGTCCTAAATTCTAACTTCATGCGAGATTCCGTGTCCTTTGGTTTCTATTTGTGACCTTTACAACGGCTGCAAAATCAGGAACTTTTTTAGTTGTTGGTCGATTTCAGCCCCTAAATATATTGCGGACATCTATGAAAACAATAGGCCTAACCCTTTTGAGCCCAACCCTACCCTTGTGAATATATCGCTATATACAACCGATATATTTACTATCGGCATCTACGTAACGATCAGAATTGACGTGTTCGTCTATTTGTGATTTCTCATGGATTAATGGAAAATTTGACTTTTGTTTAACAGAAATGTTATGGTTTATTTCACTCACTAAATATTACCCGATGACCATCAAAATTGGAAGGCTTCTGCCCATCCCTAAGCTCTAGCCCCATGCTAATTTTCACGTCGATTGGTCTATAACTGGGACCTGTAGAGCAACTCCATAATCATGTTTTTTTCAGTTATTGGTCCATTTCAACCTAAATATTATGCGATCATCTCCTATTCTGACCCTATCATTCATTTAAAATTTCGTGAAGATCGGGCCATAATTGCGACCTGTAGAGTGATTACAAATTAACATGGACAGACGGACAGACGGACGGACATAGCTAGATCGACTCAGCTCGGCGAGATAGGAAGATCCATATATACTTTCCTATGTGGGAAACCAATATTTCGAGGTGTTATATAATTTTTCAATCAAACTTATAATACTCCCAACACATAGTGTTGTAGGGTATAAAAATGTACCCTTACATGCTGACCATAATATAGACCGATATGGAGGGCATATTAAGTTTGTTATTTCGTTGGTAGCTCCACGATATATACATTTTAGACCCCACAAAGCACATGTGTTCTAGACCAACATAAAATTTTATCTCGATTTATCCATGTCCGTTCTTCTGTAAAAATCACTCTAGCTTCCCAAAGAAATGAAGTAGGTCGATTATATTTTGCTCAGATGTATTTTATGTCTGCAGGACATTTGGTGTTGAAAATTAATGCCAAGTAAGTTTACGTTTTGTTATAGGCCCCACATAACAACACCGTCACACTTAAAAGGTTATTCTTATTTTAGTCTTCATTTTAAATCGAATTTGCAATGAAATGGCATTTTGTGTTTCCAGCTTGTAAGCAACATCCTTACATAGAACATTTTATACAGGGTGCGATAAAAAAACTGCAACAAAGTCAAACGCCATAATTTTTACTTTTTTTTAAATTTTATTGATTGAAAGCAAAAAATGTCAGAAATCCCATCAAATTCAAGAGCAAGTTTAGATTTGTTCGAAATGGTCACCTTTGATACGAATACAAACGACCAATGAAACCGTCACACGCTTCCCAAATGTTGCTCTGCGGTATTTTGGACCATTCCCGGCGAAGCGCTTGCTTGAGGTAATCGACACTTTGGTATTTTTTAGTACCAAACTTGATTTCCAAAATACTCCAGTCAAAATAGTCCAACGGATAGATATCCGGAGATTTTGGCGGCCATTGCGCGCTGGAAATGATGTGTGCGATGGTGGCTGAGTCCTGTTAGAATGTCCAAGGTCTGAGGCCAAAATGTTTGCGTGCCCAAGGCTTTAATACACCCTCCAAAATATTTTCGCGATAATATTCGGCATTTATTCTGATGCCACGGTCGATTAATACGAGCGGACAGCAACCATCGCCATGGCCGGCGTGGGAGTTCTGGTGGCCAGCTAAAGGTGCACATTTACAGCTGACCTCTTTGGCAAGTCGATCACAACGAGCGGAGAGTGACCATCGGCTGTTATGGCGGCCCACACCATCACCATGGCCGGCGCTTGAGTTCTGGTGGCCAACCGAAGGTGCACATTTTCAGCTGACCTCTTTGGCAAGTAACGACGATTATTTTGTTTGTTTACAAACTGCTGGACAACGAATGTTTCCTCATCGGAGAATACCAAATTCGGTAGTTCACTACTTTCGGCCAAGCGAAGCAACTGTTTGTCTCTTTTGAGTCTATTTTCTTTCTGTTGCGGTGGAAGTTCTTGCACTTTTTAGAATTTCAATGGCTTTACCCCGAGCTCATTTTTAAATATTTACCAAATGGAATATTGCGATATGCTCGGCTCACGATCAAGTCCCTTCTTTACTTCTAGAACCATTTCTGCTGATGTTGTTGTTTTCTTCCGTCCACTTCCTTGACGTCGGGCTATGCTACAAGTATCACGGTAACGAGCGATGATACGAGACACAAAAGATTTATTCACATTTAAATGCTGGAGAGCTCGTACGATAGCCACTTGTGGTTTTCCAGTCAAATAAAAAGAAATCACACTATCACGCTTGAATGCCATCACGAATAAATTTTTTTTTGGAAAATTCCTACCAAAATGTCTTTGAACGCTTATAAACAATATAATGAGCTGTCACTGGAATAATTTTAATAGCTGTCGGACGAGTGGCTTAGAAATGACAGCAGTCTGAAGGTGGTTGCAGTTTTTTCATCTTATTTGATCAAAAAAAATCCTCTTGTTGTTATCAATAATATTTGCGAAGACACTTTATACCTAAAATGAACAGATTCCAAGGACTCTTTTTTCGGTTACTTTGCGATGTTAACTTTTAAAAGGACGATAAATGTGTCTTCTATTATAAGCTCTAGTTTCATAATCTGCTGGATTTTTAATCATTTATACACAGTGTTATCCTTACCTTTGCCATGGGGTTATTGCTGTAGATATCCCTCCTCAAAGGCGACAAACTTCTTACAAAGTCCTTTCTTATAAGTCTGCAAACATTACCACAAAATTTTGGCATTACTTCGCGGGATTTATTCAATTTTTGCATTTTGAGTTGAGTTGTCTTGCAATACTTTTCCATATTCCATTCAATACTTTCAACTTATTAGTGGCTAGGGTTTTTTGGTTTAAACCTGTTACGCCGCTCACATGTTTTCATTTCACATTAATGACTAGCTATTGTCCTAATTGTTTAACAATATTACATCAATTCCGTCGAATCAATTAACTAAATTGTGTTATTATTTTTGTTTTAATTTCCAGTTAGACGTTCCATAAATCGCCGCCATGGGTGATATGTTTCGCAGCGAAGATATGGCTTTGTGCCAGCTCTTCATACAGCCTGAAGCAGCCTATGCCTCAGTGGCTGAGTTGGGTGAATTGGGTTGTGTACAATTCCGTGATGTGAGTACAGTTGCCTTCCCCCACCCCTCCCTTTAGTTTCCCCATCAAATCTTCTTGGAAATGTTAAGATAATTAATTAAATGATATCATTATCTTCGATTTCAGCTTAACGGAGAGGTAAGCGCCTTTCAGCGTAAATTTGTCACCGAAGTGAGACGCTGTGATGAGCTTGAACGTCGTATTCGTTATGTCGAAAACGAGATGCGCAAGGATGGCATCGAGATGCCCAAACTCGATGAAGACAACGAACCGGCTGCACCAAATCCAAGGGAAATCATAGATTTGGAGGCCCACTTGGAATCGATTGAGACGGAGTTGAAGGAGTTGAGTCAGAACGGTGTCAATTTGAATATGAATTACAATGACATGAGCGAATTGAAGGCGGTATTGGAAAATACCGAATGTTTCTTTGACGATAAGGAAATTATGAATTTGGATACGAATCGTTATATCGATCCAAATGATATGGCCGCCCAACAGCAGAGGGGCCAGCTGGGCTTTATTGCCGGTGTTATAAAGTTGGAGAAATTCTTTGCTTTCGAACGTATGTTATGGCGTATTTCACGCGGTAATATCTTTTTGAAACGCAGCGATTTGAGCGGCATGCTTACGGATCCCGAAACGGGACATCCAGTTTTGAAGACAGTGTTCGTGGCCTTTTTCCAAGGTGAACAATTGAAGCAGAGAATTCAAAAGATTTGCCAAGCCTTCCATGCTGCCGTCTATCCCTGTCCCAGTGCCCATCAGGAGCGTGTGGATATGTTGAAAGATGTCTCTACGCGATTGGAAGATTTGAAAATGGTATTGAACAGTACTGCCGATCATCGCAATCGTGTCTTGGTTAGTGCCTCTCGCAACATGCCCATTTGGACGATAAGCATTAAGAAAATGAAGGCCATCTATCACACCCTGAACATGTTCAATATGGATGTTTCGAACAAGTGTTTGATTGGTGAAGGTTGGGTTCCCCTCAACGATTTCCAGACGGTGAGCAATGCTTTGGCCCGTGGCTCGAAAATGGTGGAGAGTACAATTCCATCATTTGTAAATGTCATCGAGACGAATGAACAACCGCCGACTTTCACACGCACCAACAAGTTTACCAATGGTTTCCAAAATCTAATCGATTCCTATGGTGTGGCATCGTATCGTGAGGCCAATCCTGCCCTCTACACATGCATCTCCTTCCCTTTCTTGTTCGCTGTGATGTTTGGCGATTTGGGCCATGGCATGATTCTCTTCCTGTTCGCCCTGTACCTGGTGCTCAAGGAGAACACTTTGCGCAAAATCAAAGGTGAAATTTTCCAACTTTTCTTTGGTGGCCGTTACATTATCCTGTTGATGGGTCTGTTTTCCATGTACACCGGCTTCATATACAACGATGTCTTTTCCAAGTCCATGAACATCTTTGGTTCCACTTGGATGGTGCGTTACAATACCACCACCGTGACGGAAAATCCCTACATGCAAATGAATCCCAAGTACCATGTCCAAGGTGTATATCCTATGGGTCTGGATCCCATATGGCAGCTGGCCGATAACAAAATTATTTTCCTTAACACCTATAAAATGAAGTTGTCCATTATCTTTGGTGTCCTGCACATGGTGTTCGGTGTCTGCATGTCGCTGGTCAACTATACCCACTTCAGGAAGCGCATCAACATTATCATGGACTTCATACCTCAGGTCGTGTTTTTGGTCCTACTGTTCGGTTATATGGTTTTCATGATGTTCTTCAAGTTTGTAAAATACAATGGCAAGGCCGATGAGCTAGAATTGACACCCGGCTGTGCTCCATCGATTTTGATTTTGTTCATCAACATGATGTTGTTCAAACACCAAGAGCCCTTGCCAGGCTGCGAGGAATATCTTTTCGAAGGTCAAGATATGTTGCAAACTGTGTTCGTGATCATTGCTGTTATCTGCATTCCATGGATGTTGTTGGGCAAGCCATTCTACATCATGTGTCAACGTAAAAAGCAACCTGTTGCCCATCATGCCAACGGAGACATTGAGAATAATGGACAAGCTGCCGCAAAGCCGGCTGCATCTGCCGGTGGTCACGGTGGCCATGGCCACGATGATGAGCCAATGGGTGAAGTTTTCATTCAACAGGCAATTCACACCATTGAATATGTTTTGAGTACCATTTCCCATACGGCTTCGTATCTGCGTTTGTGGGCTTTGTCATTGGCTCATGCCCGTAAGTTGTTGTGGGCACTTAACTGAACTTAACAGAAGTTAATTAATGCAATTATTTATTACAGAATTATCTGAGGTCTTGTGGAGCATGGTCATGCAAAGGGGTTTAATCATACCCAGCTATGCTGGTTCCGTAATGCTATTTTTCATTTTTGGCGCCTGGGCTGGTTTGACATTTGGTATTTTGGTTTTGATTGAAGGTCTATCGGCTTTCTTGCACACATTGCGTTTGCATTGGTAAGATGGAATCACCTTAATTCTTTATGTCATGGAATAATTTATTTATTTGTTGTTTTTTCCTCATACAGGGTCGAATTCATGAGCAAATTCTACGAAGGTTTGGGCTATGCCTTCCAACCATTCTCATTCAAGACCATTTTGAATGAAAGTGAGGAATAATTTTTAAAAAACAAATATTGAGTGAGATCCAGCAATAATTATGCTTTTATTTTTCAAATGTAAAATTATTCGATAATAAAATACGATCATGCATAATATACTGATGGTTTTACAGTTTACAGATGTAAGGTTTAAGAAGTACGATCACTAGATGGCGCCGTGGTAGTTGATTAAATATGTATGATAGTTGTCATTTAGATGATCGATAGAACGAACGAATCTCCACTCAAATCATTTATGTATATAAACTAGTAAAAACAGGTCAAAAGTCGGGCAAGGCCACCATGCGTATTTAGCAGAGCTCCCCTGACAAAAAAGTTTATATTGTGAATTTATGTGAAGTAGATCATACCAACTATGAACCAAATAACATTCCTGCATGATATGACTTTGATAGGTTTATATTAAAAACAAGTAACCAAAGGCTATGGTCATGCGGGGCCGACCATGTGATATCCTATAACACTACAATATGTTCAAAGACCCCTTATTTCCAAATCCATTTTGGAAGATTTCATTCTTGATATTATGTCATAAAGCCCTGCCCTTAGCTTTTTGACCGGGGGCATTTCCGGAATATTTACGAACTCCGTCGTGTTGTTAGGTGTTCAAAATAATTTTACACGAAATTTTTGGTCCATTTATAACCCAATTGTCATCCAAAATTCTAGATTTCTTCCCTGTTCTTAACTCTCTTCTAATTCAATATTTCGTATCGATTGCTTTTTAATTGTGACCTGTAGAGTGACTAAAAAATCAGGAAAATTTGAATTTTTGGTCCACTTTAAACCCTAAATGTACATCTTCAAACATTATAGGCTTTAATTCTGACCCTATCCCCATTCAAAATATCGTGAGCATCGCACGATAATTGCGACCTGTATATAATACCCTCAACACATAGTGTTGCAGTGTTTAGAAAATATTTAGAAAATGTGCAATTCAAAATTCTACGTCAAATTGAAAAAAAATCGCATGCGATAAAAAATTGAAGAAATTTAACAAAAAATATTCACTTTTTTCTTGTCATATTTTTACACGATTTTCTTAGATATTATTCTTTTCTGGCAATAAATCATTCCGAATTGAAGAGAATTGTGAAGATCTGTGCAAGGTTCTTATAAGGAGAATAAGTAAGATCTATTTCTGTTTCAAATGTATTGTTTTTATACCCTCCACCATACATAGTATGGAGGGTATATTAAGTTCGTCATTCCGTTTGTAACTCATCGAAATAATCATTTTACACCCAACTATATTCTTGATCAGCGTAAAATTCTAAGACGTTTTAGCCCTGTCCGTCCGTCCGTCCGTCTGTTATAATCACGCTACAGTCTAAACGAATTAAGATAGGAAGCTAAAATTTTGCACAGATCTCTCTTTTTTCTGCAGGCAGGTCAAGTTCGAAGATGGGCTATATCGGTCCACGATATCGTATATCCCCCATATAAAGGTACCCTCCGATATTCGGTATTTTGAAGATGTTAGCCACATTTTTCAATGGAATTGTCTGAAAATTCACACAAGTAGTTCCTTGTAAATACATTACCCCCTGAGAGAGAATTGTCTATATAGGTCTACGATATCGTATATCCCCCATATAACGGTACCCCCGATATTCGGTATTTTGATAACTTTACCCTCATTTTTCAACGGAATTATCTGAATATCCATACAAGGAGTTCCTTGTGGGTACTTTATACCTCGGAAGAAAATTATCTATATCGGTCCACGATATCGTATATCCCCCATATAACGGTACCCGATATTCAGTAGTTTGATGATTTTTGCCACTTTTTCCAATGGAATTATCTGAAAATCTCCACAAGGAGTTCCTTGTGAGTACTTTACACCCAGACATAGATTTGTCTTAATAGACCCACAATATCATATATATTGGCACCTTCCCATATTAGGAATTGTAAAGATTTAAAAAAAAATATGGATTTTATTTTTTTTGAAAATTTTCTAATTCGTTCCAAATGGAGGAGGGTATTCAAAGTTCGGCCCGGCCGAACTTACTGCTTTTTTACTTGTTTTGTTTGTATTTTGCTACACATCCGATATCTTCGCTATTCACATCACTGTAATGGTCAAAAGTGACCTGTTAAAGTATTAGTAATTTGGCCGGGATTAAAAATATTCGCGGTTTAATTGGTTAGCTTCTGCTCAGCCCTGAACTTTAACTCCATGCAAATTTCTGCGTCGGTTGGTTCATAATTGTAGCCTATAGAGCAACTGCAAAAACAGAAAAGTGTTATGTTTTTGGTCCACTTCAACCAACCAAATATTGTGCGATCATCTCCAAAAAAAAAAGAATTCTATTCTGACCCTAACGCCACCTTCATTTTCAATTTCGTGAGGATCGGGCCACAATTGCGATCTGTAGCGTGATTACAAATTAACATGGACAGACGAACGGACATAAATAGCTAGATCGACTCAGCTTGGTGAGATAGGAAGATATAGTCGAAAACCATTATTTCGAGGTGTTACATAGTTTTTGGCCAAATCAAACTAATATTCATTGGAGCAATAGATATACCGGACCGAGTTTCACCAAATGGAAAAATTCGGTTGAATATGAAAAAAATCTATCCAATTTTGGCTGATATTGCATATATGGTGGACAATAACCGTAAAATCAGATGAGGATCGAAGGTATATAAAAATCTGAACTGATATCCATAAAATTTGGCAGAGGTATCTTCGAGCATGGCTATATCTAAACCGATTTTCACCAAAATTTAAAGTACTTGCTTCTGGTCTGAGTTCGGCCGGAAGTGCCAAAATTCCGACCATTTGGGCTGATATTAGCCATTAAGTGTACAATAAACCCGAAATCAAATAAAGATATATGTCGGAGCTATATCGAAATCTAAACTGATATTGACAACATTTTAGGCACTTATTTTTGAACTGTATCTGATATCTGGTATCGTAGATCATTGTTGTGGAGGGAATATTACGCATGCGAGGGACTTAAAACCCGAAATATATTTCTGGGAGGTAAAGCTATATCTGAACCGATTTTCTCCAAATTTGATGCACTTGTTTCTAGACTGAATTCGGACGGATGTCGGAATTCAAGTCATTGGGACTGATATTGGCCATTTGGTGCACAATTAACCAGAAACCGGTTAAAGAAATATGGGAGCTATATGCTAAATTAGATCCGATTTTAACCAATTTCAATAGGGTTCGTCCTTGGGCCAAACAAATATTGTTTGTAAAATTTCATCTCAATCGGATAACAAATTCGACCTGCATTTTGTTCGCAAGAGTACATGGGCGGACGGATGGACTGGCGGACTGACATACATAAATCGAACCAGAAAGTGATTCTATGAAAGTAACTATAGGTCTAATTCGCTTTCTTCTCCGTGTTACAAACAAATGCACAAAGACATCATACCCTTACCACTATGTGGAGGAGGATATCAAAAATACGAACAGACGTGATAACAGCCTTACTACCTGATTCCATGCAGAGCATCAAAATGAACTATGTATCTATATTATTTTCTATTGCTAATTACAGAAAAATTAATCTAACACCATGTGCCATAATGTGGTGTAGGGTATAAAAGTCATATTTCTTGGTGCCATTTCAGACTATTCCTAAATTCTATCGTTTGATGACATGTTGCTTAAGCAAATTTCAACGCCTTTCTTGGACATGCTTCACCTAAGAAATTCTATCTGCAAAAGATTTGTGTTTAATGTTTTGAGGCTCCAAATGTTTGAGCATCCCAACTAAAGTCCTTTATGGATTGTAATACATAAAGGTATTTGTTCAGTTGTATTTTTCTAACTCACCCCCCCCCCCCCCCCCCCCTCATACCACAATGTGGTTTTTCTCGAAAACATTGAATTGTCCTTGAGACATGTTTCATTGTACAAATTTTGTTTTTAGTATTGTTTTTCTTTTTCTTATTCAAAGGACCAACACTTAATTTCGTCACATATTTTATCGTCCACATATTTTTTCCTATCTGGCATTGCATTACAAATGGTTGGTCAAATATCGACTCTGATTTCGACATCCATCCACACCGAACAATGGACATTTGTTAGGATTGAAGTAAGTTCGAATACAAAGGATTATTGCGTATATTTGTAGTTGGTTCTCTTTAATTTTTTTCATTCATTTTATTTCGATTTTGTTTCGATTGTTGTTTGACTTTTGTGTGTGTTTGTGTGTTGCAGGATTCTAAAGGCCTTCGTTGATAATTTGATTTTCTTGGAAGGATAGTGACTTAGTTACCATGCTTTAGACTTATTCCTATTTTTCTTCTTGTGTTTTTCCCTGGAAAAACCTGTAATATTTTCTCAGTTCATTTCAGGTGAATTTTTCGTAACCTTGGAGATAAACAACTTATGTCAAGAAATATATTTGTACTTGATAAAATTGTCATCGTATACCCACAATTAAATGGAGACTTTTAGCAATGAGATTTTTCAGTTTTACTTGTTTCCTTCTGATGACATTATTGCTTTACTTGGGAAAAAAATTAAAAGAAACCCAACGTAAATGGACAAATCAAATATTTCATTGTGTCTGGGAAATTCTATTCGCATTTAATAGAAACGTTGTTTTTTTGGTCAAGAATTTGTGAAACTAAATCAATCAATTTCATTGTTCGCCGAAAAAGAAAGAATTTTGGAAGCTGATATCTTTAATGGAAAAATGAGAAAAATACTACTTAAATGGCTAAAATGTGAGAATTTTAAAGGTTAAAGGTGCAATACATACCCAATATGACTAACATCTCAAAATTCTGAAGGTTAAAGGTGTCTGATGAAATTGTTATGTGGAAGGACTTGGAACTTTATTAAAGGTTATATCTGCCTACAGATTTTCCCCCACAATGACGTAGTACCGAAATTCCAAGTATAGCAAATGCCCCATGAAATATCTCGTACAACAATCCACTTTTAACCAGTAAGGAGAGGTCAAAATTCGGGCGGGGCCGACTACATGATACCCTACATCACTATGCGAATTTAGTAGAGCTTCCGTAACAAAAAAGTTTATATTGGGAATTTATGTGAAGGAGATCATACCAACTATGAACCAAATAACATTGCTGTATAGTGCATAATATGACTTTTAAAAGGATTATAGTACAGACCGAGTTTCCCCAAATGGAAAAATTAGTTGAATATGAAAACATCTATTCAATTTGGGCTGATATTACATATATAGTGAGTAATAAAAATAAAAACAGATGAAGATGTATATCGAAGATATATAAGCATCTGAACTGACCTTGATAAAATTTGGCAGAGGTATTTTCGAGCAGTATCTGATGCCCGGTATCAAATCATTGCATATTTCACATGTGAGAGACCTTGGGGCCCAATTAACCCGAAATCGGTTAAGATATATACAGTAGCTATATCCAAATCGGATCCGATCTAATAAAATTTGGCAGAGGTATTTCTGGGCTGTATCTGATATCTGATACCAAATATTATTCTTGTAGAGTGCATAACACGAATGTGAGGGTAAGATACAGGGTGAGATAAAAAACTGCAACAAAGTCAAACGCCATAATTTTAACATTTTTCTTTTTTTAATTTTATTGAATGAAAGCAAAACTTGTTGGAAATGGTAACAAATTTTAGAATAAGTTTAGATTTGTTCGAATTGGTCACCTTTGGCACGAATTATGGCCTTCAAACGGCCAATGCACACGTCACACGATGCCCGAATGTTGCTCTGCGGTATTTTGGCCCATTCCCGACGAAGCGCTTCCATGAGGTGATCGAAACTTTGTTATTTTTTAGTGCCAACGGATTGGTATCGAGAGATTTTGGTGGCCATTGTGCGCTGGAAATGAAGCAAGGAACCACATTTGGTAACAATTCTTGGGTGGTGCGTGCTGAGTGCGATGGTGCTGAGTCCTGTTGGAATTTCCAAAGCCTGCGGCCAAAATGTTTGCGTTTCTAAGACCCTCCAGAATAGTTTCGCGATATATATCGATTATTACGAGCGGAGAGCGACCATCGGCTGTTATGGCGGCCCACACCATCACCATGGCCGGCGCTTGAGTTCTGGTGGCCAACCGAAGGTGCACATAGTTTTCAAACTTCTGGACAGCGAATGTTTTCTCATCGGAGAAAACCAAATTCAGCAGATCATCACTTTCGGCCTTTTGAGTCTATTTTCTTTCTGTTGCGGTGTAAGTTCTTAGACTTTTTTTGAATTTCAATGGCTTTACCCCGAGCTCATTTGTCAATATTTGTCCAATGGAATATTGCGATATGTTTAGCTCACGAGCCATTTTTCGGCCACTACGACGCGGGTTTCGATCAAGTCGCTTCGTTACTTTTCGAAACATTTCTGCTGATTTTGCTTTTTTCTTCCGTCCACTTCTTTGACTCCGGCCTACGCTACCAGTATCACGGTAACGAGCGATGGAACGAGACACAAAACCTTTATTCACATTTAAATGCTAGAGTGCTCTAACGATAGCCACTTGTGGTTTTCCAGCCAAATATAAAGAAATCACACTATCAAGCTTGAATTCAATCACGAATAATTTTTTTTTTTTTTCGTGGGAAAGTCTCACCAAAATGCTTTTGAACGCTTGTAAACAATATAATGATCTGTCACTGGAATAATTTTAACAGCTTTCGGACGAGTGGATTAGAAATTACAGCAGTCTGAATTTGGTTGCTGTTTTTTCAATTATACCTCTATGTTGAGCAATATCTATAAAATCGGATTGAGATGTATATCGAAGCTATATAAAAATCTGAACCGATCTCGATAAAATTTTGGCAGTGGTATTTTCAATGTTCCGTATCAAATCTCATTGTTGTCAAGTATATATAGCGCATGTGAGAGGCCTTAGCACCCTCGATAACACACGGATAAAAATATATATAGAAGCTAAATCCTAATCTGATCCGATCTCGATATAATTTGGAAGAGGTATTTTTGAGCAGTATCTGATGCCCGGTATAAAATATCATTGTTGTGGAATGCATATTACACATGTGAAGGACACCAAAGCGGATAAAACATATTTATAGGAGCTACAGCTATACCTGAACCAATTTTCACAAAATTTGAAGTGCTTGTTTCTACGATGAATTCAGTCGGAAATGCCAAAATTCAAAATATCGAAAAGATATATAAATGGGAGCTAT
Source organism: Musca domestica (assembly GCF_030504385.1). NCBI lineage: Eukaryota > Metazoa > Arthropoda > Insecta > Diptera > Muscidae > Musca > Musca domestica. The sequence continues at coordinate 14,144,062 of NW_026712299.1, forward strand.
ATCCCAATCTGATCCGATCTCAATAAAATTTGACAGAGGTATTTCCGGCTAAAGCTGATATGTGGTACCAAAAGTTATTAAGCATGTGAGCGACCTTAACACCAAATCGGATAAAACATATATATGTTAGCTACGGCTATATCTGATTCTATCTATCATTTGGGCTGATATTGGTCATTTGGTGCACAATCAACCCGAAATCGATTGAAGATATAAAGGGTGTTTTTTAAGCTAGATAGAACTTTAAATTGTAAAAAGTAACACAAAAAATTAAATTTTGACGAAACTTTTTTTTATTTCAGGATCTAGCGCAGTTGGCAAATGACCCGTTGTTTTATCGCAAAATTGTGTTCAGCGATGAAGCGCATTTTTAGCTTAACGGGTTTGCTAATAAGCAAAATTGCCACATATGAAGTGAGACCAATCCACAAGAGACCCTACAGAATCCATTAAATCCAGAAAAATGCACCGTATGGTGCGGTTTTCACGCTGGTGACATCATCGGACCTCATTTCTTCAAGCTCGCGTTACGGTCAATGGAGATCGTTACCGCACCATGATCAATGATTTTTTTTTTAAATATGGATGACATTGATCCGGAGGAGATGTGGTTTCAACAGGATGGCGCTACGTGCCATACGCGAACGCAACCATCGACTTATTGAAATTAAAATTTAACGATAAGTTGATTTCGAGAAGTGAACCTGTCAATTGGCCTCCAAGGTCGTGCGATTTGACACCTCTCGATTATTTCCTGTGGGGCTACGTGAAGTCACTGGTTTATGCTGATAAATCAGCAACAATTGACACCTTGGAGGCCAGCATTGTTCTTGTCGTTCGTGACATACGGCCAGCAGTGCTCGAAAAAGTGGCCAAAAATTGGACGTCCAGAATGCACTTCGGTGCCCATATGCCCGAAATCATTTTCAAAAAAATTTTTTGATTAAAATTTAGTTTTTTGTATATATCTGGGCTCTATCAGAAATCTGGTACAAAATATCATTCTTCATTCTATCTTAAAATCCCAAATCGGATGAAAAATAAATATGGGAGCTATAGCTATATCTTGACCAATTTTTTCCAAAATTGATTTACTTGATTCTTGACTATATCTCTTCTTTCTCCATGTTACAAACAAATGCACAAAGCCATAATACCCTTACCACTATGTGGTGTAGGGTATAAAACACAACAAACTTTTAACAAAATGCTACGCCCACATCCATCCTCCACTCATTATAGCTGCTTCGATTCTAAACAAAACATACCAAGTATACTCATCGAAAATCAAAATCACATTGCTATTAATTTTTTATAAACAGTAAGTTAATTGTTCATATTTAACAATACGGTTAATTAATCACCATAAAAATATTTAAAGGTCATATTTAAAATCTCTCTCCCTTATCGCCTTCGTGTTGTGCCTACACTCTCGACTTTTCCATCTGTTTTTCTTGAAATAATTTATTATTTGGGTGTGTTTGAAGTTTTATTGACATTGACATGGTAACAGATTTGTGTTGCTACAGGCGATAAAAAGTAGTAGCAATACACTCCAATCGATGGTGATTACTCACCGAAAATAAAGCATTTAATATTTATAAACATTGTATTATTTAGTAAGGTCAGTTTGTTTACATTGGGGAGTGGAATATTTTTTGAAAAAGTTTAATCGAACTGTGGTAAAAACAAATTACATACAAAAAATCGAAAGGGATTTAGGCAAAGGTAAACAATCATAATCCAGAGGTTTTTTTTTTTTGCTTAGTAAGGGTCGGTGTCGTTGATCTCTCTCTAATTAACCATGGGGTGTTGTCGTCCAACAATGGATACAATGGACAACTCGAGGTAGGAAGAGACAGCTTAGCTTGACCAAGCCATTAGTGACAAGTAGCGGCTAATGCTCTGAACCGATAGTTTCCTATGTCGTGGACCAATATTTCGAGGTGTTACATAATTTTTGGCCCAATCAAACGTATAGCTTAAACCGCCGAAAGCTCAGTATTTATATATATTTTAGTATAAGGAGTTATGGCCATTTTAAAGTAATTATTAACTCTCTCTTAAAAAGTCATCACTAAAATCAAATCTTAAAAATCGTCATAAATCAGCATGTATATATAGAGGTGGTTTCGGATATATGCACTTTAATTGTATGAAAAGTACTGAATAGTACTATATGTATTTGTTATTAAATGAAGCGACAGAGATACAATTCCGAAATTCGATATTTAGGTAACTGATGGTATATCTGTTATCTGTGACATTTTCGTAGTTTAATAATGCGACCTATATTTGTACGAAAAGTACTAATAAATAAAGGGTGAAGGCATAAGGCTGGAATCCTCAAATTTGATATTGAGGTCTCTGTTGGTATCTGGGATTGAGATATTGTTGGGATTTTGGAAATATGTATTATAATTCTTCAACAAGTACTAAATGCTACTAAATTGGGTATAGAGTGAAGGGAGAAGGAGAGCTGGAATCCTGAAATTTCTTATGCATGCCACTGTTTGTATCTGTGGTTGAGAGTAGGGACCTGTTTTGGATATGCGTACTATGATGGTACTAAATGGTACTAGATTTGGGAATGTGAAGGAATTATAGACCTGAAATCGTGAAATCTGATATTAGGGTCACTGTTAGTATCGGAGATTGTGATATGCAGATTTGTGTGAAAATGAGTACTTCAACTTTACGAAAAGAACTAAATATATTTGGTGAGAGGATTTAGCTGATATCCTAAAATTTGATATGAATATCACGGCTTGTCCAAGAAAAAATGAAAAAATTGTGTATTCGAGTACTAAAATGAACTGGTGGAATAAATCTTAACTTTTAGCTGACGAAGTAGCGGTCACTTGCTATTCATCAAATTAGCCCTAAATTCGCGATCCAATATTATTAAGAAAAATTAAAATAATGGCAAGTTACAATTCAACAAGTAAAAAAGACAATTCAACAAGTAGAAAAGCACATATGGCCGGAGCCTAAATACCCTGCACCATTCGGATGAAATTAGCAGAATGTAAATACTTCCTTTAAAAAATCACGTTAAATTTTAAAAAATTGCGAATATCATGTGCTACAGTTATATGTTGGTGTAACTTTACAGACAATATCTGCCAGCGAGGGTGGCGCATTTTACGAACTCCGAATACCAACTTTGAGATCATTCTGTTGAAAAATGTGACTAAAATCATAAAATTACCAAATTTTGGGAGCTACCGTTATATAGGGCCTATGTGAAGATGTGAATCCGCGCAAGCAATTTTCTGTCATATTAGTAATTCCTGTAAAAAGTTTAGCTAAGATCATAAAAATGTCTACTATAGGGTAGATACCGGGGGGAGGCCATTCGAAGACGTGAACTTAAAGAGGTAATTTGGAAGAACTCTGATTCCGGGAAAGTTTTTTTTTTGTAAGGGACGGATCCGGATACCCAGATATTTTTATTCAGGTTCAAGACCTGGGTTAACCCGAACCTACTACTAGGATGATATAGTAACAATTGTCAATGAAAATACCTATCTAACAAATGGTCAAATGGTGGAGTTATTTAAAACGATTCGGAAGTCATATCTAGATTATCGACCAATTTTTTTAAAACCCCCGAAAAATGGGCCCTTGCATTTTGTGGGTCCATAATACATACTCCAGATTATAGCTAACACTCCAAGCTTTCCAAAATGCTACAATATGTGCTTTTATCTTTCCTGGGTCCGTAGATATGGGCCTTTGAACCTGGACAATCAAATTCTGTTCAGTATATGGAACCATTTTTTTTTTTTCAAAATCCTATGCTGTTTTAGAAAGCCGCCCCTTAGCTTCGGCTTAATATTTTCTCCTTTGAGTATGTCAAAAACCGGCTTCGTAAACTAAGGTCTATCTAAATTTGAAACTTTTTTAAGTAGCCTGCCTTCGACCAGGGCTTAAGGTTTTTCCTCCGGTTATGTCCAACTCCAGTCACGCGAACTAAGTTTGATATTTTGTAGTAGGTGGCCTTCCACCGGGGCTTGAGGTATTCTCATCTGTATATGTATACTAAAAACATAATTTCATACTGAAAACATAATTTCAATGTACTGTACAGAATCGGGTCGACCGGGTTCAAGGACCCATATCTCTGAATCCAGGAAAGATGATTACAGATAGTATTTTGGAAATTTAGCATATATTTCGGACTCCAAAGAATGGGACCTCTCTCGACTTCTGTTTTTTTTTTTTTTTTTAAAAAAGTCCGGTTCCAAAAAATCTATAATTTTGATACAACTTACGAACGTAATAAACAACACCTGTTGAATATTTATTTATTTATCGGTAAAAAAAAATCCGGAAAAACACTTTGTAAATCCTTAAAAAAATCCAACAAATCGGGGTACAAAAACCCAACTCTGGAAAAAAATCAGAGAGTTTTTACTAAACTAGAGTTAAGCCAAAGTGTGACTAAAACATTCAAAACCTTTAAATCTGCCGGAACATTTATATGGTGACTATTCCAAAACAGGAATCTATATAGCCCATTTTCAATACCAAAAATTCAACGAACCTAAAACGAATTTCAGTGAAATTTTTGTCCATCTATTTCACTTTGTTCGGAGAGAGTGATTTTCACTATATTAACTTAGAATTTGATACTAATCAAGAATATACAGGGTGAGATGTAAAAACTGTAAACAACTTGAGACTGCTGTCATTTCTAAGCCACTAGTCCGTTTAAATTATTCCAGTGACAGCTCATTATATTGTTTACAAGCGTACAAAAGCATTTTGGTGAGAATTTTCCAGAAAAAAAGTTATTCGTTATGAAATTCAAGCCTGATAGTGTAATTTCTTTATATTTGACTGGAAAACCACAAGTGGCTATCGTTAGAGCACTCCAGCATTGAAATGGGAATAAATCTCTTGTGTCTCGTACCATCGCTCGTTACCGTGATACTGGTAGCGTATCCCGACGTCAAGGAAGTGGACGGAAGAAAACAGCAACATCAGCAGAACTGGTTCGAAAAGTAAAGAAGCGTCTTGACCGAAACCCTCGTCGCAGTGGCCGAACAATGGCTCATGAGCTGAACATATCGCAATATTCCATTCGGCAAATATTGAAAAATGAGCTCGGGGTAAAGCCATTGAAATTCCAAAAAGTGCAAGAACTTACACCGCAACGAAAAGAAAATAGACTCAAAAGAAATAAAAAGAGATGCTTCGCTTGGACGAAAATAGTGAACTGAAAACCAAATTTTCTACGATGAGAAAACATTGGTTGTCCAGCAGTTTGCAAACAAACAAAATGATCGTGTCTACTTGCCAAAGAGATCAGCTGAAAATGTGCAACCTCGGTTGGCCACCAGAACTCATGCGCCAGCCATGGTGATGGTATGGGCCGCCATAACAGCCTATGGTCGCTCTTCACTCGTATTAATCGATCGTGACATCAGTTTAAATGCCGAATATTATCGCGAAAATATTCTGGGCCTTGGGCACGCAAACATTTTGACCGCAGACGCTGGACATTCCAACAGAACTCAGCACGCGCCACCCAAGAATGGTTACAAAATGAGGTTCCTCGCTTCATTTCCAGCTCACAATGGCCACCAAAATCTCCAGATACCAATCCGTTGGACTATTGTGTATGCAGTATTTTGGGAAGAAGTGTCGATCACCTCAAGCAAGCGCTTCGCCGGGAATGGGCCAAAATACCGCAAAGCAACCTTCATAGGCCGTTTGAAGACCATAATTCGTGTCAAAATGACCAATTCGAACAAATCTAAACTTATTCTAAAAGTTGATGCTATTTGAGACATTTTGTGCTTTTATTCAATAAAATTAAACCAGTAAAGAAAGTCCTAAAGTTGGGCGGGGCCGATTTTATGATACCCTACACCACTAATTTAGTTGAGCTCCACTTAATAATTAAAAGTTTTCATGGGAGAAGTCAATCATACACTCTCTGATTATAATTATAATTTAAAATTTAAAGGACTAAATATGCCAAAGTATTTGTATCTTTTAAATTCGGACTTGTATTGCCCATTTGAGGCAAAATTAATTTGAAATCAGATGAAGATATATATGGGAACTATATCCAAATCTGAACCGATCTCGATAAAATTTGGCAAAGATATTTTTGAGCTGTATTTGATATATTTCCCTGAATATCGTAGTTACAGAGTGCATATTACGGCTGTAGGAAACAAATACAACTAATCGGATGAACAATATATATGGGATCTATAGCTATATCTGCACCGATCTTCACCAAATTTGACATACTAGCTTCTAGGCTCGATTCGGTCGTAAGCGCCAAATTCCATCCCATTTGGACAAATATTAGACGTTTGGTGCACAATAAATGGTAAATCGGACGAAGTTATATATGGGAGCTATATCCAAATCTGAACCGATCTCGATAAAATTTAGCAAAGGTATTTCTGAGCTGCATTTGATAAATTTCTCCAAATATTGTTGTTACAGAGTGCATATTACGGCTGCGGAGGACAAAAATAACAAATCGGATGAACAATATATATGGGAGCTATAGCTATATCTGAACCGATTTCGATCAAATTTGGCATACGTATTTTCAGGCCTAATTTGGTTGTATGTGCAAAATTTCATACTATTCGGACTGATATTACACGTTTGGTGCACAATAAAAGGCAAATCGGACGAAGATATATATGGGAGCTATATCTACATTTTGACCGATTATCTCCAATTTCAATAGGGTTCGTCCTTGGGCCAAACAAATGTTGTTTGCAAAGTTTCATCTCATTCGGATAATAAATGCGACCTGCATTTTGTTCACAAGAATACATGGACAGACGGACGGACGGACAGACATGCATAAATCAACTCAGAAAGTGATTCTATGCAGATCATCAAAAGGAACTATGGGTCTATCTCGTTTCCTTTTTTACAAATAAATGCACAAAGACACAATACAAGGGTATAAAAATGTAAAAATTATGGCTTTTGACTTTGTTGCAGTTTTTTTATCTCACACTGTATTCTTCTTCTTAAATCCTTAAGAAAATGGAAATCCAATAATTTGTCACACCTTGATTTCCAAAAAGCCTTTCAATAAATAATAAGGTACTGTCTCCAATTTATAAGTATGACATGGAATCCGTTAATGCAGTCTGGACGATAACTACCCCTCCACGTCGCTATCATTAAAGTCGTTATAACAACAAACTCCACGAATGAAGGGAAAAAAGAAAACATTCAGCTTTTTTAGAGGATTTCTGCTTTTGTTTTATGGGGTGTGACAGAAAATAAGTTTTATTGAAATCAAGAAAGATAAACAACGAGCATGACGGACGGACAAAAGGCGACTAAGAAAATAAAAAAATCGTTTTTTTTTTTCTGTTTCAGTTATCAGCCATTCACCCCACATCTCTCACGCCGAGAATATTAAGCAATGTCATGGTAATGGATTTGAGTATCCAATACATAGTCCGTGTCGTCCATTCCAAGTAAAAGTGTTTTTTGTTTTGTTTTTGAAAATGCCATACTCGCATTATTCGCATAAATCACAAAGCGGGTTTTCCGACTATTTCTTTTTCTTTTTTTCGTTTTCTTCTTAATTTTGTGCCCACTAAAGATCACAGTAGCGTAAAATTGAAATATCGTGATTTCATGTTTTTTTTTTTTCGCCGTTGTTTTCATACTCACCATCGTCACCACCGTCATCATCGTCCAAGTTAGCAGTGGTGGCGGTCGTACTTGTCGTTTATTACTGGTCATGTATTTGTCGGGTTTATGTTTTCCCCCGTTTTTAAGCGAAAGGAAATAACCGAAATACAATAAGTAAAGCATCCGTCCCTTATGAAACGGAAAACATTATTGCACGAAATAAATTATGACAACAATTCAAGCATTACTGCCAGCCATTGTATTTGGACAAAGTAACGGTCGGATTAACGTATATGTGGGTGTGTGTGCTGTTCGCAAGAAGTATGAAACCTCTTTTAATCAACATCATGGTCATTGGTATGCTGGCAACATTTTTTCGGAAGGTGTGAAAACACCCGAAGGTAATAAATAGGTGGGAAGGGCGCATATGATGTTGGGATAACATTTTTAAATCCCAGATTCGGGCGAGTTAATTAGATTTATGTTTAAAATTTTCAAATGGAAACAATTAAGGTGGACTTTTCTAAAATAGCAGGAAAAAGAAGAGGACTGCGGTGTGCATGGGAAAAATAAAATTTTAAAATTCCACAGGCATATGGATGCTGTGAATTTAATCGACCAAAATTACAATTTATCATCGGATTATGGTATTCGCTATTGAATGTGTAAACAAGTAAAACCAGTAAGGAAAGCTCAAAAGTCGGGCGGGGCCGACTATATGATACCCTACACCACTATGCATATTTAGTAGAGCTCTCGTAAAAAGGTTTATACAGGGCATTTCAGAGCTCTATGAGATATTTGGTACAAAATCAAAATCTATCTAATTCTATCGTGCATTTTACGAACTATAGCTATCTCTGAACCGGGTTTCTCCAAATTTTACGTATTAGCTTCTAGACTGATGATTTGGGCTGATATTGACCATTTAGTGCACATTTAACCCGAAATCGGATGAAGATATATATGAGAGCTATATCCAAATCTGAACCGATTTCGATAAAATTTAAAACAGCTATTCCTGTGCTCCATCTAATACCTGGTACCAAATATCACGGTTGTGGAGTGAATATTACGAATGTGTGGGACTAAAACTCTAAATCGGATGAAACGTGTATATGGTTGCTATATCTATATCTGAACCGATTTTCACTAAATTTGATATACTTGCTTCTAGGCTGAATTTGGTCCGATGTACTAAAATTCAGTCCATTTGGACTTATATCGGCCATTTGGTGCACAATTAACCCGAAATCGGATGAAGATATATATGGGAGCTATATCCAAATCTGAACCGATTTCGATAAAATTACAAACAGCTATTTCTGGGCTGTATCTTATATCTGGTACCAAATATCATTCTTGTGGAGTGCATATTACGAATGTGAGAGGCTTAAACACCAAATCGGATGAAAGATATATATGGGAGCTATAGCTATATCTGAACCGATTTTCTCCAAATTTGATATACTTGCTTCTAGGCTGAACTCGGTTGGGTGTGCCAAAATTCAGGTAATTTGGACTGATAGTGGACATTTGGTGCACATTTAACCCGAAATCGGATGAATATATATATGGGAGCTATAGCTGTTTCTGAACCGATTTTCTCCAAATTTGTTGTATTTGCTTTAAGGCTAATCTCGGTCACATGTGCCAAAATTTGGGCCATTTCGGCTGATATTGGCCATTTGGTGGTCAATTAACCCGAAATCGGATGAAGATATATATGGGAGCTATATCCAAATCTGAACCGATTTCGATAAAATTTAAAACAGCTATTTCTGTGCTCCATCTAATACCTGGTACCAAATATCACGGTTGTGAAGTGCATAGTAGGAATGTGAGGGACTTAAAGATCAAATCGGATGAAAGATATATATAGGAGCTATAGCTATATCTGAACCGATTTTCTCCAAATTTGATATACTTGCTTCTAGGCCGAACTCGGTTGGGTGTGCCAAAATTCAGGTAATTTGGACTGATAGTGGATATTTGGTGCACATTTAACCCGAAATCGGATGAAGATATATATGGGAGCTATATCTAAATTTGATCCGATTCTCACCAATTTCAATAGGGTTCGTCCTTGGGCCAAAAAACTTATGTTTGGAAAATTTCATCTCAATCGGATAATAAATGCGACCTGCATTTTGTTCACAAGAATACATGGACAGACGGACGGACGGACGGACGGACGGACGGACGGAAAGACGGACTGACATGCATAAATCGACTCAGAAAGTGATTCTATGAAGGTTCTCAAAAGTAACTATGGGTCTATCTCGTTTCCTTCTCCATGTTACAAACAAATGCACAAAGACATAATACCCTTACCACTATGTGGTGTAGGGTATAAAAAATATTTTCAGACTTGACAAAATCGAGTTTTCGCCTTTAGCAAAAGAAGACGACTTTTTGATTTTTCTTGCTCTGAAATTAGGTAAAAATTGGGGGTAATTGGTTCCATATTTAAATTATATTTATGGCTGGTAATATACGAGATTTGAAGAAAATCATAGACTTGATTCGCATTTTGGAAGAGTTACAATTATTGAATAATTTGAGCCTTTGTAGGTGAGATACCAGAAAGAGTGAATCTACATAACCCATCAATACACCAGATTTTGTGTTGATAGAGGTATTGGGATGGGCTAATGATTATTTTTCATTTTATGAGAGTTATAATTATGTAATATTTTTAACTGTTGTGGGGGGAGTTACCAGTAAGGTTGGTCCGTTCTATACTATCTTATTATCAGATTTAGAGTTGGTAGACACATTGGGATGTGCGAAATTTAAAGACAATCGGAATCTTATTTCGCATTTATAAGAGCAATGTTTATTTGAAATTTTAACCCTTTTTGGGGAAGATAGTAGAGGAGTTGGGCCAATATTATCCATTTTCGCACCCGACTTAGCACTAATACAACACGTAAGCCAGTAAGGAAAAGTCAAAAATCGGGCAGAGCCGACTATATGATACCCTACACCATTATGCATATTTAGTAGAGCTCACATAACAAACGAATTTATTTAAGTAGATCATACGACCTTTCAACATTTGACCTTGGAGCAGTTATAGTTTGCTATAGAATGCTTGATATCACTTGGAGAACAATTATATTAAAAAATATATCGGAGTCGAGTTGTACAAAATGGAAACGTACGTCCCGAAATTCACTTCATTTGGGCTGGTATTTACACAATAAACCTAAAATCGTATTAAAAATATGTGTATCCAAATCTTAGGCGATCTCGATAAAATTTATCAAAAGTATTTCCGAGCTTTATAATATCATTGTTGTCGAATGCATATTACGAATATGTGAGACTTAAACACAAAATCGGATAAAACTTATATATGGGAGCTATAGCTATATTTGAACCGACTTTCTCCAAATTTGATGTTCATTCTTCTAGACTGAATTTGGTCGGATGTACCGACTGTTGAATATAGATACGGAACCTGTATCCAAATCTGAAAAGATATTGATAAAATTTGGCAGAGGGTTTTCCGAGCTCTATAAGATATCCGATACCAAATATAATATATCTGAACCGATTTTCTCCGAATTCAATATAATTGCTTCTAGGCTGAATTCGGTCTGATGTACCAAAATGCAGGACTTTTGGACAAATATTGGCCATTTGGTGCACAATTAAAACGAAATCGGTTGAAGATATATATAGGACCTATATCCAAATCTGAACCGATATTGACAAAATTTGATACACTTATTTCAGAGCTGTATCTGATACCTGGTACCAAAGATCATTGCTGCAGAATGCTTATTACGCTTGTGAGGCACTAAAACCCCAAATCGGATGAAACATATATATGGGAGCTATATCCTAAACTGAACCGATTTAAAAACTTTATAAAACTTTACAGAGATATTTTTGAGCTGTTTCTGATGTACGGTACCAAATATCATTCTTCTGTAGTGTATATTAGGCATGTGAGGAATTTAAAACCCCAAATCGGATGAAACTTATACATGACAGCTATAGCTATATCTGAACCGATTTTCACCAAATTTGAAGTACTGGTTTATAGGATGTATTCAGTTTTAATTGCCAAAATTAATTCCAATTGGGCTGATATTAGCCATTTGGTGCACAATTAACCCGAAATCGGTTTGAGATATATGGGAGCTATATCTAAATCTAATCCGATTATCACCAATTTCAATAAGGTTCGTCCTTGGGCCAATATATTTCATCTCAATTGGATAATAAAGGAGACATGAATTTTGTTCACAAAAATACATGGACGGACGGATAAACAGACGGAATGACATGCATAAATCGAGTTAGAAAGTGATTCTTTGAAGATCCTCAAAAGTAACTATGGATCTATCTCGCTTCCTTCTCTATATTACAAACAAATACACTAAGATATAATACCCTTACCACAATGTGGTGTAAGGTATAAAAACCGGGATTAAAAATATTCAAGATTTAGTGGAATCTTTTTGCATAAAAGTAATGTTCTATTTCAGCTCCTTAATATTATCTGATGAATATTCATATTGGTGAAGTTTTAAACCATGCTAAATATTTTGTGATCATCTCCCCCTAAAATAGACTTCAGTTCTAGCCTAATACCTATAGCGTGATTACAAATTAATATGGACAGACACATATAGCTAGATCCACTCAGTTCGGCGAATTAGGAGGATCCATATATAACATCCTATGTCCATCTCGGGTTCTCGTTCAATATTAAATTTCTAATTTTTATATCCTACAACACTTTGTGTTGGGGGTATTATAAGTTTGATTGGGCCAAAAATTATGTAACACCACGAAATATTTATTTCCCACATAGGAAAGTATATATGGATCTTCCTATCTCGCCGAGCTGAGTCGATCTAGCTATGTACGTCCGTCCGTCTGTCCATGTTAATTTGTAATCACTCTACAGGTCGCAATTATGGCCCGATCTGCACGAAATTTAGAATGGAGGTGGGGTTAGGGTGCAGTTGTTCTACAGGTCGCAATTGTAGACCGATCAGAGCGGAAGTTAGCATGAGACTAGAGCTTAGGGCTGGGCAGAAGCCTTCCAATTTTGATGATCATCAGGTAATATTTAGTGGGTGAAATAGGCCACAACATTTGTGTTAAATAAAAGTCAAATTTTCCATTAAGCCTCGAATATTTTTAATCCCGGCGAAATCACAAATAGACTAATATATATGACCGTTACGTAGATGCCGATAGTAAATTTATCGGCTATATATAGCGAAATATATGCAATTTGTATATACAAAAGAAGGGGATGTTAGTTAGAATGGTTATGTCTCAATAATGGCTGGGCCGATTTTGACAAATTTCAAATCAATTCAGAATGCCCTCTTGTCATAAAAGTATAAAATCTAAAAAAATCGAAGACAATTTTTCCAATAATGATATAGATTTTGTAGTATTTTGTGACATTTTTTTCATATTTTTTATCGCATGCGATTTTTATACCCTACACCACATAGTGGTAAGGGTATTATGTCTTTGTGCATTTGTTTGTAACATGGAGAAGGAAACGAGATAGACCCATAGTTACTTTTGAGAACCTTCATAGAATCACTTTCTGAGTCGATTTATGCATGTCAGTCCGTCTGTCCGCCCGTCCGTCCGTCTGTCCATGTATTCTTGTGAACAAAATGCAGGTCGCATTTATTATCCGATTGAGATGATTTTTTCCAAACAATATTTTTTTGGCCCAAGGACGAACCCTATTGAAATTGGTGAGAATCGGATCAAATTTAGATATAGCTCCCATATATATCTTCATCCGATTTCGGGTTAAATGTGCACCAAATATCAACTATCAGTCCAAATTACCTGAATTTTGGCACACCCAACCGAGTTCGGTCTAGAAGCAAGTATATCAAATTTGGAGAAAATAGGTTCAGATATAGCTATAGCTCCCATATATATCTTTCATCCGATTTGATCTTGAAGTCCCTCACATTCCTACTATGCACTCCACAACCGTGATATTTGGTACCAGGTATTAGATGGAGCACAGAAATAGCTGTTTTAAATTTTATCGAAATCGGTTCAGATTTGGATATAGCTCCCATATATATCTTCATCCGATTTCGGGTTAATTGACCACCAAATGTCCAATATCAGCCCAAATGGCCCGAATTTTGGCACATGTGACCGAGATTAGCCTTAAAGCAAATACAACAAATTTGGAGAAAATCGGTTCAGAAACAGCTATAGCTCCCATATATATCTTCATCCGATTTCGGGTTAATTGGGCACCAAATGTCCACTATCAGTCCAAATTACCTGAATTTTGGCACACCCAACCGAGTTCGGCCTAGAAGCAAGTATATCAAATTTGGAGAAAATCGGTTCAAAAAAAGCTATAGCTCCCATATATATCTTTCATCCGATTTGGTGTTTAAGCCTCTCACATTCGTAATATGCACTCCACAATAATGATATTTGGTACCAGATATAAGATACAGCCCAGAAATAGCTGTTTGTAATTTTATCGAAATCGGTTCAGATTTGGATATAGCTCCCATATATATCTTCATCCGATTTCGGGTTAATTGGGCACCAAATGGCCGATATAAGTCCAAATGGACTGAATTTTAGTACATCGGACCAAATTCAGCCTAAAAGCAAGTATATCAAATTTAGTGAAAATCGGTTCAGATATAGATATAGCAACCATATATATGTTTCATCCGATTTAGTGTTTTAGTCCCATACATTCGTAATATTCACTCCACAACCGTGATATTTGGTACCAGGTATTAGATGGAGCACAGGAATAGCTGTTTTAAATTTTATCGAAATCGGTTCAGATTTGGATATAGCTCCCATATATATCTTCATCCGATTTCGGGTTAAATGTGCACTAAATGGTCAATATCAGCCCAAATCACCAGTCTAGAGGCTAACACGTAAAATTTGGAGAAACCCGGTTCAGAGATAGCTATAGTTCGTAAAATGCACGATAGAATTAGATAGATTTTGATTTTGTACCAAATATCTCATAGAGCTCTGAAATGCCCTGTATAAACCTTTTTACGAGAGCTCTACTAAATATGCATAGTGGTGTAGGGTATCATATAGTCGGCCCCGCCCGACTTTTGAGCTTTCCTTACTGGTTTCAATTTGACTTATAATATTTTGTAATATTTTTTCACTTTACAACACAGGTTGGGGATATTATATAAGTATTGTAAATATCGTCCGATCCTCACGAAAAATTTCACAAGAGTAGGTTTGGGCTCAGAAGGGCTAGGCCTATTGTTTTCAAAGATGTCCGCAATATATTAGGGGTTGAAATGGACCAACAACTAAAAATTTCCTGATTTTTGACAAATAAAACCCAAAGGACACGAAATCTCGCATAAAGTTAGAGTTTAGGACAGCGGTTAAAATGGACCACTAATTTTGTATAAAAAAATACCAGCATTACTTACAGGCGATATCAGAAATACACAAAAAAAGGCGAACTTCTGGCTTATTTATGCTGATTTCTTTGGCGAATATAGCCAAATATCGCAGACAAGAAAATCATATAGATGAGTCTAAATTTGGAGATATAGAGGGGCTTCTTGCTTTCGGAGATGATTGCAAAATATTTAGGGGTTAAAATTAACCAAAAACAGATATGTTTTTCCGATCACACAATTGGAGCCAATCGACACGCCTGTGAAGAGAGTTAAGGACAGGGAAGAATTCGAACATTTTGGATGACCATTAGATTATATTTAGCTGTAAAATGGTCCACAACAACTAACAGCCCGACGGAGTGCATAAATATTGGGCAAATGTCCCTGGTCAAAATCCTAATTTCAAAAGCGAAATCTTTCAATATGGATTTGGAAATAAGGGGGCTTCTAACATATTGTAGTGTTGTAGGGTATAACATAGTCGGCCCCGCACGACTATAGCCTTTGTTTACTTGGTTGTGCAAAATTCTGTGGGGAAGGTGTTAAAAGAAGTCATGTTTCACGCATGATTAATGTTCACCGCTTAGTATTATCCAATCAAAATCCATAATTAAATGCTCTTATCTTTGTGGTTTCTTGTATTTTAATATCAATAAAAAAAAATCATTAGTGCAATTAATTTAAAAGAAAACCAGTAAGGAAAGCTCAAAAGTCGGGCGGGGCCGACTATATGATACCCTACACCACTATGCATATTTAGTAGAGCTCTCGTAAAAAGGTTTATACAGTGCATTTGAGAGCTCTATGAGATACTTGGTACAAAATCAAAATCTATCTAATTCTATAGCTATCTCTGAACCGGGGTTCTCCAAATTTTACGTATTAGCTTCTAGACTGAATTCGGTCTTATGTACGAAAATTCAGGTGATTTGGGCTGATATTGACCATTTAGTGCACATTTAACCCTAAATCGGATGAAGATATATATGGGAGCTATATTCAAATCTGAACCGATTTCGATAAAATTTAAAACAGCTATTCCTGTGCTCCATCTAATACCTGGTACCAAATATCACGGTTGTGGAGTGAATATTACGAATGTATGGGACTAAAACACTAAATCGGATGAAACATATATATGGTTGCTATATCTATATCTGAACCGATTTTCACTAAATTTGATATACTTGCTTTTAGGCTGAATTTGGTCCGATGTACTAAAATTCAGTCCATTTGGACTTATATCGGCCATTTGGTGCCCAATTAACCCGAAATCGGATGAAGATATATATGGGAGCTATATCCAAATCTGAACCGATTTCGATAAAATTACAAACAGCTATTTCTGGGCTGTATCTTATATCTGGTACCAAATATCATTCTTGTGGAGTGCATATTACGAATGTGAGAGGCTTAAACACCAAATCGGATGAAAGATATATATGGGAGCTATAGCTTTTTTTGAACCGATTTTCTCCAAATTTGATATACTTGCTTCTAGGCCGAACTCGGTTGGGTGTGCCAAAATTCAGGTAATTTGGACTGATAGTGGACATTTGGTGCATATTTAACCCGAAATCGGATGAAGATATATATGGGAGCTATAGCTGTTTCTGAACCGATTTCGATAAAATTTAAAACAGCTTTTTCTGTGCTCCATCTAATACCTGGTACCAAATATCACGGTTGTGGAGTGCATAGTAGGAATGTGAGGGACTTCAAAATCAAATCGGATGAAAGATATATATGGGAGCTATAGCTATATCTGAACCGATTTTCTCCAAATTTGATATACTTGCTTCTAGGCCGAACTCGGTTGGGTGTGCCAAAATTCAGGTAATTTGGACTGATAGTGGACATTTGGTGCACATTTAACCCGAAATCGGATGAAGATATATATGGGAGCTATATCTAAATTTGATCCGATTCTCACCAATTTCAATAGGGTTCGTCCTTAGGCCAAAAAAATATTGTTTGGAAAATTTCATCTCAATCGGATAATAAATGCGACCTGCATTTTGTTCACAAGAATACATGGACAGACGGACGGACAGACGGACTGACATGCATAAATCGACTCAGAAAGTGATTCTATGAAGGTTCTCAAAAGTAACTGTGGGTCTAACTCGTTTCCTTGTCCATGTTACAAACAAATGCACAAAAACATAATACCCTTACCACTATGTGGTGTAGGGTATAAAAATTATCACATAAATGTGCATATGTTTATATTCCTTTACATTCACGAAATAATCTTGAATATTGGCCACATTTTTTCTTAATGCATGTCAGCAGATAAATTCCAAACGATAAGATTTATTTACACGAAAAAATAAACGTGAAAGTGTTCGATGCCCTAGAGTGTGCTTGGCTAAAGATACACAAAGGATCAAATATTGTGAGGCTACTACAAAAGCGGAAAAGGATTCAACGACCAACGGCACCAAGGTGGTAAATATAAAAACAAAAGTTCAGAGCGTCCATATTTTCGTTTAAAATATACAATAGGTGAAGTGAATACCACACATTTAGCCCGTATTTTCGAATTTCTTTATGCCCCCTACCATATGGCTCCAGAGGGTGTATATTATTTGATACGGCCAAAACGTGCCTTATCGATAAAACGGTTTAAAATCTAGGTGTCTTTACACCAAATCCGTTTCAAGACACTGTCGATCTAGGGGTAAGATAAATATCGAAGGAAGTATACGATTTGGTTCAGATTTGGTGCATTGTAATATTATTTTCAAACTTAGATCGAGTGCGAAGGCGGGCAATATCGGTCCACTCCTTCATACAAAATAATTTACCTAATACAACAATCCAATTTCTGTTCAAACTTTGCAAATCCCAACAATCGTATCAGTGCTGGGTCTGGTCTTAAAACGCTTATAAAAGCCGAATAAGCATTCGAATCTAACGAAAGATCTGGTGCAAAAATCGGGTAGGATTGACATCAGATATAAGATGTTCGCAAAAATATAAAGGGTTTAAAATAAACCAAAAACCTAAAAATTGTCAATTGTCAAAATTGCAGTCGCCCTATAACTCACAACTCAGAACCAATAGACATTGATTTTTTTATAAGACTAGAGTGAAGAACAGCGCAGAAGTCTTGGGTGGCCATCGGATAGTATTAAGCTTGTGAAATGGACCACAATTTTATGTGAAAAAAATACCAAAATAAACTAAATAAAAATATAAGAAATGTCCACCTCTTACCAATACATTTATGTTGATTTCGTTGACAAACATGGGTTTCTTATCTACAGAGACATTACTGCAAATTGTAATGTTTTAAGGGATCAAATGGTCGGACCCGGCCGTATATAGCCTTTGCTTACTTTTGTGTTTCACAATGTTATAAAAAACAAGTACGCAAAGGCTATAGTAGTGCGGGGCCAACCCTGTGATACCCTACAACAGCATAATATATTGGCAAACCTCCTTAAGTCTAAACATATTTTTGTCGATTATTTGAAATAATGCTATACTGTCCTGCATAAAAAGTTATTGACCATTTTTCTCGCTAACTATAATTCACGGATGATCCATTATGCTATATTCCATCCATATGCTAAATTACTTGAGAATCGGATGATAGTTTCGACTTGAACATAATAATCCAAAAACATAGTCTTATAAAATTCAAAATTGTAAGTCGAATATGAAAAAAAAATCTCATGCGACAAAAAATATCACAAAAATATTAAAAATAGTCACTTTTTTATTGACATATTTTCACGCGATTTTCTTATGTTTTACCCTTTTCTGGCAAGAAGAATTCCGAATTTATGAGAATTTTCAGAATCTAACTAAAATCTCCTTCATTACAAATGAGATTGTAAATATTTTGCTATATATGCGGTATCTTGGATATGAACATCAATGTAACGATCAGAAATGACATTCTTGTGCATTTGTGATTTCGGCAGAATTAAAAATATTCGCGGTTTAGTTGAATTTTTCTTATTTTTACATAAAAGTTATGGTCTATTTTAACCCATGCTAAATTACGCGTCGATTGGTCTATAATTACGACCTATAGGGCAACTGCAAAATTTGAATTTGTTGGTCCATTTCAACCCCTAAATATTATGCGACCATCTCCAAAAGGGTTCTATTCTGACCCTAACCTCACCTCCATGTTAAATTTCGTGAGGATCGGACGATAATTGCGACTTGTAGAGTGATTACAAATTAACATGGACCAACGGATAGACGAACGGACGGACGTTGAGATCGACTCATCTCGTCGAGATAGGAAGATCCATATATACTTTCCTATGTAGAAAACCAATATTTGGAGGTGTTACATAATTTTTGGCCCAATCAAACTT
This sequence comes from Musca domestica, assembly GCF_030504385.1. Classification (NCBI taxonomy): domain Eukaryota; kingdom Metazoa; phylum Arthropoda; class Insecta; order Diptera; family Muscidae; genus Musca; species Musca domestica. The sequence goes on from NW_026712299.1 coordinate 14,163,458, forward strand.
ATAATACCCCCAATACATAGGGTTGTAGGGTATAAATAGTCATTTTTATTGACATATTTTCAGGCGATTTTCTCATGTTTTACCCTTTTCTGGCAAGGAGAATTTCGAATTTATGAGAATTTTCAGAATCCGTCCAGCCGTTCTTGAGTTATAAGCGGTCTAACTAAAATCTCCTTCATTACAAATGAGAGTGTAGATATTTTGCTATATATGCAATATCTTGGATATGAGCATCAATGTAAAGATCTGAAATGACATTTTTGTGCATTTGTGATTTCGGCAGGATTAAAAATATTCGCGGTTTAGTGGAATTTTTCTGATTTTTTATTTTTTTGTGATTTCGGCAGAATTAAAAATATTCGCGCTTTTGTGGATTTTTTCTGATTTTTACATAAAAATTATGGTCTATTTTAACCGCTAAATATTGTCTGATGACTAAACCAAATGGTAAGCTTCGGATCAGCTCTAAGCTCTAGCCCATGCTAAATTCCGCGTCGATTGGTCTATAATTGCGACCTATAAGGCAACTGCAAAATCAGAATTTTTTGGTCCATTTCAACCCCTAAATATTGAGCGACCATGTTAAATTTCGTGTGGATCGGACCATAATTGGGACCTTTAGAGTGATTACAAATTAACATGAACAGACGGACGGACAGGCATACATAGCTAGTTCGACTCAGCTCGTCGAGATAGGAAGATCCATATATACTCTCCTATGTGGTAAACCAATATTTCGAGGTGTTACATAATTTTTGGCCCAATCAAACTTATAATACCCCCAACACACAGTGTTGTAGGGTATAATTATGACCATTTTGGGGAAGATATACCGAATAGGGTTAATAAAATATTAATTTCCTTTGAATTTAATATCATTTCAATATCAAAATTAGAGATTGCTAAATTTTAAGAATATTGGTGGGTTATTTCGATTTTATTGCGAATTATGATTATTTCAACATTGACCATTTGGGAAAAGGTATGAAAGATGTGACTCACATGTAGATATTCAATTATACCTTCAGGTTTTGGATTTAATATATTATAATATATCTTGGCTATATGCGAATTCCGCGCCAAATTAACTACAGGAAATTAATGAATGAACAAGTAGTGTATTTTGTGGAAATATTTCCCCATTGTGAAGAAATCAGTGAACCAGCTCAAAGTAAACCATTTCTTTTTAAAGTTTTTATTTCAGTTTTAAGATATATTATGTGTATCTTAGAGACACTATAACTTGAAGTTGGTCACAAAAGTTATGATGGGGAAACTAATATCACAGAACAGTACGAAGAATTAAAAAAATAAATTTTAATTTTGTTTTTAATTTCATGCGAAAATATATACCGAGAAATATTTTATTGCACTTTGCTTTTCTCTCTTCCATCGTTTATAGTCTACCCAAAAATTACCAAACGACTTCCAGCAATTGCCACAAAAAATGAATGATGTGACAAAATAAAATTGTATTTGAAAGAACAATAAATGAATTGTTGGGTGGTTGCAACAGAAAGTTCAAATGCAATGCTGAACTAAGTTAAATTAACTACAAAAGACAAGCTTTTTAATTCTACAGAAAGACTCAGTGAAGTAAACAAAGACTGTAAGTTGCATGTTAATTCCTTAAGGGTCTTTGGAAATAAAGTCTTCGTATCTATATTTGTGAGGATGTACAAATTGCCGAAAAAGGAGTGCTTTGAAGTGACAAGTTTATTAAGGAAGTTAGTATTATTATTACACCAGAAACGTAGACCAATAGGGTATAGTAATAGTACATAAAAATACTAGTTATCATTCTCTATGAAAAGTACCCAAAACATACAGTGATCTACACAATTGTAATTGTTAGAAGGGAGGCATGTAACAATGACGTCACCCGACCTTTCAATTAGAAACTTATAATTTATTTGTAATCCATATCAACCTAAAATTATAAATCAGTAAGGAAAGGTTAACAATAATAAGTTTATATTGGGAATTTATGTGAAACAGATCATACCAATTATGAACCTTCTTAGAATACGTATTATGTCTACAGGTAAGAATTATATTACTTTGATAAGAATAATATAACAAAATATTTACTGAAGCACAAGATATACCGGACCGAGTTTCACCAAATGGAAAAATTCGGTTGAATGTGAAAAAGTTTATCCAATTCGGGCTGATATTACATATTACAAACCTGCAACAAAGTCAAACGCCATAATTTTTTTTTTTTTTTTTTTTTTTTTTTTTGAATGAAAGCAAAAAATTTCGGAAATAGCATCAAATTTTAGAATACGTTTAGATTAAGCTTGGCACAAACTATGACCTTCAAACGGCTAATGAAACCGTCATACGCTGTCCGAATGTTGCTCTGCGGCATTTTGGCCCATTCTCGGCGATGCGCTTGCTTGAGGTGATCGACACGTTGGTATTTTTTAGTGCCTACCTTGCTTTCCAAAATATTCCAGATATCAAATATTCCAAATATCCGGAGATTTTGGTGGCCATTGGGCGTTGAAAATGAAGCGAGGCGTCATACGCTGTCCGAATGTTGCTCTGCGGAATTTTGGCCCATTCTCGGCTTGAGGTGATCGACACGTTGGTATTTTTTAGTGCCTTCCAGATATCAAATATTCCAAATATCCGGAGATTTTGGTGGCCATTGGGCGTTGAAAATGAAGCGAGGAACCTCATTTTATAACCATTCTACAGTGGCGCGTGCTGAGTCCTGTTGGAATGTCTAAGGTCTTGCAGCCAAAATGTTTCAGTGTCCAAGGCTTTAATACACCCTCCAGAATGTTTTCACGATGATATTCGGCATTTATTCTGATGCCACGGTCGACTAATACGAGCGGAGAGCGACCATCGGCTGTTATGGCGACCCACACCATCACCATGGCTGGCGCTTGAGCTGACCTCTTTGACAAGTAAACACGATCATTTTGTTTGTTTACAAACTGCTGGACTACGAATGTTTTCTCATCGGGAAAAGCAAAATTCTGCAGTTTACCACTTTCGGCCAAGCGAAGCAAGTCTTTAGCTCTTTTGAGTCTATTTGCTTTCTGTTCTTGCACTTTTTGGAATTCCGATGGCTTTACTCCGAGCTCACTTTTCAAGTCACGCTTCTTAACTTTTCGAACCATTTCTGCTGATGTTGCTGTTTTCTTCCGTCCACTTCCTTGACGTCGGGCTACGCTACCAGTATCAAGGTATCGAGCGATGGTACGAGACACAAACGATTTACTCACATTTAAATGCTGGAGTGCTCTAACGATAGCCACTTGTGATTTTCCAGCCAAATATAAAGAAAATGCTTTTGTATGCCTGTAAAAAATATAATAAGCTGTCACTGGAATAATTTTAACAGCTGTCGGACGAGTGGTTTTGAAAAGATAGCAGTCTGAGTTTGGTCATAGTCTTTTCATTTCACCCTGTATATCTTTATCTGATTTCAGATTTTTGTTCATAAAATGGCTAATATCATACCAAATGGTGTGAATTGTAGCACTTCTGACAGAATAAAGGCTAGAAGTATGCACTTAAAATTTAGTGAAAATCGGTTCAGAAAATAGCTATAGCTCCCATATGTATATTTCATCCGATTTGCCGTTAAAGTTTCTCCACAACAATGATATTTGATACCGGACATCGGAAACAGCTCGAAAATATCTCTGCCAAATTTTATCGAGATCGGTTCAGATTTTTATGTAGGCTCGGTGTACATCTTCATCCGATTATACGATTATTGCTTTTTCCATATTCAACCGAATTGTACCGTTCGGTGAAACTCGGTCCCGTGTATCTTTTGCTCCCATAAACATTTTGTAAAATAATTCTTATTGAAGTCATATCATGCAGATATGTTATTTGGTACTAGAGTTACAAAGGCCTCCGTCGAATTTGTTGAAAATCGATTTTGAGTGGGTTATAGCTTCCAAATTGTCACTACTCTAAAGCCATGATACGCATTCAAATAAGGTTCATAGTTAGTATGATCTACTTTACAATGTATCCTTTTTGTCACGGGAGCTCTACTAAAAATACGCATAGTAGTGTAGGGTATCATATAGTCGGCCCCGTCCGACTTTTGACCTTTCCTTACTGGTTTTATGTAGTTTAATGTTGTTTCTCAATACCGTGAGGTAGAGTTGTCTCAAGATAGTTCATAGATCAGTGCACCAGTTCCGCAAAGTATGAGTGATTTTATACATTTCATAACACTCATACGCAGATTTTTCATAAAAACGACCGAAGTCCACGGAACTTTCCCGCAAATTAAAGTTGCGCTGTGCTTTAATGGAATAAAACAGCAACCATTTTCTTCCATTACCGATCATATTACCATCATTTATTCCTTTTCCCATCGAAGTGAAGACAGTCACTCTGGTCTGGGACATCTGCACCATTTGACTTTTTGACAAATGTACCACCAGAAAGTAAACATAACTTTACTTTGTAATTTAGCAATTTTAATGTTTTGCTTTGTGTTCCTTCGTTCGTTCGTTCGCTGGAGTTGATTATCGTGGGGGGTAGGTGTCGGTGCATCTGGATGAGTCGTTTTATCTGGTGCTTTGTGGCTTTCTTGCTGCTGTTGTTGTTGTGCTGGTAGTTTGTCTTTGTTACCACCACGCCACTCATTTATGACAACGCCGGCGAGATGACGACAACAAATGAACGTTGTTCATTGAGTTCATTGGCAAAGTTTTGTATAAAGTTTCACAAATTAAATATTTGCCTGATTGAAGTTAATGTACTTGTGTATAATTTTTTGTGTTATTGTTGGTGTTGGTTGGTAATTATAAATTTCGTTGATTTATAAATTACGAAACTGGATTCTCCCAAAAACTTCAAGTATTGTCCCGTTTTATAAGTAATCAGACTTCAAAGTCAAAGACTGACGATAGTTATTTAAAGGTTCCTTCAGTTTTTATCGAAAGGTGATGGACTTCTAATGGCTGAATCCAAGCCGCAAAATTCCACACAGGGTGAGATAAAAGAAATGCAACAAAGTCAAACGCCATTATATTTAATTTTAATTTTAATTGTTCTGAATGAAAGCAAAAAATGTCGGAAGTAGCATCTCGTATTAGAATAAGTTAGATTAGTTCGAATTGGTCAACTTTTGCTCGAATTATGGCCTTCAAACGGCCAATGAAACCGTCACACGCTGCCCGAATGTTGCTCTGCGGTATTTTGGCCCCATCCCGGAGAAGCGCTTGCTTGAGGTGATCGACTCTTTGGTATTCTTTTTTTTATTGCCAACCTTGCTTTCCAAAATACACAAGACACAATAGTCCAACGGATTGGTATCCGGAGATTTTGGTGCCCATTGTGTGCTGGAAATGAAGCGAGGAACCTCATTTTGTAACCATTCTTGGGTGGCGCGAGCTAAGAGCGATGGTGTTGAGTCCTGTTGGAATGTCCAAGGTCTGCTGCCAAAATGTTTGCGTGCCCAAGGCTTTAATACACCCTCCAGAATATTTTCGCGATAATATTCGGCATTGATTCTGATGCCACGGTCGATTAATTCGAGCGGAGAGCGACCATCGGCTGTTATGGCGGCCCACACCATCACCATGGCCGGCGCTTGAGTTCTGGTGACCAACGGAAGATGCATATTTTCAGCGGACCTCTTTGACAAGTAAACACGATCATATTGTTTGTTTACAAACTGCTGGACAACGAATGTTTTCTCATCGGAGAAAACCAAATTCGGCAGTTCACCACTTTCGGCCAAGCGAAGCAACTCTTTAGATCTTTGAATCTATTTTAGTTTTGTTGCGGTGTAAGTTCTTGCAATTTTGGGAATTACAATGAATTTACCCCGAGCTCATTTTTCAATATTTGCCGAATGGAATATTGCGATATATTCAGCTCACGAGCCATTTTTCGGCAACTGCGATGCGGGTTTCGATCAAGTGGCTTTCTTATTTTTCAAACCATTTCTGCTGATGTTGCGGTTTTCTTTCGTCCACTTCCTTGTACGAGACACAAAATATTTATTGACATTTAAATGCTGGACTGCTCTTACGATAGCCACTTGTGGTTTTCCAGCCAAACATAAAGAAATCACACTATCACGCTTGAATTCCATCATGAATATTTTTTTTTTTTTCTAGAAAATTCGCACCAAAATGCTTTTGTACGCTTGTAAAAAATATAATTAGCTATCACTGTCGGACGAGTGGCTTAGAAAGAAGTCTGAAGTTGTTTGCATTTTTTTCATCACACCCTGTATATATTGAGCTATACCTAAATATCAACGATTTTTTATAAAATTACAGTGGTTTTTGTAGGGTGCATACTATGTATTGATAAAGTGATAAATCTTCTTTTTTCTCAATGGTTAAAAGTTAACTTTGCCGCAAAACATATATACGGGCTATACCTGTATCTCAAATTGCAGAATGTTACTTGGAATAATTTTTGCCTTATATGCTCAAAATTCATATTTTTGGCACATATTTTGCATTTGGAGTTCAATGAACTCTAAGTCGTATGAAGGTAATTGAATGGATGGGCAGGCAACTAAGAATCTGAGAAACTACTGAGAATTATAGGTAAGATTTATCCATTTCTTTTTATCTGTCACAAACAAATGCACAAACAATCAGACAAATGCACAATACACCACTGTGTGATGTAGTGTACGGATGGTTCAACCCAATTCTGAATTACGCATAACTCTCGCATACAAGTCTGGTCATCCTAATACACATCCTTATTAATTTCCGCATTATTGTCGTTACTTTAAGTCTCTTATGTGTTCTTTTTCTCTCCCTCTCTCTATCGCCATCTCTTCTGGTACCACATTCCCAATCTTGATTTTTTCCCTATTTATTTTAGCAATTGTTTACACTTGTCTCGGGGAACTTCTACTAGTTTAGTTTGTTTGTTTGTCTGTCTGTGTCTATTTATGTTTGTGTTTGTTGTGTGTTATGTGTTGTGTTATCCATTAGTCAGTGACATCGTTGATTGTCAGTCAGTCAACCAGCCATTCTAGTGGCTGGCCTAAGTCGTACAGACGACGACTCATAACAATTCGCCCACATAGCAACAACATTCACTAGCATTTTCGTTTAAAGAAGTCCACATTCCATTGCGGGTTTTTTGTTTTACGAAATTTTGAGGGGATCTACTGCTGCTGCTGCATGGACTAGTGTAAATTAAGTATGAAACTTTATTTCATATCCAAACATCAAAATGAAGTTAAATGGCGGCTGTATTTACTCAGTAATTTGATGTTCGCTGGTGTTGTCGTCGTGTGTGCGTTTCTCAGTTCTTGTTTATCTTCTTCATTTTCTTGCTCTCCTTGTCCGTTGCAGTCAGCTAAAGTTGTGACAGCCAATATTTGCCCAAGGGGGTTATACTTTCTATGGACATTTGACATTTTTTTTCATTTCGTTACCATTTGACATACAGGAGCATACATATGTTTGCGAAAGTAGCTAACTATGTTTAACACTCCGTCCATACTAAAAATGTGTTTTCTAAAGTGACTAATTACTACATCGGATGCACTACATGTGTCCTATTTAAGTTCAACATATTTAAAATAGTTAATTATTAATCATTTAAATATATTGCAAATAAAAATTATTCGTGAAAAGTTAATGTAGTTACTATGGTATACAAATTGTAAAAAAAATAAGATGGGTAGTGGGATATTTTTTTTAGCAAGTAAAAAAAACATTAAGTTCGGCCGGGCCAAACTTTTAATACCCTCCACCTTAGAGTAAAGGAAACATTAGAAGAAATGTGGCAAAAACCATTAAAATGCCGAATATCGGGAGGCACCGCTATATGGGGGCTCTACCAAATCGTGGACCTACACATGCAAGGTTCCGCCAACGGACCTAGAACCCATTATGACCTACAAATACCAATTTTCAGACAAACACGTGAAAAACATGTGGCAAAAATCATCAAATTACCGAATATCGGGAGGTACCGTTATATGGGAGCTATACCAAAACGTGGACCTATAATTACAATGACTCGACGCATGAACTGGGACCCATTATGATCTACAACTACCAAATTTTCAGTGAAATTCGTGAAAAAATGTGTCAAAAATCATCAAAATACCGAATATTGGAAGGTACCGTTATATGGGGACTATACCAAAACGTGTTTCGCCACACGAACTAGGACCCATTATGACTCACAAATACCAATTTTTAGACAAATCAGTGAAAAAATGTGGCAAAAACCATCAAAATACCGAATATCGGGAGGTACCGTTATATGGGGGCTATACCAAATCATGGACCCATACATGCAATGTTTCGCCACCGGAGCTGGAACCCGTTATGACCAACAATTACGAATTTTTAGACAAATCCGTTAAAAAATGTGGAAAAAATAATCAAAATATCGAATATCGGGAGGTACCATTGTATGGGGGCTATACCAGAACGTGGACCGATATATCTCATTTTCAATACCAACCATCCTAGACACAATACCAATTGCTCTGCTACATTTTGGCGCTCTACGTCAAATAATGTGGGCTGTATCGTGATTTCAACAGACAGACAGACAGACGGACATCGTTAAATCGATTTAGAATTTTACGCTGATCAAGAATATATATACTTTGTTGGGTCTGACATGAGTATTTCGAGGAGTTACAAACGGAATGACAAAGTTAATATACCCTCCTTTCCAAGGCGGAGGGTATAAAAATGCTGTCGTTGAAACCCCAGGAAGAGGTATGGAAATACTAAACTGTCCTAAATAAATTACACTTAACAGATGCATAAAGGTTGAGGCTTTTGAAAATTCCTATAAAAATATAAAATCTACTGAATAGAAGCAGATATAGGATTATAGTTGGTGAACAAGGAACGATTAAGAGAGTAAAAAATCAGTTAAATTCGGCCGAATTGAACCTCCAACATTTGAAATGTATCACTATTGAAAAAATGCCCATGAGAGATGATCCCAAACTTTAATCAAATTTATCAAAAATGCAACTAAAATCATCAATATATCAAATACCTGGAGTTTCCCTCATATGGGAGCTTCAAATTAGAAAATTTTCTTGGCGGTAGGCACCATTACGAACTTCAAGTATTTTGAAACATTTCGGTTGAAAGTTGGGGCTAACAAAATAAACATATGAAATATAGAGGGGTAGCGTTATGTGGGGGGTATATGAAAACGGGAATCTATATAAATATTGTTTTTGTTGTTTTGGAAATGTGTACAGTAATTTTACGAAAAGTAATAAATTGAAATTAATCTGAAAGGATTAGGGTTGATATCCTGAAATTTAATATAGATATCACTGTTGGTATCTGCGATTGGGATATGGAGGTAGATGTGGAAATGCGTACTATAATTGTACGTTCAAAGTCCTGTGGCAGATTATTGTATACAAAGTGAGATGAAAAAACTGCAACCAACTTCAGACTCCTGTCATTTCTAAGCCACTCTTCCGACAGCTGTTAATATTATTCCAATGACAGCTCATTATATTGTTTACAAGGGTACAAAAGCATTTTGGTGAGAATTTTCCAGAAAAAAAGTTATGGAATTCAAGCGTGATAGTGTGATTTCTTTATATTTGGCTATTTGGCTAGAAGAAAACAACAACATCCGCGGAAATAATTCGAAAAGTAAAGAAGCGTCTTGATCGAAATTCGCGTCGCAGTGGTCGAAAAATTGCAATATTCCATTCGGCAAATATTGAAAAATGAGTTTAAATGTGGTTAGCTGCCGAATTTGGTTTTCTCCGATGAGAAAAAATTCGTTGTCCAGCCTTTTGTAAACAAACAAAATGATCGTGTTTACTTGCCAAAGAGGTCAGCTGAAAATGTGAACCTTCGGTTGGCCACCAGAACTCAAGCACCGGCCATAGTGATGGTGTGGGCCGCCATAACAACCGATATTCAATCTCCGCTCGTATTAATCGACCGAATATTATCGCGAAAATATTCTGGAGGATGTATTAAAGCCTTGGGCATGCAATCATTTTGGCAGCAGACCTTGGACATTCCAACAGGACTCAGCACCATCGCACTCAGCACGCTCCACCCAAGAATGGTTACAAAATTAGGTTCCTCGCTTCATTTCCAGCACACAATAACCACCAAAATCTCCGTATACCAATCTGTTGGACTATTGTGTCTGGAATGTTTTGGAGAGCAAGGTTGACACTAAAAAATATCAAAGTGTCGATCACCTTAAGCAAGGGCTTCGCCGGGAATGGGCCAAAATACCGCAGAACAACATTCGGGCAACGTGTGACGGTTTCATTGGCCGTTTGAAGGTCATAATTCTTGTCAAAAGTGACCAATTCGAACAAATCTAAACTTATTCTAAAATTTGATGCTATTTCCAACATTTTTTGCTTTCATTCAATAAAATTTAAAAAAAATTTAAAAATTATGGCGTTTAATATTTTGCAGTTTTTTTTTATCTCACCCTGTATATTAGGATATTCCAAGTATGAAAGTTATGAGAGAGAAAGTATTAAGTGAAGCATTGTTGGGCGATATCACATCAGGTCTTGTGTTAGTAGAAATATTAGAGTGTATAAAGTTTGGAAAGAAGTGTATGCTTATTTCGCATTTATCAGTATTTTCGTTATTATAAATGTTAACCCTTTGTTGAGGATGGTACTAGATTGGGTAGGGGAGGTGCCAGAAAGACTGGCCTATTTTCACACCAGATTTTGTATTGATAGGAGTTCTAGAATGTACCGAGTTTGAAAAGATTCGGATGCTCATTTTGCGTTTTATGAGTTTCATGGTGGTTCAAAATTTTTATCTTTGTGGGGGTGGTACTAGAATGATGGATTCATTTTACTTGATCTTGTTTTCGCAGAAATATTATTGTTTGTGAAATTTGAAGACAATCGGATTCTTATTTCACATTCAAAATTGTGACCCTTTGCGTTACCAACAATATTGGAATGTTGTAAATTTTGGTATTCGTAATATCGGGATTTGTGAAATTTTAAGACCTATATAACATTTTATACCAATTATAATTATTACAAATTTTGACACTTTGTGGGGAAGGTACCTGAAGGGATGCATCCATGTTGTCAATCTCCAAACTCGATCTAAATTTGGTAATAATATTACGATGTACCATGTTTGGACCAAATCGGATCATTCCTGCGAGATCGTGTGCCACAGCTCCAGATCAACTCCAAATATCCTGAAACGTATTTTGTCCAAAGAGACCTAAGCTTCTAAACCTTTATTTCGGTAAGGCACGTCATATGGCTGAGGATATAATAAGTTTTCTGTATAGTAGGGCTTAATATAGCCCTTAAGAATTGAATGTTATAAGGCTAAGATTCATCAAAAGTAAATTTATTGTCGGCTTATCGAAAAAATTCTATCTCTTTGGTTTCATTACAAATGCCTAAGCGACATATTTCACTTGTAAGATCGTCGTTTGCAAAATTCTGAAATATTCGTTGGCAACCCCATATAATATATATTCTTGATTACCATAAAATTCTAAATCGATTTAACAACGACTGTCTGTCCAACTTTCTGTCTGTTAGAATCAAGAATGTGACCACATTATTTGTATAGAGGTCTGAATTTGGGACATTAGTCGGTATTATGTCAAGAATTAAATGGGACTTAATCGACCCGCATTTAGTAGAGATATTTTGCAAAAATATTTGACTATATCAGTTCAATATTTGCTACAGTCCCTATAATTTTCGATATTTTGACGGTGTCTGACGCAAAGTTTAATCCTGTCATTTTCAACCAGTTTTACATTTCCTGAAATATCCCAATGGACTGTGAATTGACAAACACCTTAATTACCACGTTAAACAACCAAAGCTATATTATGAAATAACTCAAATCTCATCGCAAATACATGCTACTCTTGGATGTTATTCGTAACTGTCAGGTTAATATTTAAAATTGTTGTTATTATTAGATTATCATTCGATTCCACACAGCTACAGTTGTAAAATGTGTCATTAAATCCTGTTAATACTTTACTAAACTTTTCAATTTACATGAATTACTTAATAAGCATCAGCATTGCCACCACCCTTTCTATTTGGAATCCATTTAAACTTTCCCCACCACCCCATGCAAATGTCTTTAACAGCAGCGAACAATGAATGCTCGCTGTAATGCTAACAACTGAAAAAAAACGAACACGAACAAGAGCAAGTAAAAAATCGAACAATTTAAACATTTATCATTTTATTATCAGCATTTGAATGTTTGCTTCTTCTTCGTCTTCTGCTTCAGCTCCAACTTTCGTCTTTGTCTTCTCCATTTCCTCGGCTATTGTGTGCGTTAAATTTCATTTGACAAATTTGACCTCATTTGCAAAAGTATAGTGAGTGTCACAATTTCATGCTAACCAACCCGCACCCCTCCTTAGTTTGATATCATACTCGCTGGTATGGTGTGGTATGTAAGTAAGATTGTAAGCTTTTCATTCATGGCTTACTGTGTGTATGCTCATCATAAATTTTCCTTTATAAGTAGAAAATCCGTAGCAATCTTAATGTAGTGCGTGTGTGTGAGGGTATTCCTAATGTTAACGACACCCACCCACCTCATCTCAATTCAAACTTTAGTTTTTCCTCGACAATTTCAACATTATTCGATTTGCTCTGCATCTGTAACCATTCTCCCATCTCGGAGTTGTGTGTCTGTGTGTGTGAAGTTTGATGCACACGCACTGTCAAAGTGATAAGAAGAGCGAAGTTTTAAAGGAATCATCATAAAAATTGAATTGTAAAAACGTGTCTCTTCGAGTTGAAATGGAAGTTTGTTTTTTTCGAAAAGAATTTTAGTGTCAAATATAAATTTTCCGTTAATGCATAAATGTTACGGAAATTATTTATATTGTGCGAAATGATCGTCAGTAAAGTTGGGTAGTTAAGTTAATGTTGTGTACATCATCATATGGGATTAAACATTTTTTCTTATATCAATTTTCAAAGAGATCAAAATATTATCGCAGCATGCACTTATCCTGTATGAATATTAATCGATATAATTGAATCCACCACCAATTCTTCTGACAATTTAATTTTTTCTAAATATAATTTTAAATTGCTATTGCTAAACTTGGTCGAGGTAAAGTAGATCTACATATTTTTCGTACTCTATCTAACATAAACCAGTAAGGAAAGGTCAAAAGTCGGCCGGCGCCGACTACATGATACCCTCCACCACCATGTACATTTAGCAGAGCTCCCGTAATAAAAAAGTTTATATTGGGAATTTTTGTGGATTAGAACATACCAACTATGAACCAATTAACTTTGCTGTACAAAGTGAGATACAAAACTGAAACAAAGTCAAACCTCATAATGTTTACATTTTTTTTAACTTTATTGAATGAAAGCAAAAAATGTCGGAAATGGCATCAAATTTTAGAATAAGTTTAGATTTGTTCGAATTGGTCACCTTTGTCACGAATTATAGCCTTCAAACGGCCAATGAAACCGTCACAAGCTGCCCGAATGTTGCTCTGCGGGCCACTCCCGGCGAAGCGCTTTCTAGAGGTGATCGACACTTTGGTATTTTTTAGTGCCAACATTGCTTTCCAAAATACTCCAGACACAAAAGTCCAACGGATTGGTATCCGGAGATTTTGGTGGCCATAGTGCGCTGGAAATGAAGCGAGGAACCTCATTTTGTAACCATCCTTGGGTGGAGCGTGCTGAGTGCGATGGTGCTGAGTCCTGTTGGAATATCCAAGGTCTGCGGCCAAAATGTTTGCGTGCCCAAGGCTTTAAAACACCCTCCAGAATATTTCGGCATTTATTCTGATGCCACGGTCGATTAATACGAGCGGAGAGCAACCATGGCCGGCGCTTGAGTTCTGGTGGCCAACCGAAGGTGCACATTTTCAGCTGACCTATTTGGCAAGTAAACACGACAATTTCGTTTGTTTACAACCTGGTGGACAACAATTGTTTTCTCATCGGAGAAAACCAAATTCAGCAGTTCACCACTTTCGGTTAAGCGAAGCAACTCTTTAGATCTTTTTTGCGATGTAAATTCTTGCACTTTTTGGAATTTCAATGGCTTTACCCCGAGCTCATTTTTTAATATTTGCCGAATGGAATATTACGATATGTTCAACTTACGAGCCATTTTTCGGCCACTAAGACACGGGTTTCGATCAAGCTGCTTCTTTACTTTTCAAACGATTTCTGGTGATGTTGCTGTTTTAATCCATCCACTTCCTTTACGTTGGGCTCCCCTACCTGTGTCACGGTAACGAGTGATGGTATTATTCACATTTAAATGCTTGATTGCTCTAACGATAGCTACTTGTGGTTTTCCAGACAAATATAAAGAAATCACACTATCACGCTTGAATTCCACCACGAATAACTTTATTTATGGAAGATTCTCTCCAAAATGCTTTTGTACGCTTATAAACAATATAATGAGCTGTCACTGGAATATTTTGTACAGCTGTCGGACAAGTAGCTTAGAAATGACAGCAGTCAGCCCATGTTCGATTATTTAAATATATTTTGACGTCTGTTATGATAATTCAAATTGTTGACCCTCTATGGCTCCAAAGGAATGGGTCAATATTGTCCATTGGGTCAATATTGGCGGAACTAAATATATACATATTTCGACGTGCGAGGTGTGGACTATATTGGCGGCCTTCGTCCATTTTACAGAGTTATGTTATAATTTTTGGAAAAGGTTAAAATGTTCGTGAGATACCATATATAGAAGATCGAAGTATTCCATTTTCATACTTCATCTAATACAAATAAAACAAGTAAAGAAAAGACAAAAGACGTCCTGAGCCGACTATAAGATACCCTACACCACCATGCATATTTAGTTGAGCTCCCGTAACAAAAGTATTTATTGCAAGTAGATCTTACCAACAATTAATATTTGGGTTTAGAGCAGTTATAGTTTGCTATATCACTTGGAGAAGAATCATATAAAAACCAGTAAGGAAAGGTCTACATTCGGACAGGCCCTTCTATATGATACCCTCTACCACTATGCGTATTTTTTAGTAGAGCTCCCGTGGCAGAAAAAAATTTATTTAACTTTTTTATCTAACTCTGAATCGATTTTCAACAAATAACATTGCTGAATAGTGCATGATATGACTTCGATAAGAGTTTTTTCAGAAAATATTTACTGGAGCAAAAGATATACCCGATCAATTTTCGCCAAAAGGCAAAATTCGGTTGAATATGAAAAAATCTATTAATTTGGCTGATATTATATACATATATTGTGCGCCATAACCGTAAAATCGGTGAAGTTGTGTATCGAAGCCACATAAAATTTTGAATCGATATCGTTGAAATTCGGCAGAGGTATTTTCGAGCAGTATTGATGCCCGATATCAAATATCATTTTTGTGGAGTTCATATCACGCATGTGAGGGACTTTAACACCAAATCGGATGAAACATATATATGGAAGCTATAGCTATATCAGAACAGATTTTCATCAAAATATGATGCATTTGCTTTTAGTTTGTGCTACAATTCAGTCCATTTGGGCAGATTTTTGCCTGATATCGGAGAAAGACACATATGGGAGTTTTATCCTAATTTGATCCGATCTCGACAGAATTTGGCAGAAGTACTTTTGAGTTGCATAAGTTATCTGGTACTTTATATCAATCTTGTGGTTTACATATTACTCGTGTGAGAGACTTCAAACCTCAAGTCGGAAGAAACATACATATTGGAGCTATAGCTATATCTGAACCAATTTTCACCAAATTTGATATACTAGCATATAGACTCAATTCGGTTGAAAGTGCTAAGATACAGGACCTTTGCGCTGATATTGGCCATTTGATGCACAATTAACCCGAAATCGTTTGAAGATATATATGGGAGCTATATCCAAACCTGAACCGATTTTCATCAAATTTGCTGTACTTGTTTCTAGTCTGAATTCGGTTGGATGTGCCAAAATACAGGTCATTTGGACTGATATTGGCTATTTGGTACACAATTAACCCGAAATCGCTTGAAGATATATGTGGGAGCTATATCAAAATCTGAACCGATCTCGATAAAAATTGGCAGATGTATTTCCGAGCTCTATAACATATCTATATCATTGTTGTCAAATGGATATTACGAATGTGATGGACTTAAACACCATCTCTGATGAAACATATATATGGGAGCCATAGCTTTATCTGAAGCGGTTTTCATCAAATTTGATGTACTTGCTTCTAGACTGAATTCGGTCGGATGTGCCAATATTCAGGTTATTTGTACTTATATTGGCCATTTGGTACACAATCAACCCGGAATCGGTTGAAGATATATGGGAGCTATATCTAAATCTTATCCGATTATCACCAATTTCAATAGGGTTCGTTCTTGGGTCAAACAACTATTGTTTGCAAAAATTCATCTCAATCGGATAATAAATGCGACCGTCATTTTGTTTACAAGAATACATGGACAGACGCACTGACATGCATAAATCGTCTCAAAAAGAAATTGTATGAAAATAATCAAAAGTAACTATGGGTCTATCTCGCTTATTTCTCCCTGTTACAAACAAATGCACAAAGACGTAAAACCTCTACCACTATGTGGTGTAGGGCATAAAAATTTGACTGAAAGATATATCGATCTATAGAAAGAACCTTATTTTAGAGAGCCCATTATAAACTTCAATTTAAAACAAGTACGCAAAGGCTATAGTCGTGTGGGACCTACCATGTGATACCCTACAACACTACAATATGTTGAATTTTCTTTATGCCCAAATCCGTTTTGGAAAATTTCGCTTTTGAAATTATGTCACGGAGCACTGACCAGATATTACCCTTAACATTTTAAACAGAGACATTTGCCCTATATTTACGCACTACGTCGTGCTGCTAGTTGTTGTGGTCCATTTTATAGCTAAATATAATCTAGTAGTCATCCAAAATGCTACACTTTTTCCCTGTCCTTAACTGTCTTCTTAAGCGTGTCGATTGTGTGATCAGGAAATGTTTTCTGTTTTTGAAAACAATAGGCCTAGTCCTTTTGAGCATAACCCTACCCTTGTGAAAATTTTCGTGAGGATCGGACGATAATTGCAATCTGTATATAATATCCCCAACCTGTGTTGTAAGTCAAATTGAAAAAATCACATGCGATAAAAAATATGAAAAAATTAAAACATGTCACAAAATACTACAAAATCTTTATTAACATCATTATTGGCATCTTTTTATGCGATTTTTTTAGATTTTATTCCTGTATGCCAAGAGGGCGTTCTGAATTGAAAAACCAGTAAGGAAAGCTCAAAAGTCGGGCGGGGCCGACTATATGATACCCTACACCACTATGCATATTTAGTAGAGCTCTCGTAAAAAGGTTTATACAGAGCATTTCAGAGCTCTATGAGATATTTGGTACAAAATCAAAATCTATCTAATTCTATCGTGCATTTTACGAACTATAGCTATATCTGAACCGATTTTCACCAAGTTTGATGTATTTGATTCTAGGCTGAATTCGGTCAGATTTGCCAAAACCCAGGACATTTGGGCTGATATTGGACATTTTGTGCGCAATCAACACGAAATTGGATGAAGATATATATAGGAGGTATATCCAAATCTAAACCGATATTTGTAAAACTGAAAAAGAAGATATTTCTTGGCAGCATCTGATACCAAATATTATTCTTGTATCGTACATTTTTCGAATTTGAGGGACTTAAAGCACAAATCGGATGAAAGGTATATATAGGAGCTATAGCTGTATCCGACCGATTTTCACTAAATTTGATGTACCAATATTAGCCATTTGCTGCACATTTAATCCGAAATCGGATGAAGATATATTTGGGAGCTATAGCTATATCTGAAACTACTTTTACTAAAATTGGTATCCTTGCCTCTAGGCTGAATTTGGCCAGATATGCCAAAATTCATGCCATTTCGGTTGATATTGGCCATTTGTTGCACAATTAACTCGAAATCGAATGAAGATACATATGGGTGCTATATCCAAATCTGAACAGATTTTGAGAAAATTAAAATCGACTACTTTTGGGCTTTATCTGATATCTGGTACCAAATATCATTCCTTTGAAGATATGCTATGCTATACTATATCCAAATCTGAACAGATTTTTATAAAATCAAAATCGACTATTTTTGGGCTTTATCTGACATCTGGTACCAAATATCATTCCTGTGAAGAGTATATTACGAATGTAAGGGACTTAAAGAGCAAATCGGATGAAACATATATATGAAGCTAGAGCTATATCTGAACCGATTTTTACTAAAATGTGTGTACTTGCTTATAGGCTGGTTTCGGTCGGATTTGCCAAAATTCATGCCATTTGGGCTGATATTGAACATTTGATGCACAATTAACACGAAATCGGATGAAGATATATATAGGAGGCATATCCAAATCGGAACAGATTTTAATACAATTAAAATCAACTATTTTTGGGCTTTATCTGATAACTGGTACCAAATATCATTTCTGTGGAGTGCATATTACGAATGTGAGGGATTTAAAGACGAAATCGGATGAAACATATATATGGGAGCTATAGCTATATCTGAACCGATTTTTACTAAAATTGGTGTACTTGCTTCTAAGCTGGTTTCGGTCGGATTTGCCAAAATTGATGCTATTACGGCCATTTGGTGGTCAATAACCCGAAATCGGATGAAGATATATATGGGTGCTATATCCAAATCTGAACCGATTTCGATAAAATTTAAAACAGCTATTCCTGTGCTCCATCTAATACCTGGTACCAAATATCACGGTTGTGGAGTGAACATTACGAATGTAAGGGACTAAAACACTAAATCGGATGAAACATATATATGGTTGCTATATCTGTATCTGAACCGATTTTCACTAAATTTCATATACTTGCTTCTAGGCTGAATTTGGTCCGATGTACTAAAATTCAGTCCATTTGGACTTATATCGGCCATTTGGTGCACAATTAACCCGAAATCGGATGAAGATATATATGGGAGCTATATCCAAATCTGAACCGATTTCGATAAAATTACAAACAGCTATTTCTGGGCTGTACCTTATATCTGGTACCAAATACCACGGTTGTGGAGTGAACATTACGAATGTAAGGGACTAAAACACTAAATCGGATGAAACATATATATGGTTGCTATATCTGTATCTGAACCGATTTTCACTAAATTTCATAAACTTGCTTCTAGGCTGAATTTGGTCCGATGTACTAAAATTCAGTCCATTTGGACTTATATCGGCCATTTGGAGCACAATTAACCCGAAATCGGATGAAGATATATATGGGAGCTATATCCAAATCTGAACCGATTTTCTCCAAATTTGTTGTATTTACTTTAAGGCTAATCTCGGTCACATGTGCCAAAATTCGGGCCATTTGGGCTGATATTGGCCATTTGGTGGTCAATTAACCCGAAATCGGATGAAGATATATATGGGAGCTATATCCAAATCTGAACCGATTTCGATAAAATTTAAAACAGCTATTTCTGTGCTCCATCTAATACCTGGTACCAAATATCACGGTTGTGGAGTGCATAGTAGGAATGTGAGGGACTTAAAGATCAAATCGGATGAAAGATATATATGGGAGCTATAGCTATATCTGAACCGATTTTCTCCAAATTTGATATACTTGCTTCTAGGCCGAACCCGGTTGGGTGTGCCAAAATTCAGGTAATTTGGACTGATAGTGGACATTTGGTGCTCATTTAACCCGAAATCGGATGAAGATATATATGGGAACTATATCTAAATTTGATCCGATTCTCACCAATTTCAATAGGGTTCGTCCTTGGGCCAAAAAAATATTGTTTGGAAAATTTCATCTCAATCGGATAATAAATGCGACCTGCATTTTGTTCACAAGAATACATGGACAGACGGACGGACGGACGGACGGACAGACGGACGGACATGCATAAATCGACTCAGAAAGTGATTCTATGAAGGTTCTCAAAAGTAACTATGGGTCTATCTCGTTTCCTTCTCCATGTTACAAACAAATGCACAAAGACATAATACCCTTACCACTATGTGGTGTAGGGTATAAAAATGTCCAAATCGGTCCAGCAATTCTTGAGATATAAGCATTCTATCTAAAATCCCATTCCATTCGCTATATATATCCGATATATTTTCTATCGGCATCTACGTAACGGTCAGGATTGACCTGTTCGTCTATTTGTAATTTCGTCGGGATTAAAAAATTCGCGGTTTAATGGAAAATTTGACTTTTATTTAACACAAATGTTATGGTATATTTCACCCACTAAATATTACCCGATGACCATCAAAATTGGAAAGCTTCTGCCCAGCCCAAAGCTCTAGCCACATGCTAACTCCCGCTTCGATCGGTCCACAATTGCGACCTGTAGAGCAACTGCAAAATCAGGAAATTTTCAAATGTTTGGTCCATTTCGACCCCTAAATATTATGCGATCATCTCCAAAAGCAATAGCCCCACCTTCATTCTAAATTTCGTGAAGATCGGGCAATAATTGCGACCTATAGAGTGATTACAAATTAACATGGACAGACGGACAGACGGACGGACGGACATACATAACTAGAGCGACTCAGCTCGGCGAGATAGGAAGATCCATATATACTTTCCTATGTGGGAAACCAATATTTCGTGGTGTTACATAATTTTTGGCCCAATCAAACTTATTATACCCCCAACACATAGTGTTGTAGGGTATGAATATTCCTTTGAAATATGATGCTAAAATCTTCGAAGAGAAAGATTTAAGTCATGTATGATCATATAGGGCTCTACACATACGTGAAACTGTCTAGACAAATGTCTACTGTTGTGTAGGGAATACACAGAAACGTGAACTTATATAGACAACTAGAGTTTTAGACTATTCCCTTAAAAATGCAGCCTAAAATAGTTTTAATATCCACTATCTGGGAGTACCTTTGTGTTGTGGATATAAGAAAAAAGTAGACTTATCTAGACCAATTTCCGCAAGAGGAAAACGTTTCCATTGCCAAGTTTCGACAACAAACGTACGGAAAAGCCATTAAATGATCTTACTAAAATCATTGTAGGGACAGTAATATGGGAGCTATACTCATAGGGATAACTGCTTACTATGAACTTCAAGTACCAGTCCTGCCAGCAGATAATGGGTCAATAATAATCTTCATACTATGTTCAGTCAAAGTGAAGGTTATACAAAACTTATGACCTATTTCACTCGCTTAGTATTGTCATCATCCAGAACGGTTTCTTCCCTGTCCTAATTTCAATCCAATCAATAAAATGTTGTTTTCACACATTCCATATTCGCATTAAAAAGTTACCATCAACACCATTATTAGGCCACCCAAAGCAATACCACCAGCAAAATATTTCAAAATCGTCATTGGCAATAAGTGCGGTTTTCTTTTAAGTTACCCTCGAACAACAAAAAAAAAAAAAACATTATGTCATAATTTGTCAAATTACTGCTTTTTGGACGTTTTGTTTACCATCCATGGTGGCTGATAATGATTTGCGTTCTGTGTCCCTAACATCCAGATACGAAGTCAGTCAGTCAGTCAGTCAGTCAGTCAGTCAGCTCGTCGTTTGTTCTTCATCAGCCATATTGTCATTGTGGCATGACAAAAACAAATAGAATTCTTTAATGACACAATAAATGTGTCACAATAATATCTGGCTTAAATTGCGGAACATTGCCATTATTTTAGCGCCTATTGTTAAGAATGATAATGACGATAATGTCGAAGAAATTTGTGGTTACTGTAATTCGGAATTGTTTATCAGGATATGGTTGCCAGGGTGCGTGTGCAGAAGGGCGAGAACGGATGATGTTTACGGTAAGTAGATGTTATTTTATTTCCTCCTTTTTTTATACAAATAACATGACACGGTTGAATGAAAACAACCAATAACAACAAAACAGAGAGAGAAAAAAAATTCAATGAGTACTTAGCTAATATTGAGGGGGGACCTATGAATCTTATAAAGGATGGAATGGACGGGAGGGTTTCTCTTCTGCTTTGTGTTTTATGTGCGCTAAGACATTAAACCGGAAATGAAAAAATAACACAAAAGGAGTCCCTCCAATGAATGAATGATTGAATGAACGAATGGAGGCCCTGTCAATGTTTTCCTTGTCAATAAATATTTATTTGTGTGTGAGAGAGATTTTGTATTAGTATTCTTGCCGAGTAATTGCACAGTGTCGAGTTTTCATTTTGATGTTGACAGTGAACTGAAAAAGGTTCATCTAATATAACACAGGTAAGGATGCTCAATGTTAAATATTCAAGAACCCAATCTGCCAGTATTCCGAATTGGTATTAAATTAGACTCGTGGGTGACGCATATGACAATCAATTACAATAAATATCGTTTAAAATTCTAGGAATACCAATACATTTTCCGAACATATTTAGATGAACTAAAATTTTGTACGGATTTGCCATTTGTTTACCTTCCAAAATTTAGTATTTTATTGGTTTTGGCAATATGTTTCAACTACAATATCAAAATGTTGGAATTTAAGGTTTCCAACCCTGTAGACAAAAATTGTAAATAGGCCTTTTTATGGTCTTCGTAAAAATATTTTCACCAGGATTGTCCTACATATTATTTCGAAATAAGTATCTACCTCTTTTGTGTAAAAATTGTCAATATAATTTCTGAAAATCTTTTTTCTTTAGTTTCTTAATCGACATCTAATCTAGCCAAATATTAAGGATTCCCAATTTTTCGAAAATTTTACTATTTGGTATATTTTTTTATCCCAAATTTCGTTTGTGAAATAATGTGATAGAGCATTGCTCAGATGTTACCATTAGGTTTTTGATCGGGAGCATTTGTCCAATATTTACGCACTTCATCGCGTTGTTATGTATTCAAAACGATATCGCACGAAAGTTGTGATCCATTTTACAGCTAAATATAATCCAATGCTCATCCAGAAGTCTAGATTTCTTCCCTGTCCTCTCATGCAAAATCCCTTATCGGTTGGTTACCTGAAGAGAAACTACAACAACAGGAAAATTTTAATTTTTTCGTCCATTTGAACCCCTAAATATACATCGTCAAAAACCTTAGGCTTTAATTCTGACCATAACCCTACCTGCATGATAAATTTCGTGAGGATCGGACGATCATAGCGACCTTTACAAACGCCATAAGTTTAATTTTTTTTTTTTTTTAATTTTATTGATTGAAAGCAAAAAATGTCGGAAATAGCATCAAACTTTAAAATAACTTTAGATTTGTTCGAATTGGCGACCTTTGACACGAATTATGGCCTTCAAACGGCCAATGAAACCGTCACACGCTGCCCAATAGTTGCTCTGCTGTATTTTGGTCCATTCCCGGCGAAATGCTTGCTGGAGGTTTTATTGCCAATCTTACTTTACAAAATACTCCAGACACAATAGTCCAACGGATTGGTATCCGGAGATTTTGGTGGCCATTGTGCGCTGGAAATGAAGCGAGGAGCCTCATTTTGTAACCGTTCTTGGTTGGCGCATGCTGAGTGCGATGGTGCTGAGTCCTGTTGGAATGTCCAAGGTTTGCGGCCGAAATGTTTGTGTGCCCAAGGCTTTAATACAGAATATTTCGCGATAATATTCGGCATTTATTCAGATGCCATGGTTGATTAATACGAGCGGAGAGCGATCATCGGCTGTTATGGCGGCCCACACCATCACCATGGCCGGCGCTTGAGTTCTGGTGACCTCTTTGGCAAGTAAACACGATTATTTTGTTTGTTTACAAACTGCTGGACAACGAATGTTTTCTCATCGGAGAAACCCAAATACGGCAGTTCACCGCTTTCGGCCAAGCGAAGCAACTCTTTAGCTCTTTTGAGTCTATTTTCTTTCTGTTGCGGTGTAAGTTCTTGAACTTTTTTCAATATTTGACGAATGGAATATTGCGATATGTTCTGCTCACGAGTCATTTTTCGGCCACAGCGTCGCGTGATTCAATCAAGTCGCTTCTTTATTTTTCGAACCATTTTTGCTGATGTTGCAGTTTTGGCCGTCCACTTCCTTGACGTCGGCCTACGCTACCAGTATCGCAGTAACGAGCGATGGTACGAGACGCTTAACTGCTGGAGTGCTCTAACGAAAGCCACTTGTGGGTTTCCAGCCAAATATAAGGAAATCACACAATCACGCTTGAATTACATCACGAATAACTTTTTTGTGGAAAATTCTCACCAAAATGTTTTTATACGCTTGTAAACAATATAATGAGCTGTCACTGGAATAATTTTAATAGCTGTCGGACGAATTGCTTAGAAATGACAGCAGCCTTAAGTTGGTTGCAGTTTCTTCATCTCACCCTTTAGTTACTTTTGAGGTATGACTATCCTCTGTCGATTTCTGAGTCGATTTATATATGTATGCATTTTTTGACCAAAATGCAGGTCATATTTATAGCCCAATTTAGATAAAATTTAACACAGTTAATTTGTTTGAGCCAAGGATGAACCCAATTGAAATCGGACCATCGGTTTGGGTAACATCAGTTCGACTTTAGAATTTTAACACACAGAGCCAAGTTGAGCTTAGTTATTTTGAACTAAATGTATAATATCAGCCCAAAGCACACATGGTTTACTTCAGCTTGGAAAAAAGTGGTTCAAAGTTAATAATAATCAATTAAGATGTAGCTTTTGGTGCCATATATATGCTTCATCCGATTTGTTGTTTAGGTCCCTCATGTCCCTCACGAACGCATTCACAAAGTCGATATTTTATGCCAGTTATTAAACAGAGCATTCATATGCCTCTGTCAAATTTTATATAGATCGGTTCAGATTTTGATATTGCTCCCACATATGTTTATAAGACTTCACGTTTATTATGCACCAAAAGAGGATGGTAAAAATCGGTTCTATATAGCTATAGCTTCGATAAATGTCTTTTAATATAAGTTTCTCAAAGTCGAGGGACTCAAATTCCGCCAACAAAATTTAGTGAAAAGTGATTCAGAGTTGAATATACCTCCCAAATATTTGTTCGGTTCGGTTTTAAATTAAAATAGCTCCAAAACAATGATGCGCATTCAAATAGGATTGGTGTGATGTACTTTATATAAATTCCTTATATATTTAATTATTACAGGTAGCTCTACAAATGGGCATAGAAGTATAGAGTATCATAAAGTCAGCCACGTCCGACTATTGACCTTTCTCTACTAGTTTATTTTCCATTTTCTATGTGAACTTTCGAAGATTTTCTATCACGGCCGTAACACTGTGCCTAGGCTGTTGATGAAACATTTTATTTGTTTTATTGAAATAATGGGAATATATATTAATCAAAAGGATGTTGGCAATTAAGAGTACTAATATATTGACGGAACGAGGAATTTGCTCAATGAGGCATGAAGTCAAGGCATGCAATAACATTTCATGAAATTTCATTACTTTATTATTTCGAAGTTTGAGTTGTTTACCATTAGGATACGATAAAAGGTGTAACATATATTATAAATCAAAACTCCCACCCATGAGATGAATAAAAGGTAAAAGCTATTCCTAATTTAATATACATATGGGCAGAATCTTATCTAAGCCAGGGCAGAAAAAAAAATAGGATAAATTCCCAATATATTGCGGAAGCTGTACTAAATACGTATAGTGGTGTAGGAAATCATATGGTCGCCCCGCCCTAATTTTTACTTATATTTTAAATTATTGTAAAACAAGAAAGCAAAGGCTATAGACATGCAGGGCCGACCAAGTGATAGATAGCTTACAACACTACAATATGTTGTAAGCCCCTTTATGTCCAAATCCATTTTGGAAGATTTTGAAATAATGACATAGAGCCCAAATGTTACCCTAAGGATTTTGATTTGCCCAATATAATTTCTTTGGTCCACTTGAATTAAAACCCCTTTGCAAAATTTCGTGAGGAACGGCCTATAATTCCGACCTATACATCACACCCTCAATATACTGTGTTGTAGGGTGTACAAAAGCTTACAAAATATACAATTCAAAATTGTAAGTCAAATAAAAAAAATCGCACGCGATAAATATTATGACAAAAATTAAAAAAAGAAAATTAACAAAAATATGAACTTTTTATTGGCGCAATTTTACACGATTCTCTTAGATTTTATCCTTTTCTGGCAAGAGACCATTCCGAATTGCTGAGAATTGTGAGAATCAGTTCAGCGGTTCTTGACTTATAAGCAGAATTACTATAATCTACTTATTTTACTTCCAGAATATTTTCGCGATAATATTCGGCATTTATTCTGATGCCACGGTCGATTAATACGAGCGGAGAGCGACCATCGGCTGTTATGGCGGCCCACACCATCACCATGGCCGGCGCTTGAGTTCTGGTGGCCAACTGAAGGTACACATTCTCAGCTGGCCTCTTTGGCAAGTAAACACGATCATTTTGTTTGTTTACAAACTGCTGGACAACAAATGTATTCTCATCGGAGACGGAGAAACCCAAATTCGGCAGTTAACCACTTTCGGCCAAGCGAAGCAACTCATTAGCTCTTTTGAGTCCAACAGGACTCAGCACCATCGCACTCAGAACGCGCCAACCAAGAATGGTTACAAAATGTGGTTCCTCGCTTCAATTCCAGCACACAATGGCCACCAAAATCTCCCGATACCAATCCGTTGGACTATTGCGTCTGGAATATTTTGGAAAGCAAAGTTGGCACTAGAAAATACCAAAGTGTCGGTCACCTCCACCAAGCGCTTCGTCGGGAATCGACCAAAATACAGCAGAGCAACATTTGGGCACCGTGTGACGGTTTCATTGGCCGTTTGAAGGCCATAATTCGTGTCAAAGGTCACCAATTCGAACAAATCTAAACTTATTCAAAATATTGATGCTATTTCCGACATTTCTTGCTTTTATTCAATAAAAATTAAAAAAAAAATTAAAAATTATGGTTTTCGACTTTATTGCAGTATTTTATCTCACCCTGTATATATGTATTGTACCAGTTTTGCTACGTATCCCATATCTTGGCTATCAGCATCACTGTAATGGTCGGAAGATACCCCATATTTTTTTTTTTTTTTTTTTTTTTTTTTTTTTTTTTTAAATATGAAATTACAGACATTTGGGCTATACCATGTGATATAGGCATTAAAGTACGTTTATATATATGAGGGTTAACCCACTGGATTTTGATTTAAATTGTCATATCCATTACTTTTACTTCAAATAAATCCTCTCAAAGTAGGTTAACCCTACAAAAAGTTCTAACGTAAACATGGCATTAGAAACATTAACCCATAAATTTCGACCGATAAAGACCATTTACAGCATTATACATCTAAAAACACAAACTTAAATATCGTGACCCCTATTCTGTTTTAAATCTACTGACGGACAGTTGGTCATTCAATCGAATTAGAATTATAAATATTTTACCAAATTTTCACTGACCAAGTTTCATTATTCGCCTTCAGCGTAATTTTCGAATAAACCTAATGTAATCACCTGAACCCATACACACATTACCACACTATTATGACATTCCATTAAAACATATATATATTTAACTAGCTGGCCCGGTCCGCGTTGCCGGCCCGTAATTTTAGTCTTTAATGCTTATTATATCCCCCACCTTGGAAAGGAGGGTATATTAACATTTTCATTCCGTTTGTAACATCCCTAAATGTTCGTCATAGACTCCGTCTGTATGTCTGTTTATTTAAATTAGGATACAGCCCACATTATTTGACGTAGAGCTTCAAAATTTAGCAGAACAATTTGTACTGTGTATTGGATGGTTGGTATTGAAAATGGTCCACGTTTTGGTATAGTCCCCATATAACGGTACCTCTCGAAATTCGTTATTTTGACGATTTTTGTCACATTTCTCATCGGATTTGTCCGCGTTGCCGGCCCGTAGTTTTAGTCTTTAATGCAAATTTAGCATAGCATAATATTTCACAAATCTAGCTCATAAAGGTGAACAAATTTTAATATAAATATTGATTCGACTAAATAGAAATAAATAACTATGGAAGGAGGGCAAAATAATTTCTGAATAGTCAAAGTTAATTACGCTTTTACACCCATTACCATAGCACCTCAAATTGCGCATTAGAGTCCCCAAAAAGTCTATGTTCTTGTTCATAGTAAAATTCAATGACGATTAAACAATACCCGCGTTGTTGTCCGCCAATCGGTAAACATCACTATAGATCGGCGGGCCTGGGGACTATATGGGGACTGTACGAAAATATTTACGTATGTTGACATTTTTCTGTAAGACGGTTCTCTACTCACAAAGTAGCCTAAATACAGCAAATAATGGCCAAATCAGTTGAAAAACGTGGCCAAGACCACGGTCACAGCTGAAATCGGGGATACATTTATATAAGGGTTATACCAAAACGTGGCCCAACCAATATTCTCTTGGGGGTTACAAATTCAATAGAAAACAAAATTTTCTTTTCTGACCACCAATTAGATGTGAAAGTGGACTTGGAGATACTTTATTTAAATAAATTCCTGTGTGGCAATTATATGTATGGTGGTTCCCTACCCCAGGGTAGCATAAATACAATTTTTAGCCAAATCAATTAATGAATATGGTCAAGACCAAAATGAGCCCTACTCTGAAAATTTCAAACTTTATGCGAAGAGGTTTTCTACCTCCTTAGAAACAAATATGCCAAATAATGTCCAAAATATTAAAAAAGTGACCAAGACACCAAAAAAACTTAAATCATACGATGGTTATATAAATATGAAATCGGGTTGTACCCTTAAGCGTGAGTTATGATCGATATCATGACCTGCAAAAGCGATTAAAGGTATCTCGAATGTTTGGGAAGAATTTCTGCAAGGATAGAAATTCTTTTCTTACTAAGAGTCCCATTCGCTCTACTATTTTCCACCCTTTATATTTGGTATTTTTCTGATTGTACATTGGACGGATTATTGTGACAGGAAAGAAGTAGTTCCACGCTTTGAAATGAGCCCCATTAGGGTTTTTCGGTAATTTTCGTTTGTTCAAATGTGTTCGCATCTTCCAGCTAAACCACGATGTCGGCCCTGGAGTTGAAAGGTAGATGTCAGTTAACATCGTATTTCCCACTTATTTAATTTTTTGGTGAAAATTTGTATATAGTGAAAAATTATTCTTTATTTTGTTCACAAAAATTACTGAATTCAATTAGATAATACAAATTGAAAAAAAAATTGACAAAAGAAGAATAACACATTGAAAAAATCTTCAACTTGTTCGCTGATTTTGTACAGAAAATGTTTAAAGATCCTTATATAGTTTGTCAATAGAATGTACTTCTATTTTAAAATTCGATTCCATTAAATTATTTCGACATCATCTATTCCGTTTCGCCACCACATAATTCGGTACTACACTTCCATGTAACTCGCCATCAATTTCATTTCTCAAGAAATCAAGTCAATTAAATAAATTGGTATTAATATTTGAATTCAAAAAAAAAAATAAATAAATAAATAAAAATAAAAAAACACTACAAATGTACATTAGAAAAAAGTAAGTCAAAATGGAAAAAAATTATGCAAAATAAAACATTACTATTGTACATTTCAAAAGTCAAAATGAAAATGTTAATATAACACATTTTTACGCGATTTTTTTGGATATTATCCTTTTCGGAGAGGAGACAATTCCGAATTTGTATGAATCGTTAAAATTAGTCCAGCGGTTCTTAAGTTATAAGCGTAGTAACTAACACAACTTTCTTTTATATATATAGATTTATTTCCACAAAATGTTCTCTCACTCACATATATATAATATGCCTTCGCCGCTCCAAACTAATGAAGAGTGTACACAGTAAATTTAGCTGAATTTTACCTTTTCAATAATTAATTGATTCTGATGCTGAGTAGTCAATAACACAACAGCCATTGGCTGGCTTGGCTACCACTTTATTTTGATTGAATTTGACAACCACAACCGCCGCTTTGCCAAATATGCATTTTTCATGGAAAGCTAAAATAGCCTATCGGATAACGAACAACAACAACAGCAGAAGTAGCAGCAGCAAAAAAAAATAGAATAAAATAAACGCCCACCACAGACACACACTACCAATCAGCTAACCATTCAAGCGTGCATTAGAGCTCATCAATATCCAAATATCCTATCAGCGAAACTCGAAATAATGAAAAAAGGCCTGAAGTGTTCGCAAAGCGTTAGTGTATCAATCACACACAGACGCACACACAAACACATCACGGGGGGGTTATTAATAATGAATGAAGTTATCATCATCGTGATGATTATGGGCTTTATTACAGTGGGGAAGCATGTGCAAAGGTTTGTGACCAATCACGTTTCGGGTCCCCTCCAAAATGGTAAATTTTTAAATAATTTCAGAAGATTTTGGAAGAAAGAAGAAGATTTTAGCAGATTAAATTTTTTGTCTTTTGGTACACCTACGTTACGAATTTGAAAGATTTTCCAAGATAGGTCGGTTATTTTATACCCTCCACCATAGTATGGAGGGTGTATTAAGGTTGTCATTCCTTTTGTAACACCTCGAAATATACATTTTATATCCCTATATGATCGGCATACAATTCTATTTCGATTTAACGATGTCCGTGCCTCTGTCGGTGGAAATCACCCCAGCTTCCAAACGAATTGAACTAGGTTTATAAAATTGGATCCAAATGTGTCTTTGGTCTGCAGGACTTTTGGTATTAAAAATGGGCCACGCTTAAGTATAGCCCACATGTAACGGTACCTCTCAATATTCGGTATTTTGTTGATTTTAGCTACATTATTCATCGGCCTTCTTTCAAATTACATGATGAAAGTTCGAAATGGGTATTACAGTCTGCGAAAGAAAATTGGCTATACAGGCCAACAACTTCGTACAGCCTCCCTTTTCCTTTACACCTCCTTAAATTCAGTATTTTGATTGGTACTACAGCCTGTGGCAGAAATATAGCTATGCAGGCCGAGGTCTTCGTAAAGCCCATAATAAACGGTACCTCCCTATATTCGGCATTTTGATGGTTTTAGCGACATTATTACCGGAATTGTTTAAAATTTCGTATTTTCCTCATGGATTCCTGATGGGTACTGCAGGCTGTGATCGAAATGTGAATATGCAGGCCCAGGTCTTCATTTAGCCCCTATAAATCGGTAACTCCCTATATTCGGTATTTAGGTGATTTTAGCGAAATTATTCACCGGAATTTTTTATACCCTACCCCACATAGTGGTAAGGGTATTATGTCTTTGTGTATTTGTTTGTAACTTGGAGAAGGAAGCGACATAGACCCATTATTACTTTTGAGGATCTTCTTAGAAGCACCTTCTGAGTCGGTCCGTCCTCACGTGCCTCATGTATTTTTGTGAACAAACTGCAGGTCGCATTTATGATCAGATTGATATGAAATTTTCCAAACAATCTTAGTTTGGGCCAAGGATGAACCATATTGAAATTGGTGATAACCGGATCGGATTAAAATATAGCTCCCATATATATCTTCAACCGATTTCGAGTTAATTGTGCACCAAATGGCCAATATCAGTCCAAATGACCTGAAATTTGGCACATCCGACCAAATTCAGTTTAGAAGCAAGTACATCAAATTTGGTGAAAATCGGTTTCGATATAGCTGGTCCCTCACATTCTTAATACGCACTCCACAACAATGAACTTTGGTATCAGATATCAGATACCGCTCAGAAATATGTGCTTAAAATTTTATTAAGATCGGTTCAGTTTTGGATAGAGCTCCAATATATATCTACAACCGATTTCGAGTTAAATGTGCACCAAATGGCCAATATCAGACCAAATAACCTGAAATTTGGCACATCCGACCGAATTCAGTTTAGAAGCAAGTACATCAAATTTGGTAAAAAAAAACTGTTCAGATATAGCTTTAGCTCCCATATATATCTTTCATCCGATTTGGTGTTAATGTCCCTCACATTCATAATATGTATTCGACAACAGTTATGTTTGGTACCGGATTTCTTATTAGCTCGGAAATACATTTGCCAAATTTTATCGAGATCGGCTAAGATTTGGATATATCTCGCACATATATTCTTAATCCGATTTCAGGTTTATTGTGCAAATAATGGAATATCAACCCAAATGGGGTGAGTTTCGGGGCGTACCTTTCTATATGGCGAATTTTTTTTAATATAATCCTACACGAAGTGAAATAAAAGATAAAAATGTCTCCGTCAAATTTTGTGAAAATCGATTCAGAATTGGGTATGCCTCTTATATATAAGTTCCCTCTGAAACCAAATTATAACAAATGTTGATAGGTGGTAATATCTACTTCAAATAAATTCGTTTGTTACGAGAGCTCTACTAAATATGCATAGTGGAGTAGGGTAACATATAGTCGGCACCGCCCGACTTTTGACTTTTACTTACTGCTTCCTTCTTGGGTTGGATTGAAATATATCGAATATATAGTGCCGCCAAAGTTTTTTTTTATAGCGATGATTTTAAAATTTTAAATCTAATTCTCCAAATTCCATACATTAAAATAAAAGAAGTAAGCAAAGGCTATAGTCGTGCGGGGCCGACCATGTGATACCCTATTTGTGTGATTTTGTGTGCTTTGGTTTCTATTTGTGACCTTTATAACGGCAGCAAAATCAGGAACATTTTTAGTTGTTAGCCCATTTTAACCCCAAATATATTGTGGACATCTTTGAAAACAATGGGCCTAGCCTTTCTGAGCCCAACCCTATCCTTCTAAAATGTTCGTGATAAACGGACGATAATTGCAATATGTATGTAATAACCCCAACCTGTGTTGTAAGGCGAAAAATATTATAAAACAAGTAAGCAAAGGCTATAGTCGTGCGGGGCCGACCATGTGATACCTTACAACACTACAATATATTAGAAGCTCCATTATGTCCAAATCCCTTTCGCTTTTGAAATTTTGTCACGGAGCACTGCCCAGATATAACCCTTAGAAATTTGACCAGGGACGTTTGCCTAATATTTGCGCACTCCGTCGTGTTGTTAGTTGTTTTAATCCATCTTACAGCTAAATATAATCCAATGGTCATCCAGAATGCTAGACTTCTTCGATGTCCTTAACTCTCTTCTCAGGAGTGTCGTGGTGGTGTGATGAGGAACTTTTTTCTGTTTTTGTTTCATTGAACCCTTTACTATTTTGCGATCATCTCCAAAAGCAAAAGGCCCATCTGTATCTCCAAATTTAGACTCATCTATATGATTTGCTTCTCTTTCTACAATATTTGGCTCTATTCGTCAACGAAATCAGCATAAAAAGCCAAAAGTTCGCCTTTGTGTATTTCAGAAGATATCACCTTGGCTTGGTTTATATTTATGACCTTTATAACGGCTGCAAAATCAGAAACATTTTAAGTTGTTGGTCCATTTCAACCCCTAAATATATTGCGGACATCTTTGAAAACAATAGGCCTAGCATTTCTGAGTCTAACCCTACCCTCGGAAAATTTTCGTGAGGTTCGGACTATAATTGCAATCTGTATATAACAATAACCCCAACCTGTGTTGTAAGTTGAAAAAATATTACAAAATATACTCTTCAATATTATAAGTCAAATTAAAATAAAAAAATCGCATGCGATAAAAAATATGAAATATGAAAAAAATGTCACAAAATACTACAAAATCTATATTAGCATCATTATTGGCATCTTTTTATGCGATCTTTTTAGATTTTATTCCTTTATGCCAAGAGGACATTCTGAATTGACAAAATTTGTCAAAATCGGGCCAGCCATTCTTGAGATATAAGTAACCTAGCTAACATCCCCTTCCTTTGTATATATACGTTGTATATATTTCGCTATATATATATCCGATATATTTATTATCGGCATCTACGTAACGGTCAGAATTGTCCTGTTCGTCTATTTGTGCTTTCGCCGGGATTAAAAATATTCGCGGTTTAATGAAAAATTTGACTTTTATTTAACACAAATGTTATTGTCTATTTCACCCATTAAATATTACCCGACGACCATCAAAATTGGAAGGCTTCTGCCAGCCCTAAGCTCTAGCCCCCAGCTAACTTCCGCTTCAATTGGTCTATAATTGCGACCTGTAGAGCAACTGCAAAATCAGGAAATTTTTCAGCTTTTGGTCCATTTCAACCCCTAAATATTATGTGATCATGTCCAAAAGAAATAGGCTTCTTTTCTGGCCCTATCCCCACCTCCATGAAGATCGGGGCATAATTGCTACCTTTAGAGTGATTACATATTAAGATGGACAGACGGACAAACAGAGGGAAGGACATACATAGCTAGATCGACTCAGCTCGGTGAGATAGGAAGATCCATATATACTTTCCTATGTGGGATATCAATATTTCATGGTGTTACATAATTTTTGGCCCAATCAAATTTAAAATTCCCTCAACACATAGTTTTGTAGATTATAAAAATGTGTTTCTGCTTATACCTATTTCAACCTAAAAATATCGAATTTTTTTCCACCCCATTGTATTGAAAACATAGAATTTTGTGTTAATTTAATTCGATTTTGGACAAAACAGCGAAAAAAAAACTATTATAGAATAAAGTAATTACTATTGAATTTGCAGACATTTTACTAATTTGTATTTGATAAAGTTTCCATATGGACGAGTGTGTATTTATGTCCAGCCACGAACATGCACACACACACGCACACATTACCATATACAACATCGGCAAAATAATAATAATATTATGCTGATATTATTGTTTCCGGAAATAACAATAAAATCCTCTAAACTTAATTTGGTCTAAAACCATGGAATAATAACTTAACACACACAGACACACACAGACACACACAGCCGCACACTTGTTCTCCCACAGCCCCAATTAGCAGCATAGCAGAGCCGAAGCTTTGGCATTTATCCACCTACATTCGTTAGAAAATAAACCAATGCAACCGAAAAACACAAACAAATAACACAACGGCGGTAGCAACAGCAACGGCAACAACAACATCAGAAACAGATAAAACCCAAAATACATCGAATGTTAGAGTAATAAATTCCAGTGCAAAAAAAAAACATCAACAACAAACAAATAAACATAACCAAAAACACTCACACACACACACACGCATGGACATTTCTATGTCGACCATAGACATGAACAGAAGCCCAACCATATTGGCTAACCATTGGACAAAAATAGCGGATTTTATTAGCAGAGAATTTTTTAGATTGTTCGCAAATTTAATGAGAGATTTATTAAGGTGCAGGTGTATGGGTGACACTGGCTGGAAATGTGCACTACATGCATGAGGTGAATGTAGGTTATGAAGCAAAATAGGTGAGAGTTAAGAGGAAGTATCAATTGTTTTGTGTGGAAGAGTGGACCTTAATAATCCATCTTCACATCAGATCTACTCGACAAAAATACTCATTAAATCGTGTTATCAATCCATTATTGAACAATTTAAAAAGTGTCGGTCGGTTCTATACCCTCAGCTATAGTCCGTTTATTTATATATATTTTGACATCCGTCTTGATTATTCAAAAGGTGGAGCCTTTGTGGGGGCGATTCCGCAGGAGATGGCCAATGTTGTCCATTTTGTATCTGATATTAATATCACGCCTTGTTAGATTTGGACTGCATCGATAACTTACTTCACATTACATGAGACATGTGATTATTTTGGAAAATGCTGAAATGTGGACCAGAGTATTCCACTTCATGTAATACTGAAAAAATATTGGAATGTGCAAAATGTAAAGAAAGCTCAACATATATTTCCAATATTATGCGAATACTTGTAAATCAAAATTTTTACTTTTTTTGGAGGAGGTACAAGAAAGAGTGGGTAGCAAAATTCCATGTGCACATCAGATCTCTGGTTTAGCTACATATTTAGATATAACATGTTTGAATGTTTATATTTATTTTGAAAGTTATGAGAGATATAAGTACTGAAAATTGTAATGCTTTGTGGTGGTAGGCCGATATCTATCAACAATGAGATTTGTGAAATTTGAAAGAATCGGATGCTCATTCGCATTTTATGAGCGTTTTGTTATTGAAAATTTTGACCCCCTTGTGGGGGAGGTACAAGAAGGAGTGGACCAAAACATCCCATCTTTACA
This sequence comes from Musca domestica, assembly GCF_030504385.1. Classification (NCBI taxonomy): domain Eukaryota; kingdom Metazoa; phylum Arthropoda; class Insecta; order Diptera; family Muscidae; genus Musca; species Musca domestica. The sequence goes on from NW_026712299.1 coordinate 14,199,523, forward strand.
CAAGATTTTATGTTATCATATTAAGAGATATAATTATTCAAATTTTTGGCCGTTGTGGGGTAGGTACCAGTAGGAGTTGTCCGATATATTCCACCGTCATTCCTTGTTTTGTATTGATGGAAATATTGGGATTTACTAAATAACCGGATACTAATTTCGCATTTTATAAGCGTTTTTTATTCAAAATGTTGACCCCTTTGTGGGGGAGATACCAGAAAGAGGGGGCTGATGTTTATTTTATTAAATATGCAAAAAATTGGCAGGTACATGATGGAGTGGACCGTTATTCTCCGTTTTCGCACTTCACATAGCATTGATACAAATATTAGTGTTTGCAAAGTTTGCACCATATATATGATCCTCTCGTTTTCTATACGGTAAATTATTTTCTGTGAAAATGTTGAGCTTTTGAAGGGGAGGTACCAGAAGAAGTGAACTGCTTTGGCCCATCTGCCCCATGTACCAATCAGATATACCCTTCGAGAGTTATCGTTCGCAACAGCCAAGTAGACAGACGGACGGGCGGACACCCCTAGAACGACAGGAACGGATTTGGTACAAAGTGACCTAGGGTCTATCAAATGATATATACCTTCTGTAGCCATATGGGTATAAATATAGAATGGCGAATTGACTTCAAAGATGTACGGGAATTCAAAGTAGAGTTGTTGCTGGTTATCGCGAAGTCGACGTTTACGATATGATGTAGCTATGTCGGATTGTTCACGGGTGATTGATGTGAAGTGTGATTAGCAGACTATTCGAAGTTAATCGGGAACTTGTGATGGTTGCCAAATTGGTGGATTGGTGCGAAAGATCAGGAAGAGGGTGGATTGAGCAGTCGTGGTATAATCGCTCGAGGGCGGCAGTTTACTATATATACACTCGGAGGAAGATGTCCAGGTCGTCTAAGATGGATCAGGATTCGTTCGGGTTTGGAAACTCGCTGAAGGTATGCTCGCATGTTCTTGTGATTTTGCCCATATTTCTTAAGAGTGCTGTTTCGAATTTGGAATTAAAACTTGTAATAGATAGTAACCAATGTATCAGGAAACCTTTCACCAAACCAATTTCACTCGCCAAACTGAAAGACGGGACAGCATAAAATTCTATGTCGATTTTGCAATGTCCGTCCGTCACTCTAGCTTTCGAACGAATTGAAGTAGGTTTATAAAATTTTACTCAAATGTGTGTTTGGTTTGCATGAAATTGAAAATGGGCTATATAGGTCCAAGTTTAGGTGTTGCCCCCATATAACTGCACTTCCTTATATTCGGTATATTAATGTTTTTGTGACATTAAACACCGGATTTTTTTCAAATTTCGTTATGGTAATTCGTAATGGGTACTACAGCCTGTGACAGAAAATTGGCTATGCAGGTCTACGTCTTCGTATAGCCTCCCATATTACGGTACCTCCCGATATTCGGTATTTTGATGATTTTAGCGAATTTATGCACGGAAATTGTTTCAAATTTCGTATTTGAAGTTCCTAATGAGAACTACAGCCTGTGACAGAAATT